>NW_024353909.1:468675-517074 GCF_902729225.1 Pteropus medius
ATTCATTCTCCCTTCTCTAATATCACATTTGTTCAGGTCTTCTGCATTTTCCTTGTCTAAGTGATTTCCCTGCTTCTCTACTCTTCTGGCCTCCAAAAAGTGACATGTGTTTTAAAGATGATTCCACCATTTACTAAGCAAATAATGTGAACTGTCAATGCCTCAGTTAACTTATCCATAAAGTGTGGTAGAGTAGTGATCTTAAAATGTTGTGAAGATTAATTAAAATAAGATATAAAATTTCATCTATAAAATCTAACCCATGGATGCTCAATAAATGTTTGTAGAAAGAATAAATGTTGGTTCCCTTCTCCTTATAGCCATAATGAGTATGAGTTTGAAGAATTTTTTTCTTAACTACCTAAACTATAAAAAGATTAGATGTTAATACTTTGAGATTTTTAAAAAATGATTGTTAGTGTCTCCTTTGCTCTATGATCACATCGAATAATGAGGATAACATTTTTTTGTCTTGGTCTGTTTTTGTTTATAACAGCCTTGAAAGTATACAAATCAGTAGTTTTTAATATATTCACAGAGTTGCGCAACCATCACCACTATCTAATTTTAGAACATTTTCATTTTTCCAAAAAGAAACTCCACATGCATCAGCAGTCATGCCCCATAACTCCTGGTAACCACCCATCTATTTTCCGTCTATATGGATTGGCCTGTTGTGGCCATTTATACAAATGGAATCAAACAACATATGGCCTTTGTGTCAGGCTTCCTTTACATGGCATAATATTGTGGGGTTTTTTATTTAAATTTTTATTTTTCAGTTAGAGTTGACATTCAGTATTATATTAGTTTCAGGTATATAGCATAATGGTTAGACATTTATATAATTTACGAAGTGATTCCTCTGATTAGTCTAGTACTCACCTGGCACTATACATAGTTATTACGATATTAATGACTGTGTTTTATGTGCTGTATCTCAGATCCCCGTGATTATTTCGTAACTTCCAATTTGTACCTCTTAATCCCTTTACTTTTTTCACTCAACCCCCAATTCCTCTCCCATTTGGCAATCACCATTCTCTGTATCTGTGAGTCTGTTCTCGTTGTCTTTATTCATTTTGTTCTCTAGATTCCACATGTGAGATCATGTGATATTTGTCTTTGTTTGACTTATTTCACTTAGCATAATATCCTCTAGATCTATCCATGTCATTGCAATTGGTAACATTTCATTTTTTATGGCTGAGTAATATTCCATTGTATATATGTACCACAACTTCTTTATCCAATCATCTGTTGATGAGCAGCATGTTTTCAAGGTTCTTCCATGTGTGGCATCTATTAGAACTTTATTCCTTTTTATAGCTGAATAATATTCTATTGTATGGATAGACACTTTATCCATTCATTGCTTCATAGACATTTGGGGCTATTATGAATAATGCTGCTATGAACATTTGAGTTGAGTACAAGTTTTATGTGCATATAAGTTTTCATTTCTCTTGAATATATGCCTGGGAGTGGAATTAGTAGACTCTTCAGCTGATAAAGCAAACTATTTTCATTTCAAAGCAAAGAGTGCTCATGGTGAGAGAACTAAAGATTCTTATTTGGGGTGTTCCCTTCTATGTTGGTTCCTTAACTGAAATTCTTTGCACTGGACCTCACAGAGCATTGTGCTCCCTGAGGTGCTCGGCACATCATGGAAACCAAGAGAAAAAGCCTGAAATTAGAAAGGATCAGAAACAATACAAATACCCCCGCATAATAAAGGATGTTTTCATTAGCAAAGGACAACAAAATAACCCCCAAATCTCAATGGTTCATTCTCACTAAAGCATTCATTTCATTTACTTTATATGTGAGGTGTATTGCAGGAATCAGAAAAGGGGAAACTTTCTAAAGAGATACAAATTAAGGAAAAGTTAGATTAAGGTGAACACTTACTTCAGAAGTGTCCTGTCCTCTGTTCTAGAGCATGAACCTTTAGAGTAAGGGTAAGAAAGTTTGCCCGTTCTATCAGCCATCGCCCTTCCCAACCCACACTGAACTGAAAGGGAGAGAAGGAGGGGTCTCGAACAGCTTATGGAATGATGTTTGCATTCAGCTCAGCAGCAGGCTTCAAGCACCTTTATGGAAAACCGTGGCAAGGGAAAAAATGTCTTTGAAATAGAGCTTGGCATTGAGCATCATATGATCTGTCACACACAGGTCACTAATCACTCTCCCTTTTCTTGTTTTTCAGTGAACGAGATAATTGGGAGAGACATGTCCCAGATTTCTGTTTCCCAAGGAACAGGGGTGAGCAGGCAGTCTCCCCTCCCTGGTCCTGATTCCCTGGATTTAGGAAGATCCGAAGGGCTCTGACAGTGCTTGCTGCAGCCTTGCGTCTACCACCACATAACTTCTCAGCATGTTTGTCTCCTTGGACTTTGGGTTTCCAACTCCGTGGCCTTCAGGACTGGTGCCAGGAGTTAGGGTCACTGTGGGGAAAGCAGCATTCCTCCACCTTAGGCCTTGGGTAGACTTTGTAAAAGAACAGGAGCAGCATAGACTATATGAGCTTTGGGGAAATGAGCTTTGCTTTTTATTTTTGAATAGGATACTTTTATATGATGGGTGCTTTGAGTGTGAATACAGCAGGCTCTTCATTTGAGAGGTGCTGTTTTTGCAGGCGACCTGGTTGCTTAGCTAGGATTGGCGATTCGTACTGCTCTATGGTCATTTGAAGGACCCGTTAGCTTTGATATTTTTAAAATAAGAAATTTTGATAAAACCTTCCAGAGGCAAACATAAAAGAAAAAAATTCTCCCAAGCCCACACCTATGCCTCAGAAAATCAGCATGTGTCCTAAAGCTTTTCAATAGATTAATAGGAAATAAAGCCAAATGGTAGCTCATACCTCTTTATAAAAGTAAACTGTTAGATAAAATAAGAGACCATTCCAATCATTGAAGTGTTGGAATACAAAATAACATTCCAGAGCATAGCCTTTTTGTAACTTTCTAGGTAATCTTGCAATCTCTCCATACTGACTCCATGTTGAAATTACTTTTTTCCCCTCAGGGCCTTGGGTAAAGTAGCTACGTATAAGGTGACTTCGAAAGGTGAGGTCTTAGCTTGATAGCTTTAATTTCCTGCCATCCTACAAACAAGGAGGTTTTGGAGTGTTCTTCCCTTTTGTGTCCTCTGATCCCAGACCTTTTCCAAATGGGATCATTGGCATTTGCCTGCTCTGTAACCTTTGAAGCCACAGTCTCATCGTGATGGTTTTTAGGCAACTTTGCTGGTTCAAATTCATCTCTGGGGGGTAGGCTCTGTCAGAAGCTAAGCACAAATGAGCTATGCTACAGGACAAAAGCAGAGAAAATGCAGGACTCCAGATGGGAAGCTTTTAAGATTCCCTGTCATGGAATGCTTATCCCTCATGCTTTTTACAGCCTAAAATGATTCTGGCCCACCCAGTTCCATCTGCATGGCCTAGAAACCAGCCTTTTCCCAAAAAGTCTTTGAAGCAAATCCAAAAATGAGGTAGCATCATAGACCTGACCCTCCAGACCAAAGATGCCCTGGTGCTGCTGCAGGTGAGGCTGGCGTCCAAGGCAGGGGCCAGCGAGAAACTCCAGCCTGCTGTCTACCAAAGGAGGTGCCCAACTTGGGTGCTTTTTTCCAAGCCCTGCCCTTACCCTTCCCGTTAATGGGATAAGTTACCTGGTTCAAGGCCTAGACCTAGTTCAAAGCCCCTGAAGTTTGCAGTACATTTTCACATGAAATGATGTACTTCATTCATTCAGGAAGCAAAATTTTTGAGTGCCTACATGTGAGACAACATGCTGGGTTGGTCAGAGGCTTGATGCTGTTGTTCCAGGGGATTGTGGGTCCTAGTTGCCAGGATTCTCTACTGAGGCCAAGTGAGTCCTGGGCAGAGGGAGCCAGCTCATTGCCCACCACCTATAGTCAGGCAGGTAAGAGCTATTTACCCAGGATGAGGAAGTATGGTCCTTTTTTTTCTTCCCTTTGAACTATGATGTTTAAAGTCCCCTCCCCCCGACACCCAAACTAGTTAAAATTCCTGTACTTCAGCAAATCACTCCTGGTCCCTTAGAACTGGGTGTTTCCATATTTTCTTTCAAAGTGAGTTGTGTCATGGTGTGGACAATGAGATTTTTCAAGGCCTGTAGTTGGAAGCCCACAGCTTCCTTTGAAGGTTGTGGGGGGCTGGGCCCTGAGATGAAGTTCTAGAGAGGTGGCCAGACTTGCCTCCACCCTCTTGCCCCTGGTGTAGCTGCCCCACATGGGGTTCTTGCAGGAGTTCCCCTTGCAAGACCTATTGGGGGTTGCTCTGCTGTCCTCAAGAATAAAAGCCTCTATGATCCAGAGTTGCTATGCACCAAATTTTGATGCCTTTTAAATACCTTGATGCCTGTAGCACTAGAAATGCTTTCCTATTTAAAATAAAAGTTAAATTTTAAAATAGAGCTTTGTAGACTACGTAAGCAGTTTTGTATTAGCTTTGTAAAAGCTTTGGTGTACGAGTTAATATTTTTTGGCTTTGTAGATAAAGATTTAAATTTTCGTCAACATAGTGGTGTTAAAGCACACATCCACTGGACTATGCAAATTGAGTTCTAGTAGCAGCACTGAGCAGTTGGGCATGCTAGCACCCACCCTTTCCCCTCCAGCCTGTTTGAGATCTTGGGTTGAGCAGCCTCTGCTTACTGGAGACAGAGAGAAACATGGCTGAAAACAGCTTTAAAAGAACAGATGTCTCCAGGATCATGTGTGGTGCTGCTGCCTGGGGTGCAGCCCACCCCTGCCCAGGACTAGTCGTTATCCCCAGACCTCTGCTGGCTCTGGCTGTGAAGCCCTGTTTTTGATATTCAGAACAGATGGTCATCTTTAAGGCTCAGATGGGCTTAAGTTGAAACCTTGTATTTTATAAAAATGGATGATGTTCGGTTAAGGACTGGTTCTCAGTTATGTTTACAGCACTCGGGATTGTGTTTTCTTGTACATTTTGTATTTTAAAACCTTTTATAGGAGTACAGTGCTCCTTATACAAATACAAAGGGAAGAGCCAGCAATTCAGGCTCCTCAGTTACAGTGCTGAAATAATAAACGGCGACAGGTCAACAGTCTCCTTGAAATCTGCCTGAGTTTTCCTCCGCCTGGGGCTGGTATGGAGCCCCTCCCTCTGGGGCCCAAAGCTAAGGGCACTTCAGCTTTTAAAAAGTCCACGTGGTTAGAAACCTTTGTTTATTTTATGGAAGAGAGGGTAGAGTTCCAGATTTCCTTCCGAAGCTTCAGTTCTGCACCCTCTAATGGGTGCAAAGGACATTCCACGGTGTCTGCTGAGTTCAGGACAACTTGCCTGCCCAAGGTGTGCACGAAAAGTAGGCAGAAAAGTCCCCTTTAAAATTCAAGCCTGAGTTTTTGTGTGAGGGCCTCCTGCCCCCTAGTGTCCTCTGGGGATACTGCAGTACAGTCCATCAAAACAGCCTGTGGTTTTGCCATCTGACAGTCCTTGTGCCAGGCCGGAGGGGCTAGCATCCTTAGGTGAGACCACACCTGACACAACATGGCCACTAAGGTCCAAGTATCCTGGGGTTGGGACCAGCACTCTCTGTTTCTTTTCCTCCCACCATTGGGATCTTTACTCAGAAGCTCCCAGGAGTCATACATTGAAGGCACCAGGGCTTACGTTTTAAAAAAGAAGGCAAGCCTGCTGTGATGTCATCCCCACCGAATCTGTGGACGTGGGCCATAGCCATAACATACCAAAGTCTCTCTGGTGCTACTCAGGAGGCCCAGACCAGGCCATTGGGAGCAGGGTAGCACCATTGTGCCCTCAGCCCTGCATGCAGGGTCCAGCCATCATTTTTGGGGTGAACAGCAGAGCAATAAGTGGGGGATGGAGCTAGGACTTGCGCTCTTCTGGGTGCCTTCTGAGAGCTTTAACAAGCCAGAAAGAAGCTACCAGGTTGAGGGCACTGGTTCTCTAGATGCAGGAGAGACAGCTGAGGACATCAGCCAGCTCTTACCTTCTGGCTCCCTCACCTACAAACACACCCACTCTTTGGGGGTCTGTAGCACAGTGCGAGGTGGGTCACCAACATGCATCAGGCTGGTGTAGTCATCAGGGGCTAGCTACAGAAGGGACAGAGATTTAGGGCAAGGAGCTCCAGGCTCAACCAAGTCCCCAAGCCCTCCAGCCACACCTCACCTGGTAGGCCTGGAAGACGCTGAGCAGATCCTTCATACCAGCTGTGTATGGGACACCCTGCATACGCACCAGAGTTCCCGGTTGGGACAACACTGAGGTGGGAGCAGAGGCCAGGGCAGCAGGGGGCGTGGTGAGGTAGCCCACAGTGGTGGGGGATACTGGGGGGCTAGAGTGAGAGAGGCAAGGTTTTAGTAATACAGCCCCACCTATGGCCTAGACCAAGGCCTGCCTCCCTCTTCTTTTGCTTCTGCCTTGTGCTTAGTTCAGTTCCTCCTCCCTAAAGTCCCTACCTCTATAGTCATCTCCATCCTAGTTTGTAAATAGCATCAGCCAGCCCACAGCTGTCACTTCCTTGTCATCTCACAGACCTTGGATTATCCGGCCCAGGAAGGGGATCACGTCCCTCCCCGAAAACAAGGACAGGGGGCAAGACTGTGGAGTTCTCTTAACAGCAGGGTACCTGGGATAGTAAGCTGTGTAGTTCATGTAGAGCTGAGTGGCTGGCCCTGGGTAGTAGGCAACAGGGGTGGGGGCAGCAGGTACCCTGGCAGCCGGGAGCAGTGCTGAAGAGGGATAGAGAGCTGCTGTCTCAGTGGGAATGAGTGTTGGGGTGGCCTGGAAGGTGGCGTAGGTGGGTGGTGAGAGGCCTAGAAGCAGAAGTAGAGAGGACATGTACAAGGAGCCCAGCACTGCCCTGGGTAGGGCAGCCAGAAAGGAGTCTCTACCGCAGAAAGTAAGGGTTATAACAATACCCACATGCCTCCTCCTTCCCCAGTCCTGGGACACTCACAGGGCAGTTTGCAGGGCGGAGGGGACATGCCACTGCGGCCCAAAGTGCCCCCCATCAGAACACGGCTCATCTCCTCTGTGGAGCAAGGGACAACCTCCACGTAGCGTTCCTTCATCACTTTCTTATGGCAACGCTGAGCAGCAGCTATGGCCCGCTCTGCTGAAGTCATCTGGATGAAGGCATCACCTGATGGTCGGCCCTGTGCACACCATCCTGTAAGCAGTCTGTCCTGCTCCATGAGTGCCTTACCCCCAACCACACACCCTTAATTATCTGTATCTCTTTACAGGCAGCACCCTCACCTGTTGGTTGAGCACCATGTGCACACCATGGGGCCGGATGTCAGCTGCTGCCTCCCCCAGAAAGCTCAGGATATCTTCAATGGTGGCTGTGTAAGGCAGGCCTCGAAGGCGTACACAATCTCTCCCAGTCCCAGCTGCCAGTGGGAAAGGGATGGGCAGCAGTGGAGCAGTCAGTGTGGGAAGGAGTGGGCTGGATGCGTAGCGGTTCAGAACCTAAGGAAGGCAGCAACAGGCTGGTCATGCCAAGTAGGGTGGGGACATGGGGGATGAAACCCATGGGGGAGGGGTGGGGACCCCTGGGTGCTTACCTGCTGCACCTCAGCTGCAGTGCTCCGGAAGAGTTCAATGTATCGCTTACCCAGCATGCCCTTGTGCCTGCGCAGTGCAGCCTGTGCCAGCTCCTCACAAGCAAAGAGTGCAAAGGCATCACCAGTGGGCCGGCCATCAGGGTGGCGCACAAAGAGCAGACCGTCGGCACCCCCAGTCACTGGGCATTCTGGCCCCAGGAAGCCCAGCACATCTGCTGGCCCAGCCGAGAAGGGCAGTCCCCGAAGTCGCAGGATCACTTGGTCTTCCCGTGACAGGAAACGAGCCACCTCTAGTGATGTGCCTTGTGGGGGTTGGGGGAGGCATGGGAGTCACCTGCTGACTTCATTCATGCCCTTCCAAATACCCATCCACACCTGGCACACGGGGGAGCAGAAAGGCAAGGGTTGGTAGGGAAGTGGGACATGGGTCAAAAACCAGGGGAAGCAAGGAACTGCTGGGGACACACTCACCCCCTGCAATCTTTACAAACTCCTCTCCTGTTGCTTTATATACCTGTGGGTACAGTGGGGACAGCCCATGGGTCTCAGGCCTGGCTGGCCTCAGCTCTGCTCCGCTCCGCTCCCAGCCCAAAGCCCCACCTCGATATAGCGGACACCCATGTGATGCTTGTGTCTCTGCAGCGCTAGGTCCCGCTGCTCGCTGTCCACAAAGCGGATGAGGGCCTCGCCATTTCTGCGGCCCTGGGCGTTGAGGCAGAGTGCTACACCACCCCTGTGGAGCCAGTGCTGTGTTAGTGCCTCCTAGGTAGGCTTGCCCTCCTGGGCCCGCCCATCCTGCCGTACCCACCTGGCAATGTTGAGCCCTTTGAAGAAGCGCGCCACGTCCTGGTCTGATGACTGCCAGGGTAGTCCACGGGCCCGAACCACTGTCTCACTGTCTACCACATCGGCCTTGCTGCTGTGAGAGCAGGGCACAAGGTCAGAACTATCCAGCTGTTGTCATCCCGACCCCTGCCCCACACTCACCAAGGTCCCGTCTCGTATTTCTGTTTTACCACCTCGGGCTTCGAAAACAATTGACCTGAGAAGAGATGGCACAGGCGTCAGCAGGATCTGGTGGAGGGGCTCTCCCCACCAAGCTCTGCAAAAAGAGGACAGTCGAGGTGGATGAAGAGGTGACAAAAGGACTTCCACTTTAGTCTCTCCGAGAAAGTAACAAGTGGAGAGGGGAACTTTGACAATTAATAGGTAGGCATTCACCCAGCCCTCAAAGAGAACAGGTGACAGGTGGTGAGAGGAACCTTACCACTGGGCCCTTCGAGCAGGTGGAGGATGATAGCTACCATTGTCTTCACTTCCCAGACCCCAAAGTCATCTTCTGTGGCATCTGTCTCCAGCCCTAAGTCTACGAGCAGAGACATCACAATGAGGGAATTCCAACATGAGAGGGCCAGCATGAGCACTAATCCTGGTCTCACCTCAGCCCAAGTACCCTATATAGATACATGCAGAATCCCAGCAAACACATTTGTTTTGGCCCAACTCCTGTATGTCCTTACAGGGCCCGCAGCCCAGACATAAACAAACATATGCCCATATTCCAAATAAGCCTCAGCACAGACCAGAGACGTGCACTCAAGGTCTCAGCAGCGTCAACTTGCATGTGTTCATATAACCCACCAGTATGCACATACTCAGACACATACAGCCTATGGTCGTCCCTCCACCCTAACCTCACTGGGTCACAGATACCCTGTGCCATGGTGGCCACGGTGAGGTCCCTGGCAAGGCGGGTGCTCGGGTGCTGCACATGGAACTCTCTGCGGAGGTCGTAGAAGGAGAAGAAGGTGTCGGGGAGCACCAGGTTCTGGGGGCACATGTGAGTGGGGATGAATGGGGGAAACTGAGCCACTCTGCCCACCCCACAATGGAGTTCCTAGAAACCCTACCCCCTGTTGTGCCCTCAGTGGCATACCTTCCTGGAGGCCTCGGGGTGCAGGACCTGTCGCAGCAGCTGCTGCCCATCAGTGCAGAGCATGTAGGGGCCCCCGCCCAGCAGAGCCACATCCCCGCTCACCAGCTGTGAGAACTGGGGATAGGGATTGGGAGAGAGACAGACAGACTCACAGCTGGGCAGGCAGGAAGAAAGAGGGCACAGGCTGCAAAGCTGGTTCAGCCAGATGTTCAGCCCTACCCTGCTTGGGGAGTAGGAGTTGGCCACGCCTTTTGGGCCTGGCTCTGTGTCCTTCTCCCCCAATCCACCATCACTTTCTACAGGCCAAATGGGGGCAGTTACATTATCACCCAAGCCCCCATTGCACACACCACAGGAGTCTGGAGTGAGGCCAGAGCAAACACCTGGTGGAGAGGGACAAGCAGGTAGGAAGAGGCGGGGCAAAGCAGGTTAAACCTGTCCCTGACCAGGCACCACCCTCAGACAGGTGGGGGAGGCCCAGTCCCGCCTGAGGCCCATCCTGCTCATGGTCAATGGCAGCCCCGCCTCTACGTCTGACCAACCGAGAAGCGGAGAAACTCCAAGGACAGAGCTCCACACCTGGACACCAGGGACAGCATGAGCTTTGACCCACACCCTATCGACCAGTTGGCACTCAACTGTTTGCTCACAGAAGGGGTGGCACTCCAGAAGCTACCAGCCCCTCCCCCAGCCTCCATTCCTACTGGAGAACCGGTATAAGCACTAAGAACAGGCCCAAGAACCTCCCCCATGCCAGCTCTACAATCTGAGGCTGGCGGAGCAAGGCAACCCAGCTCTCTTTCAGCGCACCCCTCAAGTGAGGCTGCCCTGGAAGCCCTTCTGGAACAGACCAGGTTCAACATCTTTGTGTCTCCGTTTCCTCATCAGGAACCACCAAAGTTGTTGGAAGATGAAAGAATTTGTGCGTGTAAAGCACTTATTCAACACTCAAGAGTTAGGCAGGGGGTGAGTACAGGAGTGAAGGTAAGAAAAAGAAAACAGCAATGAGAACCGCCTCCCACTGCAGTCTGGGACAGGAGACACCCTAGGCCTTTGCACTCAGGAGACAGGTAGCCTCCAGGCGGGGTCCGGACAGCGCCCACGCCTGGCCTGCCGGCCGGGACAGGCCTAAACGAGCAGCTTACACCTGGCGGCGTCTGCCTCTGGGGCAGACAACGCCCTATGCCCCTGCTCCAGCGTCTCCCAGGTGGGTGGGTGGGCCGAGGTCGCAGGCGGCAGGGACCATGACCTATGACCAAGCCTACGCCCCTCAGCCCTTTCGGCTTCCTGCTGCTGTTTTGGGAGACCCGACCGGGTAGGTTCCCAGAGGCGTCTAGGTCTTGGCCTCGCTACCCCGCCGGCCAGGGACTCTGGGAAGGGCCTTACGGCCTCCATTCCCACCCTCGCAGTAAGGTGGATCTGGAAAAGCTGAAAAGACGTCCCCAGGAATGGCCCGTACACGTGGACACACACACACGCGGGAGTCGCTGAAAGTTTCAAACAACAGGAACCCGTCCTACCGCCCGGGCCAGTTAGTCGCAGCGCACCAGGCCTCGCCCGCTGCCGCCTATCCCACCGAGAAATGTCCCCACGGCGGGGCAGCGTCTCCGCTCACCCCAGCCCCGGCGCTCACCTGCTGCAGCACCTTGTCCAGCGGCTCAGCCCGCGCCAGGCTGTCGGCGCTCAGGCCACTCGCCTCGCGGCACTGCGGGCTCAATGCGGCCGCCTCGGCGCGAATCAGTGATTTGTGCAGCGTCCCCACCTGCGAGCGGATGGGGAACCGATCAGCCACTGAGCCCTTCGGATCCTGAAGCTCCCTAGGGACCCCACTGCCCACTTTCCACCCTACCTGGCGGCTCCGTGGCTCCACCACTTGCCACACTAGAAGGATTAAATCAGTCTCGTCGGAGCCGAGGTCCGGCCCCAGTGCTCCCGCCGTGGCTCCGAACAGTACGATCAAGGGGCCAAGCTCTGGGCAGGGGTCGGCAGCGGAGTCTGCGGCGGGGTTCGGACCCGAGGGCGGTGGCTGAGGTGGCGGCGGAGTCATGGCCGTAGAGGAAGGGGGCGCTCGGTCACACACGCGCGGACCGACGAGGCGCACGCACGCACCGACAGAAGGCAGACGCGGACCAGCTTGGGCGGGACACCGTGTTTTGGGGGCGGCACCTGCGGCCGGGCTGGAGCTGTGGGCGCTGCTAAGACCCGCCCGCGGTGCCCCACAAGGCGGGGCAGCTACCAGCCCCCGCCCTCGCTGGGCGAGTTACCTGTCGGCCCTGCTGGCCACGTGACCAAGGGCGGCCCCTGGAGCCGTTGGGGAGGGCCACTAGAACCTAGCCCAGGACGCGCGCACTCACACGCCGGGCCTGGGCGCGCGCTTGGAGCCCGAACTCCCATTTCCACAGTCCACTGACTTCTGGGGTGACTCCATCCTTCCCCTCCTCTCAGCCTCTCACCGTGAGGCCTCCGCCAAGGGCAAAACCAGAGGCCTTCTCTAGTCCTAAGGGTCACATGAGACTTGTGAAAATCACCAGGAGGCAGTCTAGGGGCTGTGGGGGGCCTGGGGAGTGACAGAAGTCACCAAAGGGTCAAAGGCGGTGAGAGTTGCAGGGGGATCACTCGGAGGCCTGTGTGGGGGATCACCAGAGTCCGACTGTGCGGGACAGGGATCACCAGAGTTCATTAGAGCCGTGGGGGTGGGGAGGAGGGGGCGGGAATCATCAGAGGTCACTGGGCAAAGCTTGTCCATACAGATGCGAAGGCCGGGCCTTAGCCTGGCTCCAGAAAGTGCCCGTGGTGCCGAAGCGCGGTCGGAGGTGCGCAGGCCTGGTGCTGGGAAGGAGGAGGAGACTCACTCTACTCCCGAGAATGGCACTCTAGACGGGGCTAAGCCGGATAGTCTGGGCCTGGTGCCTCACCCTTACCCCACGTGGGAACTCCTGCTTGAAATTGTCGCCCTACCCCCTTGCCAACCGGCCTGTTGCCTAGAGATGTAAGCGCGCTGGCGGGTGGGGACTGGTTGCAAATGTGTGAATTGCGCGTGCGGACTGCAGATCTTTTCCATCTGGGACCGACATCCTAATTCGGACAGTCCCGCGTGGAGGGCTCCCAGTACCCTTTCTCCCCATCAATCTTGGTGAGGCTCCTTTACAGCACGTTTCTAGGCCGCCCCGGACTTCTCCCAATTCTCCCGTTTATATGACTGAGAAACTAAATAAGAATCCGACGGGAAGAAAGAACTTCAGCCCGGCGGAGGTTGCCAGACATGGGGTTGCCAAGCCCGAGCCGAAACTGAAGCGGAAGCAGCACCTCGCGATTTCGGAAAAGCAGGGCACTGCATCCGAACCTTCGGACAATGGAGAGAGCGAAAGAGCTGGGGGGCTCGGAGACCTTGCCCATTGATCCCGCACTGCGTCCCCGCTTGACGGATAAAGAGACTGAGGCGCCCGAATCGGAAGTGACTCCCGCCAGGCACGGCGGCGTGGAGGGAGATGGAAGTAGACAATTCTTCCAGCGTCTTCAGACGACCATTGTTCCCCTTTAGAGTATAAGCGGGTGTTGGCGTGCGGCTGTGGGTCTCTGGACTGCACACCCGGGCTTGCTCTCTTGTCCCCACCCGCGGAAGCGTTAAGCCAATGAGGCCCGAGGGAGGAGGAAACTTCGCAGTTTGGGCCCCGCCCCCTCGGGATAAGGCTGGAATGTCAAATATTTGTTCGTGGGGCGGGGCGCAACAGCGAGGTAAGGCCCCTCCCTTACCTACCACGGAGCGTGCGCCAGGCGCAATAAGGCCTTTCTCCAGGCAAAGCTTTTAATGCCACTTTTCGCCCCAGCAGCACCCTGGCCCACCGGCCTCTCCTAAAACTCCTCAGGCGTGCATCGCTCCTTGTCGGTCTTTTGTCTGGGCTGCTCCTATAGGATAGAGTCCTGGCATCCCCTGCGGGCCCTCAGGACGCTTCTGGTCTCTGTCTCACACATCCTAGCGCCCCCATGCGTTCAACTTTCTCTCTAAGCCTTTCCATATTCCTTTCGCGCGGATTTCGACGCCGGTTCCTCCCTAATGTTTCGAGGTGACCTCTCCAGTGTGGTACCTGTGGCCGTCCTGAGCGTATTCTCATTGGAGACGACTTCTTGCGTGCCCAGGTCCTTGATGTAGAGAACCTGAGGCAAAGGCCTGGCAGCGTAGGACTGCTCCCCAAACCCCTGTGCTCCCGTCCTTCTGCCCCCACCTGCATGACAATCCCTGTGGCTTGGACTCTCCTTGAAAAACTAAATTTGTTAAAATAACCCAGGGTCCTGCTTTGTTGAGCTCTCTTACACATCTTCAGATGACTCCTTCCAAATCACTCCATTAATATAACCCGCACTCCTGTCCCCCAACCTTTCCCCAAGTACTAAACCACCTTCTAATACAATTAAATCATTTCGTGTCTCCCTGTCCCCGCCTCCCCCTCGCCCCGCAGATCCTCAAGGACAGACTCATTTCCAGCACCTGGTACGTAATACCGTTGGCCCTCTCAAATCGGAGTTCCGCATCAGTAAATTCAAACAACCTAGAATCAATATTTAATTGAAAAATTCCACAAAGTTTATCCCTCAACAATATAGTATAGCAACTATTTATGTAGCATTACATTCTTTTAGGTATTATAAGTAATCTAGAGGTGATTTAAAGCATAGAGCAGGAAGTGTCTAGGTTATTAGCAAATACTACGCCATTTTATATAAGGGACCTGAGAATCCGGAGAATTTTGGTATGGTGGGCTGTAGGGAATGGGGTCCTGGAACCAATCCCTACAAGAAATTTAGAGAGCACTATAGTTGCTCAAGACTTAATGAATGAATGGTTGACTTGCTTTGTTTGCCTCTGGGCATTCCCAAGATACTAACCTTCCCTGGGCGACAGGTCCTTTGCACTAGTCTGCTTTCTTCTCTTCCCTCCTAGGGGGGGATTCGACCTTTGCTCTAGTTAACCCCTGCTCTTCCCCCAGATTTTCCCCTCTCAAGGCACTTCCCTCAGTAACAGCGGTCCCTACTGTAGTTTGAAATATCTGTATTTCACTAGGCCTTTCCATATTCCTTTCGCGCGGGTTTCGACGCCGGTTCCTCCCTAATGTTTCGAGGTGACCTCTCCTGTATGTCACTGATAAATGCCCTCCACCCCACCCCCACTGGGATTCACGAGTCATGAATGAGTGAATCAGAGATAAGGTGCATGAGAGGGGTGAGCGAGACTCCAAGGCCCTGCCAAATGACTTTCCTAAACCATACTCCAGGTGTTTGGGAGAAAAGAACTTGGGCCCGCCGGCCAGATCGCACACTCGCGGAATTTCATCCTCACCTCTTCACCTCGCTTCTTCGTGGCAGGACTCGCCCTTTGAGTCCTGCCACGAAGGCAGAGGGCGCTCCATCTACCAGTGCATGACGGTCCGGGCGGATACAGTGCCGGGATCCTCGCATGGGGCGCGAAGTGTGGCCGTTCATTCTTTTGGACCTCCCGGGAATCTAAGAGTGGTGTAAAAGCCCCTGTCTCCCTCCCTCCCGGGCTACAGAATATTCCTCTGTGGTTGAGGATTCGACGCTTGGTACTTGCTGGGGTCCCCCACGGCGGTCCGCACTCGCCGGCCCAGGCCCATCCCCACTCTCAGCGGCTCATCTGCTGAGCCTGCTGCCATCCTTTCTTATCACTCCGGCTTCCGGTGTAACCGGTGGGCCGGGTTCCCATCTCTGCGCCTTTGAGTACCCACCAGAGGATGCACTGACGCCGTTGCTTGATCCAGGTGTTGAGATCAGGGAAGAGGGGCATACACTGGAGGGTTTTCTACCTGAGGTGAAATGGGAAGGCCCTTGACACTACCCTTCTGGCCACCTCCCTCAGGCTTGAGAATCTTCGCGGTTCCAGGCTCCCTGGACATAGGCCACTTTTTAAAGCTTGGTTTTCAGTGCCCTCAACCTCTCTGTTCCACTCTCACCCACCATGTGCTCCAGGTACACTGCTGTGATTGTTTGGGTCTGGAGTCTATTGTATATGCTAAGCTCCCTGTCTGGAGCACTCACCTACCTATTCATCCCTTTACTTTCCTTCAAAACCCATCTCTAATTCTTCCTCCAGGCAGCCTTCCTTGATGCCTAGGCCAAATTAGATGTCCCGTTCTGGGCTGCTTTCCCCCAGGGTCCTGTCATGATTGGGTCAGTGTTTGGCTTCTCATGATGCCAGGGAGGCTCTGGCAGCAGAGGAATAGGAGTCTGTTGAGCCATGAGCTTTAGGAGGATCAGTTTCCAAATAGGCTCAGCTCTGGCTACCAAACCAGCCCAGAAACCCTGGTCTTGGTTGGGTTGCTCCAAGCTCAGCCCCCCACCTGGTCCAGTTAGGGAAACTTGCAGAGGGAAAGGGAATGCAAAGGGCCCAGTAACACAGGAGGAGTAAAAGCTGTTGGCTGGATTTTTACCTGAGGAAGATACCACAACAGGCCTAGCTCCTCAGTCTCTGGATTTATTCTTACATCCTGCCTCTGCCCAGAATGTTCCCCTCCACAAGAACACTCTTCCTCTTTCCCAGTCTTTTCCAGAACTCATATCTAGCCCTGCGAACCTCTCAGTCCCTTATTGCCTCTGACAAACGCCAGGACCCTATCAGGTAGAAAGGTAGAAAGAAGGTAGAAAAGGGAGTGTATCACTCATTCACTCAACATATGTTAAGCACCTGTCATGTGCCAGGGACTGTGCCAGGAGGCAGCAGTAAGGGGACAAGTAAGGGGCTTGCTCTTCCAGTGACTGCATTTTAATGGACGCCAGATAGGGGCTGCTTGAAAGCCAATGGTCATGTCTAGGCTGAGCCCTAAATGCTGAACTCAGTTGAGTCCCCTAAAGTAGGGGCTGCAGAGTGATCCTAGTGGAACAATTGCAGAAGTCCTGAGGGAAAATGAGGTTGTCCTATTCTAGGCAGCAAGGAAGCCTTTGAGGCTGGAGATTAGAGAGCTGGAGAAAAAGGGGAGCGAAAGGTGGGGGAAATGGCCAGAGTACTCTGTAGGGTCTTTATTCACTATGAATAAGATGCATATGATGCGTGCAGAGGGAGGGTCATGATTGGGGTTAGGCGGACAGTGATGGGGCCTGACTTAACGTTTAATGGTGTCAACCTGGCATGTGGAGTACAATCCACAGGAATAATAAGGGCATAAATTGGCACATCAGTGAGGAGGCCACTATGGGAATGAGGGTAGTCTGGCTTTGGAAGGGTAGAGCTGACCAGACTTCGTGACCACCTAATTGTGAGCCTGAGAGTCAAGGAGGTATCTAGAATCCACGATGAACTTAGTTCTGCAGCCATCATGTTGATGGTGGGGTCATGTGAAACAGGGGGACTTTTACCTTCTGACCCTTCTCCACAGTGCAAGCAGCCACCCAGTGGCCACGGTTCCTATTACCTGCGGGGCCTGTGGAAGTGGGCACCTTGAGAACTGCTCCTGAGGTCAGGGCCACCTTGTGAGGGGCCCATGGTCACCTGAGGCTGTTGGGCTGGCAAGACATTCAGACTGTGCCAGAGTCCAAAACAGCCCAAGCCATTTTGTTCCCTGCCCTCTCTCCACTTAACCCTTGGCTCTGGTGTACTACCTATCCCTAGCCCTGGCAGAAAGGTCTCTATGGTCTCTCACACTGGGCCTGCCAGATGGGTCCTCCATGACCCCTCTGCTGGAGTCTGGGATGGAGGTGTGGGAGACAGGGGTGTTTTTTTTGGGGGGAGGGGGTGTCCGTGGGCCAGAACCTGAGGCGGGATATATTTGGACTTTAAAAGAGGAGGGTACCCCATACACCAATGTGTTTTACTATAAGAACACAGGAGAGGCAGGCCAAGATGATGAGGAGATTCATTGAGGGGGACTCAGAGAGACTAGAAAGGGTCAGCCACTGACGAAGGAAGGAAAGGAAGGAAGGAAGGAAGGAAGGAAGGAAGGAAGGAAGAAGGAAGGAAGGAAGGAAGGAAGGAAGGAAGGAAGGAAAAGGAAAGGAGAAAAAAAAGGGGAAGAAGGAAGGAAGGAAGAAGAAGGGAAGGAAGGAAAAGGAAGGAGAGGGAAAGGGAGGAGGAGGAGGAAGGAAGGAAGGAAGGAAGAAGGAAGGAAGGAAGGAAGGAAAGGAAAGAGGAAGGAAGGAAGGAAAGGGAAGGGAAGAAGGAAGGAAGGATAGACGTCTTGAAACTAGCTCAGCAGGGTGTGACTCGCCCTTAAGAGGGAGTGTGCGTGTGGAGGATCAAGAACCCCAGTCACCAAACACATGGCCCTCCTTTCCCAGAGTATGCATGGTGCTGGCATAAAACTAACTGTCAAGTCTCTACCCACTCTATTCGCCCCCAATTCCTCATGCAAGGAGTCTGTGTCCTGGATCCCCAGGTTTTCATGCGGTAGGAGTGGCTGGGGGGACCACAAGGTCCCAACACCCCTCCCACTCTGTGGGGCAACTTGCTGATGGCCCAAGGAGCGGGGTAGAGGCTCAGCTCGTTCTCAAACCTGCGCGCGAACTTCTCGGTCAGGCAGGGTGACTTCACGCTCCGTGCCCCTAAAAAGGGCGGACAAACATCTCTCATTTAGAATCGAAACATGCTGAGCTGTCCTCTCTCCATCTCGTCCACATTCCTAACTCCCCCCATCCCCCTCCCCCCAGCTCCGGAGCAGACGGCAGGGGCCTGCCTGGGCCGGGGTTGCCTGAACAACCCAGGTGCCCTCGAAGGAGGGTGAGAAGAACCGAGGTGGAGGTTGCGCAAAGGTCCTGGTCAGCTTTGGTCGCCTAATGTCCAAAAACTGCCTGGGACTCCCTTCTCTCCTTCCCCTTGCTTTGCCCCGGATTCCTCAGCAGCGGCGAGCACTGAATCGCCACTCAGCCCGACCAATTCCAGATCTCAGGTCAGGGAGACGCCAGGAATCGAAGGTGAGGGCTGCGCAGCGTAAGCTTCGAGTATGGAGCCTAGGGCTGGGTACCCAGCAGCGGCGGGCTGGGTCCGCGGGGTCCGCAGCCGAGAGCGTGGATGCCCGGGTGAGCGCGGATCGATCGATGCGCTCGGCGCGCAGCGCGTCTAGGGAGCAGGCCTGGGATGGGCAGGGGCGGGGCGGGAATCTCCGACTGGGGGGAACGCGCCTGGCGGCGAGTACCTATTGGCAGGCAGTTTGAGGGAGGTGGATCATGATTGGCTCAGTCGCTGTGGGCGGTGGCGGGCGGCGGGGTTAAGCGCGTCGCCGTACCCGGGCCTAGGCGCGAGCCCGGAGCGCTGAATCCGCGCTTCGGCTCCGGAGCCGCGGTCTCCCGCCATGGGTCTCTGTCTCTTCCTATACCGCGCACCCCTGCTCCTGGGGGGCCTACTGTTTCTCCTGCTGCTTGCAGTCTCGGCTCTCCAGACTGGACGTCCGTCCCCTGTGGTCCTGGGTGAGACGCGTGTCCAGTCGTGGGTCTGTTCGCAAGTGATTTGGGCAGAACAGGGTTCGGGGGCGGGACTGTCTTCCCTGTTTACATCTGCTCTAAGCACGGGGTCAGGGAACGTATGACCGTCTTGTCACCTGAGTCAGTCTGTCCATCTCCCGCCATACTGGGCGCGGTGTGGTCAACCTCTCTGTCACTTTCCTCTGTAGAATATGGGGGTAAATGGGAGTGTTACTGTGCAGTTGTCCATCGGTCCTCCTGCCCACGTCAGTCCCAAACCTTGTCTTGCCTTGCTTTGCCTTATCCCCATATTTTTAGCTGCAGAAAATTGAGTTTCCTTGGCCCCACTCCTGGGGGCCGGTGCGGGGGTTAGGTGGCCTCAGAGTTGGCCCTCAGGGGCCTTAAAGTTGATTTGGGCTTGGCTAGGAGGCTGTCTCCCTCCACCCTTGCAGCTCCACACGTTTCAGAGGGCATTACTAGAAGGAAGCTGTTTGAGGAAAGGATTGCTGTCCTACCCTGCAGCCAGGGTTCCCCGCAAACTCAAATGGGTGGCATTGGGCCGGAGGGAGGAGGCCCTAGGAAATCTAAGGATGGCTAAAGATGGTAAGAGTTGGGACAGCGGCTATGAATGGAAGTCAGTGAGCTTGCCTGTGCTTTCACCCTTCCAGAGTGACTTGAACTAAGCTACGTTGGGGATAGGTGACCTCTCCTGCTTACCCCCTCCTTGGTCCTGGCCCTGGCAACTGTACAGGAACCACAGTGTTTCCTTGTAGTGGGAAGGAATGACACTTCTGTCTTGGGGGTGTTGGATACCTCATGTAGGCTGCCACTCCCACCCAAAGGTTCTGTGTTGGTGACTAGCCAGGACTCCTGAAGGCAGAGGCATGCTGAGGTATATGTTACATATTGAGTCTGCTGCAGCATGACCCCCATGCTCTTGCTGCTGGTGGTATTTTAATGAGGATGATGCATCTCACAGAAGGGTAGGGTTGGCAGGCATTTTGGTCCCAAGGGGTCTTCCACCATGATCTCTGGGCCTAGAAATGCTCCAGGGGGATGCTGGGCCTAGGTTTACCATGAGAACTGGGCAAACTTGGCCTTGCCTTTCTTAAGCTTTCATGATAATCCCCAGAGGTCAAGTCTGTGGTGAGCAAGCAGAGAGACTCCACCAACCCAGTCAGAGAAGGCTTCCTGGAGTATGCAGCTGGAGCTGTGGCCAAGAGAGAGTTCCAGGCAAAGGGGAACTACACTTTAGAGGGAGGGAGGGAGGAAGGGAGGCAGCCCAGGCTGTCTGGAATGGAGTGGGGTGAGGGAAGAGTGGATTGTGCAGGCTTGTGAATGTGGACTTTATCCTGGAATCCCTCAGGGAGCCATGATTGGGCCTAAGGAGTTCCGAGTATAAAAGATATAGCATTGGAAAGTGTGTGGTCCTGTGAAAGGCATGCAGGCTTTGCTCCTTGATGGGTGCTAACTGTACTCATTAATTCATTGAATTCTCGGTTATCTTAGTTCACAGCAGAGGAGCCTCAGGCCCCACCCAGAGTCACAGAGCAACTGGAATCCTAACCCAGCTTCTCAGAGAGTGAGGCTGTTGTCATTAATCTTAGGAAACCCCATGACAGGCAGCGGACAAGCTGTTCTTGAGCAAAGAGCAGGGACCTGCTGTTGGCCACCAGAGGATCAGCATCCAAGTGTGACCAGTGTCCATGGGTAGGACTCAAATTGGTGGTAGCGGAAGCAGAGGCCAGAGAAGTGACACAGAAGACCCTGGGAAGGGGGAAGGGACTATAGCAAGCCATTTCTACCTCTTTCAGCCTTAGGCTCCTCATCTGTAAAGTGGGCATAATAAGGATGTTTTCTCCCAGTGTTATTTGAGGTGAGAAGCATACAGATGACTCTCATCCTAGTTCTAGGCACAAAGGGGCTCCAGAAGTGACCACTACTATTTTTAGAGGTCACACAGCCTGGCCAGAATAAAAGGCATACTAGCAAAGCAGATCTGGTGACTTCCTCTTTCGCCATTTCCTTGGGGGAAAACAATGACCAAGGTCTCTGCACTCCCCTGCCCAGTCCACTGGCATGTCATCCAGTGGCTGTCATGTTGGAGACTCTCCACTTCTGCACCCACGTCATGAAAGGAGGTGAAGGCAGCTGCCTCCCATAGCTTCCCTGAGGACACTGTGAGATGGTGCACAGGGAGAGCCTCCTCTGCAGGGCTAGGTTCACAGTTAAAGTTCAGCGAATGCCCAGGTGAGCCAAGCACTGGTTGTTCATAGTGATTATGGATCCTCAATGCGGATGAATTAGGGAGGTGTTGAGAGCATGGCATGTGGGAGCAGGTGAGGCCTGAAAGCTCTCTGGAAGTAGACTCCAAAGGGCCTTGAATGTTGGGCAGTGAAGCAACAGGGATAGGTTTGAGTGCACAAGACCCCCCAAGGCTCTGAGTAGACTCGATAGGCTTGGGTAGAGCGAAGTCATCCTTGAGGCCTGTTTACCCCCACCCACCACTGGATTATTGTCAGAATGGTGTGTTGTTTAAAGGTCACCATCTCCAGTGCTTGGTCCAGGTGCGCTGAAATTCTGGGGTGCTCTAGATGATCTGCCTTTTGGAACCTTACTGGGCCCTGGCCTTTAGCAAGGCCTGGAGACCTCGGTAGGTCAGCAAATGCCAGTATGAGCTTCTTTCAACTGTTTTTCTGTTCATTGCTACCCTCCACAAGCCTGTGCTTTCTCTGGAATCAATTTTGGCTGGTTAAGTGGCCCAGTGCTCTGTCTTGTTTCTCAGTCCTTTAGTCAGAGTGAACAAGGTCCTACTTACACTAGCCTGGGACGCCTGTAGGTCAGAGGCCTTTGGGTTCAAGCCTTGAGAGTCTCCAGCCTATCAGGCCCAGGGCTTCATGAATGCTCTATGACCCACTGCAGTGCCTGGTGATTTGGGCAACCAGCTGGAGGCAAAGCTGGACAAGCCAAAGGTCGTGCACTACCTCTGCTCCAAGAAAACAGACAGCTACTTCACACTCTGGCTGAACCTTGAACTGCTGCTGCCTGTCATCATTGACTGCTGGATCGACAATATCAGGTGGGAGCTGGGGTGCAGATGGTGCTGCTCAACAACTCAAAGAGTCTTCCAGAGCCCATTTCCATCTCATCCTCACCTCAAGAGACCTCAAGGTCACTGACTTTTCTCCCTTCCCATTTCCTCAGTCTGGTAGGCACCACCTTTTGCAATCTCAGACAGAACTTTCTTCCCTTGTCCCTACCCTCTCCGATCCACACTTGCGCCTTGAGCCCTACCTGTGATTTCTGTGCTTTAGCCCATTCTTAGCTGCAGCATGGCTGCCACCCCTTCCCTTGCCTCTGGCTGGGCCACACCTTTCCCTTCAGCTGCTTGTTCTTCCTGGGACATGCCGGGTCTCCATGCCTTTGCAGATGCTGTTCTTTCAGCCTGGAATCTACCTCTACACCCTTTGCCTGATAAATTCCCTCCTATTCACTCTTTAAAACCTGAGTCAGGTCCCTGCCATTCCCCAGAGCTGTTAACTTCTCCTTCCCGCATGCCACATGTCTGTTTCCTCTAACCCTCATCAAATTTTGTTTCCAAGGATGTTTCCCAAGAGTAGATACTGTACATTTTACATAATTTCTTTTAATTTTATAGCAACTCTGTGAAACTGGTACTGTCTTCAAACCTGTTTTATGGTGGAGGAAATCGGGAAGCTCAAATCTGTTACAAAATTGCCTAGGGTTGCTCAGCTAATAAGTGTCAGAAACAGGATTCAAACCCAGAATTGTGTTAATCTGATTGAGGTGAATTTCTCTCCCAGTCTGAGCTCCCTGAAGGCAAGGATGGTATCTCTTTTATCTTTATAGTAGTAGAACCTGGAGCAACTACTGGTGCTCAATAAATATTTGAGCTGAATCTAACAAATTAACTGCCCCCCATACCAGATGCACTAGCTGTCCCTCCAGGCACCCTGTCCTTCTCAGTAGTTTAAGATGCCTGCTTTGTTGACTCTTTCCTTCTCTGAGTGTGATCAGAGTTATTTCTGGGCTGTTGGTCTGCATTTCTATTTTTGTACCAGAGTCATGGTCTCAGGTACTGCCAATTGGAGGCTAGGGCTGATACCTAAAGGGGCTTGTCTACTTTCATTGTTCCTGTGACCTGTTTAGATTTTAATCCAGCACAGAGCTGCCTTGCTTTCCAGAACAATTTTCTGCACTTTCCTGAATGGCGACTGAGATAATCTACAGGTTGCCCTAGGGAGAGTGGGCTACCAGGACCTATTATTTGGGCTACTGTTAGAGATCCTGTCAGCTTTCTGTGGCTGATTTTTAAGATGGGGTGGGTCTCAGGACCACCAGGGACTGCAGGTCTAGCCTGTGTTTTCTCAGGCACATTTGCCTCCTTGTTATCAGGGGAGGCCAGAGCAGGATTTCTGGCCTGGCATAGGCTTTTCTCCTGTCTCCCACTACCCTGTCCTCATCATTTCTCCAGGCCTTTCCTGTCTACCCACACAGCAGCCACTGAAGTGGAGATCACTTTGTCTGGTTCTGTTATGTGCTGCTCTCACCATCTCCTTTGCCCTGTAATGTGTTGTAGTGGGTGACAGGAGCTAGGTCTGTAGAGATGGAGTGATGGGAACCTGCGAGGTTAGCCTGCCTGCCTTTTGGGGTCAAGTGTGATGTTCATGGCAGAGCTAGGCCTGGCACTAACATCTCCCAACCAGATCTAAGACCTGCATTCTGGGGTGAGTGACACTGAGGAAAAAGGAATATTGTCTCAACAGGGATCCTGGGATCAATTTTTGGAGTGAGCCTTGGTGAGGGTCCTCGCTCTGATCTGTGTTTTGTAAACTTGCTTTGTTATGTAGGGGAGGAACAAACTTTTCTCTACCCTCAGGGTTTTTTTGGCTGGTGTAATAATCAGACATGAAACATCTTAACAAGAGAAAATAACTGAATTGAATACATACGTATGTGTGGAAACCCCGTATACATGAGAGAGTCAGAGGCCAAACATGCATGAGATATTCAGAGACAGAAGGAGAACACGGACATATGAGACCTTCTGAGCTAGGGATGAGGGCAGTTGCCCTGGGGGCACAAAAAGGTCATTGCAGAATGATAAAAAGAGCAGATGTTTAGTAAATAGAAGTTTGCCTTGCCATACAGGTGGATCAAAAAGAGATTATCACTGATAATCTCATTATGGGCAAGGCCCCTAATTCAAGTACATCTAGGTAGTTTGAGACTGAAGCTAAAATTGCCTTTAGCTCAAAACTATTCCCTTACCACAGAGGCACGTATCTGGTGACTAGCTCTGAAAACCCCCACAGTTACTTTTTTGGTCTTCCCTATACATATGACCAATCCTGAGGATAGGAAGGGAGTAAGGCTCAGTACATAAGGCAGTATTGGGACAAACCCAAGTTCAGTGCCAACGCTGGATCACCAGCTCAGTATTCCCTCCTGATAGGCTGGTGTACAATAGAACGTCCCGGACCACCCAGTTTCCTGATGGTGTGGATATGCATGTCCCTGGCTTTGGGAAGACCTTTGCACTGGAGTTTCTGGACCCCAGCAAAAGCAGTGTGGGTATGTAGCCCTTCTCGTGCTCTCCAGGGGATGGGGCTGGAGGTTTTGCTGGATTCCTGAGTGAGAAGAACCCTGTCTGTTTGAAGGGGTAACCTGTGAAGTGTCTGATCCGTGTGGGCACAGAGCACTCCTTCAGGGACCTTTGCAGTAGATGTCACTGTCTCCTCGGCAGTTGTGGTGTAGGTTGTTTGCACTGGCTGTACCTTTTCTAATCCTATGCATTCTGTCTATAGGTTCCTATTTCCACACTATGGTGGAGAGCCTTGTGGGCTGGGGCTACACACGGGGTGAGGATGTCCGGGGGGCCCCCTATGACTGGCGCCGAGCCCCAAGTAAGTAGTCATCTTTGTTTCCTATCTGAGGTCTTGGGAGGTGGGGATGAGGAGGTCACAGCCACCACAGGCCCTCGGCTCTCACCTACCCCTGGGCCTCTGGCGTCTAGCCCAGCAGTGACAGCTACCACCCCTGGTCAATCCCTTCTGTCCTTTCCCAGCCCTCACCCCAGGATTTCTAGGTCTCTGAGCCCTGGGGAGAGGTAGTGAGTCTGAGGAGGGGAAAAGGATCCCTTTTGTTTCCTACCTTCGTGAAACCTGAGGGGAAACCAGACCACTCCCACTTGGATTTTAGTACCCTCCCTGCCTACCTAGTCCTGGGCCTGGCCTGAAAAATGTCTGAATCAGGCCCCAGGACCCTTCCTGCCTGACCCCTGCCTGGCTCTGGCCTGCAGATGAAAACGGGCCCTACTTCCTGGCCCTCCGGGAGATGATCGAGGAGATGCATCAGCTGTATGGGGGCCCCGTGGTGCTGGTTGCCCACAGTATGGGCAACATGTACACGCTCTACTTTCTGCAGCGGCAGCCACAGGCCTGGAAGGACAAGTACATCCGTGCCTTCTTGGCACTGGGTGCGCCTTGGGGGGGCGTGGCCAAGACCCTACGCGTTCTGGCCTCAGGTAAGACTCTGCTTGGCCCAGCATGGGGGGCTGTGTTGGGGGCGGCACCCTCTCTTTCCCTCTACAGTGTCCTCCTGGGCCACCCTTGTGTCTTTTCTTGTGGGTCACAACCTTTCTCCAGAATGGTATTTTTTTCCAAATATATTTTTCCAAAAAAGAATCTTAACACTACTCCTAATGTCACCTCTCTCGTTGATGACCCTTGTTATCTCTGTAAGTTTCTACAGCATGAACATGGAGTGGCATAACTGTTGGTCAGGCAGGTGCCTGGCCAGCCTACAGGGTTTGACCCAGAGTTCTTTGGGAGAGTCTTCTCCCTTGCTCCTACCCCCATCCTCATTTCTTCATACTGCCTTTGCCCCAGAGAAGGCAGGCTGGACTGCAGTTTCCTGTTTATGAGTTATACCTCTGTGTATAGCAGTGGGGAACCTCTGTTGGCAACATGGGGAGGAAACGGGTGCAGATCTGTGTGAGCCTGCTTGCTAAGCAGCTGGGAAAGCCACCTACTTCCCGTTCCTCCCTAATCCGCCTGCCTTTTCGTGACTGTCAGAACCTGACAGCTGCAGCGATAGGGCTTTTTTTCCTCTGCCAGGACCAGGCATGAGGCCCACGGCCCCTCACTTTAGGAGCCACAAGCCAGGGCTGTGCCAGGCGTCTGATGTGCTTTCTTCCTCAAGTCACTAGCACTGCCTGACCTGCTTGTTGGTCAGCTGACCACTGTGGTCAGGTCAGACCCAGTGCTTGTTCCAGTGGAGACCCTAGATTGGCTGGGCAACTTCTCTGTGAGTCTCTTTAGAGCTTTACTTCAGGTGCTGGGAAACAGCTTTTTCAGTCTGGGGAGCAGGGGTGGGGGAGGAGGGGCGGTAGTCACGGACTCCTAGCTAAGGGCTTCTCTTTCCTCGGGGGTCCTCGAGCCAGGCCCCACCAGGCAAAGCTGTGTTCCTGTGGTCAGTCAGAGGGTCCTGAACAGGGTCAGAGGCTCCTGTTCCCTAGTCGACTCACCTTCTGGAGGTCTCACTGGCTGGTGGTTGTGTTGTTGGCATTCCTATGTAAGAAGGACGGTCACTCTGTTTGCAGCCTCCTTTCCTGCCCTGTATCCTGTAAACCTGGCTGCCCAGGTCAGTGACAGGCAAGCATGAGACCAGAGCTGGCTCTCTGCAGATCTAAACCTAGGAAAAATGTTTACATAGCTCAATGTAATAAACAAGAAAGGAACATGCTTTAGGCCGACACCCGCTGATTCACCTTCTATAAGGTCAGTGCCTAGAGGCCCAGTGATAAGTCACCTTGTGGGTGTGTGCGGCCTTAGTCCCTGGTGAAACAAGTCTTGGTTGGGTGCTTCCCAGATGTAGCAAAAATAAAGGGAAACAAAGCCAATGCAGGCATGGGAGTTATAACGATAACAGTGGGGAGATGGCGGTGTGCTGACCAGGCCACTGGCTGGGGTCCAGCAGGGTCTTTGGTGATAGACATGCTGCCCAGCCAACTTGCATTCCTGAGCACAGACTCACTGGAGCCTTCTCCCTGCAGGAGACAACAATCGGATCCCGGTCATTAGTCCCCTGAAGATCCGGGAGCAGCAGCGATCTGCTGTCTCTACCAGCTGGCTCCTGCCCTATAACTCTACCTGGTCACCTGAGAAGGTCTTCGTGCGCACACCCACGGCCAACTACACGCTGCGCGACTATCACCGGTTCTTCCAGGACATTGGCTTTGAAGATGGCTGGCTCATGCGGCAGGACACGGAAGGGCTGGTAGATGTCACAATGCCACCTGGCGTACAGCTGCACTGCCTCTATGGCACTGATGTCCCCACGCCGGACTCTTTCTACTATGAGAGCTTCCCGGACCGCGACCCTAAAATCTACTTTGGCGATGGTGATGGCACTGTGAACTTGCAGAGTGCCCTGCATTGCCAGACCTGGCGCAACCACCAGGCACACCAAGTATCATTGCAGGCGCTGCCAGGCAGTGAGCATATTGAAATGCTGGCCAATGCCACTACCCTGGCCTATCTGAAACGCATGCTCCTTGGGCCCTGATTCCTGTCCCAGCCAGGGCTGCGCGATGGCTCGGCTACAGCTGCTTCTCTTGGACTCTGGGGCTGCGATGGCCCATGAGTTTAGCAGTTTGTGACTGACCATCCAAGGTCCTGAGTCTTTGGTTGTGAAACATCTTCCATATGAAGTGCTATTTCTTATCCTTTCTCTGGGAGGGAGGAAGGAAGAAATAGTCTAGACTCACTTGAGGGACCCTTAGTGGAAAGAATGCTGCTGCTGATGGAATTGTGACCTCAGGACTGGCTCTGCAGGTGGATTGGCTGGCACCTGGATCCAATCCCCAACTCAGGGGCCATGTGTTCCTCCTATGCCTGTGGCCTTTTCACATTTACCCACCAGGCCTGGCCCCTCAGCCTTCCTGTAAGTGATATGACTAAGCTGTGGTTCCTACCCCCACAGGCCCCAGGAATGGGCTCCTGGTCCCTAGGGTGACCCTTCCCACACACTGGCCACAGGTGAGCCTACTACTGGCCATGGGTGGCTGGAGCTGCTGGCTTCCTTGTAGCATAGCTGCTTGACAGTCTGACTGTGGCTTTCTGAGGGCAGTCCAGTTTCCCCTGCGGGCAGGGGCAGATTGTTGTGTTCTCTGTGGTTCTCAGGCTCTGGGGCATTCACTCTTACCTCCCTCACCTCTAAAAACAGCCTAGCTCAGGATTGGGCAGCAGATGGCCCCTTAGTTCTGCAGCCGTGGCCCAGGAGCTCTGATCCCCTTGGTCGGGCTGTTTCCCACAGTACTGATGTTAGCTTCCTTTACCTTGGGACTATGGTTCAAGGATAAGAGCAGGGCCCAGTGCCATGGCCTTTTAGGTCCTCATGAAGAAAGAAAACTTAAGGACACAGACAAGATGATTTGGAGTTTCCCTGAACTGCCCTCTTGCTAACTCTACCACCATACTGCCACCCTTCCCCACGGTTTCTCTAGTACCCAAGTGGGCTGGCACAGAGTCGAAAGGAGACAGGGCTTCTGCCCATCCTGCCCAGCACATACCTCCACCAGGCAGCTCAGTGGTGTTTAGTCTGCAGGGACAGCTCAGAACATACTTTGGGACCCTGTGAGACCCAGGTGCCTTGGAGCCCCCTTGGGGGTTTCTGTCTGCCTCAGAGGTGCTGCATGAGTCTCCTTGTGATAGCAGGGCTGGAGAATCTGGATTTACCTTGGTGGCAGTGGTCTCCAAGTAGGCGACAGCTATAAGCCAAGACTTGGGTCTAGCCTCTAGGGTGAGGCCCCAAAGCCACAGTCAGACTAGACTGTGCTGTTCTCCCACAAGATTTCTGTGGAGCCGGATTTTCTCTGTTGTGTACATACCCAGCATCTGTCTCTCCCTTTGTTTCTGAGTGGTGGGCCTCACCTGCATGGGGCTCTGAGCAGGCTGTACCTCGATTCTGGCAATAAAAGTATTCTGGATACTGTAAAGTACCTTGAGAGGTGGGAAGTGGTGGAGGGGTAAAGGGGCTAGAGAAGCAGGTAGTCAGGCGAGGCCTTTTCTGGAGCCTTGATGGGTTCTCAACACCAAAGCATGGCTCCTATGCACCACTTTGGGCTTTATCCTTCTGCCGCCTCTTCTGGAATCTATTTTCCCTCCTGCGACATAGAACCAGGAACTGAAACATTCCTGTTGGAATGCAGCTCCTGCTCCTGCCTGATCAGCAGGGCCTACATGCCACCCCCGAGCTAGGTACCAGGACAATCCTGTGGGTCACCCTGGCTGGACTCTCTAGCTTTCTCTCTCTCAGCTAGCAGGTCTCAGCATCCTTTGAACCTAGAGTTCTTTTCAGGACACCACCCTTCTTTGTTTCAGCTTCTCTACCCACCATCTGTTCTGCTTTGGAGACAGAGTGAGACGGAGGGAGGAAGAGATCCTAGGCTGAGACTGGTATGGACAGAGGCCAAGATGGATAGACAGAAACAGAGTCTGAAACAGGGAAGCATGCATGGAGATGGAGTCCAGGCCTGAATTCTATGGTGCAGAGCCCAGAGCCGAGGCCAGTCGGGGTGGTAGGAGCTCCAGTTTGTGCCTCCACAGGGCAGGTCCAGTCTGGGCTTCAGGCTTTGATACAGCCTAGGCCACTAGAGGGTGCTCTGAGCCCTCTCGCTGCACAGTTATTGGTCAAACCTGGGAGAAAGGGTGGCCCAGAGAGGGTGAGGATGCCTAGGGATACACAGGTCCAGCTGCATCGCTGGCTTTGGTAAAAGGATGACAACATGAAAGGCAGAAAACCCTTAGGCCTTGCCCAACCTAACTCCCAGTTCTGCCGACACCCACCCACCCATTCCCTTGTGGTGGCCTTGCAGCCACTCACTTAACACCTGAACCCGTTTCAGCTAAACTGCCACCCTTAGTTTCACAGCTGCAGAGAGGGTATGGAGTCAGAGCAGGTTTCAGGACCAGCAGACCGAGGTTCAAATCTGAGCTCCACCAGCTCCAGGCAAGTAGCCTGGGGTGTCTCCTGACCTCCCCAAATCTCAGTTTTCTCATCTGAAGAATGAGGATGAATAAATGTACCCTGCAAGGTAGCCTTGAAGGACACTGATGGTGTTGGAGAACATCTGATTTAGTGCTTAGTGCATACTGGGCTTTCAGCTGGTGGGCTGCTGTAACTGGGTGTGAGACAGCAAAGCCAGAGGTCTGGGAGCTGGAAGGTTGTATATGTGGCTATTGCAAGGACAAGTGGACTGGCTGCCATTGAGTGACACAAGTGTCCAGAGCCTCTAGGAAGGCAGGAGGAACTGATCCGGAGGGAAGAGTCAGACTCTTTAATGACTCCAAAAACATACAAACTCTCATTGACACTTAAAGAAGGTATTCCTAAGAGAGCATGAGGTCAGCTTCAGTGAGCGCTCTTCAAGGATCATCATCTCAGGTCCATAGGAAGACGAAAAGGTTTTTAGGTAGATGGGAAATGAAGTCATTCCAATCTATTTTCGGAACACCCTCCTATCCTGTGGGGATGGGTTAGAGGGAGCCGGATATGGGTTGGGAGGCTATATTACAGCTGGGGAGAAGAAAACCATGAAATGCAGGGCCTAGTGAGCTGGAGGAGGAAGGGTCCAGGTTGCTGTCCATCTCTGGTTGGGTCACACTGGTAGGGAGCAGGGGTTTGGGTTTGGTCAGTCTGGAACCAGAAGATGTGCAGTTGTGAACACGTGTCTGGGGGAAATGAATCTATGGTCCAGAAGAGAGTCACGGCTTGAGGTGTGGGCAGGAAGCTAAGGAGGGAGGGCTTAGCTGCCCATGAGGTCAGAAGGCCTTAGAGCCCCATAGGCACTAGAAGAAAAGGAGCCCGGAGGAGATAGAGGAGCAACCAGAGAGACATAAAGAGGCAGGGAGGTGCAGTCCTCTAAGAGAAGTGTCAGCAGGATCAGGCAAGATGAGGACAGAAAAAATGTCTTCAAGCCTGAGCCCCAGGAAGGCCCAGGGTTGGCTACGGAAACCCGGCAGCGTCTGTCTATGCTCAATGGATGTGGTCTGGAGGACAAGTCCTGGGTCTGTGTCTTTCTAGAGTCTCTAGGCAGCGGGGTGGCTGTGAACCAGGTAAGGAGGGTGTTTAGAGCTCCTTGGGTGAACTGACTTGTTGGTGCCCCTGGGTGTGGGGCGCAAGCCACGGGTCACATAGAAATGAGGTATGGGGACCTGTCACAACTGCACATCTTCTGGTTCCAGACTGACCATACCCAAACTCCTGCTCCCCACCAGTGCGACCCAGCGTCCCCGTATTTAGACCCTCAGAGGCCCAAGTGACGCTGTGCAAGGTCAGGGAGTGGCACTCCAGTTGGCAAGGGTAGCTGGGTCCAGGTCACGGCCCACGTGGGCCCCGGAGTGGCCAGCCTAGGGGCTGGCCGCCAAGTGCACGCAGAGGCCGTGGCGGCACACATGGATGTGTGAGAGCTACCAGCCGGATCTCCAGGCCGCGGCGGGCAGCACCTGAGCCCCAGAAGAGCCGCACGCGGAGGAGTGCGCCATCCCGACGCGGTGCGAGCTATCGCGATCCGGCGGCCGGTGACGTAGCGGGGGCGGGGCCTGAGCAGGCGCGGCCGCGGTGGCGGCGGGGCTACGGAGCATCCTGGCTGCATCTGGTCACCGTGAGGTAACGGGCCTTGGGCAGGCGCGCGGGGGCAGCATGACAGGTCCACGTCCATTGGGGCCGATTTCGTCCCCACCGCAGCTGCTGCCGCCGCCGCCGTCCGCGGGATGCGGGACCGGGAAAGGGCGCGGGGCGGATGGGCCGGGGCATGTGAGAGGCGCTGCGGTTGAGAGCATGCCAGAGCGTGACGCTGTGCGTGTAAGAGGGACCCCGAGCGAAAGGGTGACTGACTCCAGGAGTGTGGAAGACCCTGAGTGGAAGACTGAGCATGTTTGAAAGACTCCTCGCGCATGTATGCGTGCGTGTGTGTGAGAGAGAAACACACAGCTTGGACTAGAAAGTGGCTGTGAAACCCTGAGGCTGAGAGTGACTGTGAGTGTGCAAGACCCTGAATGTGAGGGTCTCCATGAGACTCCGTGAGAGTGAGAGAGACTGTAAGTGTGAGAGAGACTGGTGAGAGTGGCCCTGAGCAGAACACTATGAATGTGTGAGAGAGACTGAGATACTCAAGTGTGAATCTAGTGGTAAGAAAGAGGACCTGTGCGGTGTGTGAGACTCAGTGAGAAGAGGGTGCAAGACTCTGAGGTTGGGAAGGCAGGACTAGAGCTTCTTGGGGTTGCTGTAAATAATGTTGGGCTTAAGGTGCTGGCCTAGTGAAGCTAGAGAAGGGGTCTTACTGTCATTAGGGCTCTTTCTAGTGTCTCCGTGTCCTGTCATCTTGTTTGATCATCTCATGTTATAAATGGACAGATATTTGTGAAACATTTTGAGACTTCTTCACTAAGCAGTAAGCAAACAGTTTGAGCACCACGTTGTGTAATAGTATAAGTAGGAATCAGTATTTATTTTAACAGATGTATCTGAGTACCTCTTGGTGATACAGTTAAAAAGAATTTGGTCTCTGCTCTTGACCGGGAAAAAAAGCACAACCAGTGAATCTGACCCCATGGTAGCAGAATGCTGAGCCATCTGGGGCTTAGCTCTGAAAGCTGCTCCCTGATTTGAAGATCTAGAAGGAGCAGACTTTTGAAAGCCTGTGAATACTGTCTGAGATCATTTTTACTTCTCTTTGCTTGCTGTGAGGCTCTTTAGGAAACTTCCCAGGCTGCCCACATTGCTAAGGTCCCGTTGTGAGCTAATGGTGTTTTCTCCCTGACTTTCATCTCAGACTGTCATTCACGTTCTTAGTTTGATTTTACTTTCCTGACAAATAATGTGGAAAACCACAAGCCCGATTTTCTCCTGTCTTCCTCATTCCTTGTCTTGCTGTGGACATATTTTTATTGCAGCACAAAATAAATACCAGTTATGTGACTGACCTCCTTGGCACTTTTTGGTACAGGAAATTTCCTAATCTCTATTCTTTATGCTTCCTGCTGTAGTCTCCAAGATGTGGGTAAGTTTCTACGAAAGTGATGGGAATCTGGGACTTGGGGAGCAACAGCTGTCTAGACATGAATGATTTGAGATGACCAGGCTAGTTCTCTGACACATTTGGGCTGGTTGCTTCAGTTAAACCCCTGCTGTGGGTGTGATGGAACTTCTCAGTGATTGAGTGCTGCCCCTGCTGGGAATGTAAAATTTAGATTTTTTTTTTTTTTTAAAGAAAGTATCATCCTGCTGCCCTCAAGATTCATTTTTTGATAATTTGCCTCTTACTCTTTGTTGCAGAGATTAAATGGCTAAGACAGACAAGTGGAATTAGGCCTTGGTGTGGAGACCTCATTTTCTTCTCAGTACCTGACCATTTATGATAAGGTGGCTAATGAAACTGTGATGTTAGCATTTTTCCTCACAGGTGAATATTATTGGTCTGTTCTCTGTTAGCTTTTTTGGATCTTTGTGATTTGTAAAGAGTTTTAGTTATTTGTGTACAATATGAAAATGATACTAGTAAAGAAGCTGTTTATTATATAAAGTATATGTTTATTATACTATATTTCTTTCTAAATAGTAATTGTGGTGGTTTATAATTAAAGATACTTGCAATGAGATTGTTAGAAATAAAAAACCAAAGTCATGGAAAAGACTAGATAGCAAAGTGAGGATATTTATTCACTGAGATTGGGTGCTGCATTTTATCATGAATTTCCTGGTATTCCAGGTGAAAAGACCAATGTAAAGAGTCACATAATTTTTATTTGATAGAAGTACAATAAGTTTATATTTTTTAAACTTTAAGCATTAAAAAATTGATGTATATTTATTGTGGAAAATGTATAAGACTCAGAAAAGTGAAAAAAAAATCCTCTGTGTTTTCACCATAGTTAAGATTTTGGCAAATTTGAGAGCAAAAGGAAAGCCAATTCAGAGAGGGTGCTCTGTTAGAATTTTGTTGCATCCTCCTTCCTCACAAATATCAGTTACCTAGCTGGAAATAGTGGGTTAATTATGAACTTTTTGTATCAGTGGTTTTCATCCCATTGTTGCAGACAGTCCACCAATCTCCTTTGTGGGTACGGGATAAACAGTGCATCTCACACAATAATCAACTGCTTTTTTCACAGTGTGTGTAGGTACTATTGTGACTAATTAAAGGAAAATGAATTAAAAACCATTATTGTTGTCATAGTAGGTTTTTGTCATTGTTTTTTCTCCTTTATCACCTGTTACCCTAAGAACAAGTACTGTGACAAAATAATGGGGACCACTGTCTCACAATGGCTTCCTTGAAAGATCACTTCTCTTTAGTGAAGCCTTTGTTGCTGCTGTTCTGGGGAGCAGGTGGCTCAAGGTGTCAGACTTTCAGTAGAGTTTGTTGTATATTTTCTAAGTATTTTCTGTCCTCGATATATTTTTATTCAATGATCACGGACTGAGTATGGATCTTGTTGTAGGTCTTATATTGGGGAGCTTACAAACTAGTTGGGAGAGACTGAAGGCAAGTAAATGGAACAGAGTGAGGTGGCTGCTAAGGCAGAAGTATGTAGTAGAAACCTTAGGGGCACAAAGAGATACATAGAGAAAGATGGCAGCCGGGAGGTTGAGGAAAAGGTGAGAGAAGAGTATTAGAGGCAGAGGGCTCAACATGTGCAAAGATGTGTTTGTCTGATAGGCTCCAGGGTTTACAAAACTAGAACTAAGGCTCCAGGGTTTAGAAAACTACAACTAATTCAGTGTTCTGGACAATGGGTGCGACTGCCTGCAGCAGGGGCTCTAGCGATAAGACCTTGTTAAGAAGATTGGAATCTACACAGTATGAGTTCAGTTAGGAATCCTGAGGGAGAATTCCTAACTGAATTCATACTAACTGAGTAGATAGTAGGGTTGATATTATCTTGTGAAACTTGAGGGGTGGCAGTCTGTCTCCCACCCCTGACCTCTCATCTCCTGCATGGAGGTAAGTCCTATTGCAGGTACGAATTTTATTTTTCTCAGAATTCACATTCCATATTCAGGTCTTCTAAGTCCTAGCTGATTTTGTCTACTTGTTTTGTTGATGACTGAGAGAAGTGTTGAAGTCTGTAACTATAATCATGGATTTGTCTGTTAAATTATCTTCTTGGTGAATTGACCTCTTTATCATTATGTAATATCCTTCTTTATCCCTAGCAATGTTTCTTATTCCGAAGTCTATTTTGTCTTATGTTAATAAAGCTACTCCACCTTTCTTTGATTAGTGTTTATGTGGTTTATTTTTTTTCCCATCTTTTTACTTGTAACTTATTTATGTCTTTAAAATGGGTTTCTTATAGACCGCATATTGGGTTTTGCATTTTTAGGTAATCTATCAATGTCTGTCTTTTAATTGGTATGTTTAGATCATTAACATTTCATGTTATTAGTATGGCTGGATTAAAATCTGCCATCTTGCTAGTTGTTTTCTGTTGTCTGTTTGTTCCATATGTTCTTTTTTCTGCCTTCTTTTAGACTGAGTATTTTTTATGATCTGTTTTATCTCCACTGTTCGCTTATTATTGATACCTCTTATTTTTTCATGGTTGCCCTAGTTCTACAATGTACATCTTTAATTGATCAGAGTCTACTTTAAGTAATATTACATCATTTCACATATAAGAATCTTATGACTGACTGTATAACTGAATTCTTCTTACGTTTATGCTATCGTCATGCATTTTACTTTTATATGTGCTGTAAATGCATTGCTACTATTTTTGCTTTAGGCAATCTATTATATTCTAAAGCAATTAAAAATAAGTGAAAAAAAGTATTTTTAAAATATTTACCTTAGACTGTTTGATTTTGGCCTATAACTCTCTTGGAGGCTCTATTCTGTTTTAGTTTTTCACTTTTTCCCATTTTGACTCTTATGGTTTTCATTTCTCTGCTGAAATTCCACATCTGTTTGTGTATCCTGCCCAACTTTCTTATTAGAACATTTCATGTATTATTAACCTACAAATAAAAGGCCAATGTGAGAAGCAACAAGCATTCGTAATCCAAAAGAATAGCACTGATTCAGGTACAGACCCAGATAGTGTTGCAATTAGGAGGTGAAGGCAAGGGGCATTTATGAGAAAGGGAAAGGCAATAAGCTAAGGAAGAAATTTCTATAGGTGCAAATAAGCTAACATAGCGGTGCTAGTTTTAAAGATCTTTAAATTTCAGCTGCTTTCTTGTTATCCTTGCAAACAATTACTTGGAGTACAGTGCTGCTTTAGGCTCAGTCCAAAGATTATTTTGCCCAGTTTTAACATTCCAAAGGTTTGAGGAGTAAGACCAGCAAGGCAGTTCCTCTGGGATGGCAGCTCCTTCTCCATGTTAAAGTGGCTCTTTTTATGTTATTTTTCAGATAATCATAGTTATTTTAAAGTCCCTGTCTGATGATTTCAATATCTGAGTCATCTCTAAGTCTCCTCCTACTTATTACTTTGCTTCTTGATAGCGGGTTGTTTTTCTTTTGTGTGTGTGTGTGCGTGTGTTGCTTGTAATTTGTTATTGAGTGCTGTAGTACGTTAAATAGTAGAGGCTGAGGTGCATAGTATTTTTTCTGGGAAATGCGTATGCCTCTTCTTTTGCTAGGCTGTTAGTGTGGCAGTTTGAGTCAGTTAGGAGGTGAGTTGTGTTTGGGTTGTGTTGTTGCTGTGGTTACCGTAGTTGCACCAAGGGCTTCAAATTCCTCTGGCTTTTCCTTACAGCTTAGGGTTTCATTGCTGGAAGGACAGTTTTTCCTCAGTGTTTATGTTTCACCTACCATCAGCTTTAGGTCATCTTTCTGCATCTGTGCCTCAAGGCACAGTCTACCACTGTAATCTTGTTGCTGGGTGCTTGCTAATCTGGTGGTGGGGAGTACAGGGGTTCTCTATAGTCTTGGTTCAGTCTCAGTCTTAGGCGGGCCCTGTTTCCCTTGGTCTGGGCTGTGTATGGTTCTTTCTGGAGGATCCTGCCCAGCCCCCAGGGGTAGGACACCTCTATGGGTCTGGTTCAGAATTTCCTGCCCCTCCCCCAGGCTTAAAGCGTGGTTTTATTTTTCTTTCACCTTGCCCCAGCTGCCCTGGGAGTGACAGTTTGCTGCCCTTTCCCCAAGGGTTTAAGATTTTTATTCTTTAGAGAAGGGACCAGGTAGATAGACCTTTGTATTTTTCCCAGCTTAGTGACTATTTTCTCCAGGCGAGCACTACTGCAAGGGTTTCTCTGGTCTCCTGCCTAGCATTTCTTATGCGCATCCACTGAAGTCTGTGAAGAAAAACCTGAGTGTCTATGGCTCTTGCTAACCCACACTTGACCTTCAGTAATTCATTAAAAATTGTACCTGAATTCTTCTTTCCTTTTCTATGTTGGTCCCATCATTCTCTCTCTGCCATAAGTGAGCCAGAGGTTGCATCTCTCCTTGGAACCCCTTTTTTTCCTTAACTTTCAGTCTAGTTGGTTCAGTTCTCTGATGGCTTCAAGAAAAGTTATGGTTTTGTAGATTATCCAACTTTTTCTTGTTATAGGAGTCGGAGTCCAGCTTTCTGCATCCTCAATGGAAGTTTGAAGTCAAGGAAATTCCATTTTATACTAGATTTTATTTTCCAGTGTAGTGAGCTTACCTCTCTTGTTCCCCCTCTCTATGATATTGTGATTAAATATAATTTGGTCTTGGTCCACTGTTTCTGTCACACAGCTCCTGTAATTTCCTACATAAGAATCTTGGGGCATTTTTTGTTATAATGTTCAGTTTTCTTCCTGAAAGAGCTCCAGAACAATAAAAGTGAAATAGATGTCTTGTTATTTATATTACAAGCCCCTTTCAACACACTCAAGTTTATGTTAATCAGGTGATTTTTGGAAAGCATCTAATTCCTCTAAGGATGGGGGCTGGTTGCCAAGAAACCAACTCTGTAATTAGAGTTGGAATGTTCAGACCAGTCTTGACCTCTGGGGAGGGGAGAGGAACTGGAGGTTGAACCAATCACCAGTGATCAATGATTTAATCATTTGTGCCTTTTTTAATTAGCCTCCATAAAAAATCTGAAAGATCGGGGCTTGGGGAGCTTCTGGGGTAGTGAACATGTGGAGGTGCTGGGAGAGACGCATCCAGAGATAGCATGGAAACTCACATACCTTTCCCTATGCATCTCTTCCTTCTGGCTGTTCCTGAGTTATATCTTTTTATAATAAACTGGTAATCTAGTAAGTTTTCCTGAATTCTGTGAGCTGCTCTAGCAAATTAATTGAACCCGAGGAGGGTGTATTGGAAACCTTTGATTTATAGCCAGTCAAAAGCACTGGTAACAACTTAGCCTTGAGATTGGCATCTGAAATGGTGGTAGCGGGTGGTTTTGTAGGGCTGAGCCCTTTACCCATGGTATCTGATGCTGTCTCCACGTAGATTGTTTCAGATCGAGTTAAATCATAGGACACCCAGCTGGTGTTGCGAAATTGCTTACTGTGTAGAAAACCCACATATCTGGTGTCAGAAGTCAGAAAAGTACCAGGTTGATTCCCTCTCCTACCTGCATCCCATACCCTAGCTAGGGTCCAGTGGAATAGGGGAAGGCCGGAGTGGTCACTGGGGCCAGTTTTTCTGTTTGCCTCTGTGTTGAGTTGGGTGAAAAAGGGCAACCTAAGTCTCTGCACCTGGCTCTTACGTGAGAATATAGGCTCCCTGGCTATTTCCTGGTTTTGTTTTCATGGATGCCTGGGCTCACCTGACAGACATGTGAAAACAAATATGCCCCTGTGTGCCTGCATAGGGAAACCTGAATGGCTTGGTGCCAAGAGCAAAAGGAAAAGTGGTGTCACCTTAAAGCCAGGCCTCTCCTAAGCAGAGATAGGCTGGCTCAGCTCCTCTGGGAGCTCGCTAGTGCCCCAGAGGAGCTTTTCCACTTGGGCTCAGGTCTAGACTCAGGAAGGAGACTGGGACAGGTAAGGCAGGAGTTTTGGGTGAGGCTTGTAGAGATCGGAATTTTCCCTGAGAACTACTCTAAAGTGGCCATGGTTCCCTTGCTCTGAGCTCAGTGAGGCAAAGTTCTCGCTTCTGGGAAGATACTGTAGTCATCTCATTCTTAGCCAAGGAAGTCATCTCTGTGACTTTTTATAAAGGACTGACTCTTGGGCGGGAATCAAATCAAATGACCTGCCAGATTCCTTTCTCCAGAAGATAAGTTAGGAGTAGGGGATCTGAATTCCTGACTCCTGGGGCACAGGAATTGAGGCAGGAAGAGGGCCATGCTGAGTGGAAGGTCAGGAAGTTGATTGTCTTTCTCTGACAGATTCCGGGTCCTTTGTCGGTAGATTGATGTGAAATCTAACTTCCATGAGGTTTCTGGACTGACCTGACTCTGATCCAAAGATACTATGTGTGTGTGTGTGTGCGCGTGTGTGTACGCATGTGTGCGTGCATACTGTCTCTCTACAGGATGCTTCCAATGCCAGATCTGTGGATAAGAGAAACTTTAAAGCTTTGATTGGTTGTCAAGACTCTTGGGTCTTGTACTGGGAGAATCTCTTTGTAATCCCACCCATATGGTAGTGAGGGGCATGTTGAGGTAAGCAAATAAGCCAATAACAAATGAACCCTGGGTTAGGGTGCCTCTGGATACCGTTTCTCTATATGGTCTTATGTTATTCCTTTCTTCCAGACACTTTGGAAAGAGAAAGGTGTTGAGTGGGCAAGCAGCAGTGTACAAAGTAAGGTGGATATTGTGGACACAGCAACACATGGGTGTGTATTTTCATGAAGGTCATCTTTTTGGTCTAGTCTCTGCAATAGGGATATGCCTTTGTCTCAGCATCTTCCTAGCCCAACCCACCACCTGCTCATGTTCTTTGCCAGTCTGCGAGTAGCTGCAGACCTCTTCACATGTGGCTGGACACTGCAGAAGTCCCCGTTTATGTTTGGGTGGGGATGAGTGGGCAGGGTTACCTGGGTATGGATAGTGAGAAGCCTGTCTGCCTGGCTAGGGCTGGGAACCTGGTACTGGGATGCTGGTCTTCTCTGTAGGGCAGGTTTGCAGGTTTTTAGGTGGTAAGAACAGAGCAAAAGTTACATCGCAGGGAAAATCTGTGCTGTGGATGAACCTAATGCCAGCCTACTCTGGATGTCAAGCCAGGTACCTCTTTTTGGAATTCGCCATCCTATCATGCCTGAGCTCTCCTGGTGTCTTTTTTGGGAGCAGAAGAGGTCTGTTTAACTCCATTTCCCTGAGTCCTGTGGTGGAAACAGACAGGCTCATGGTATTTAAGTCTGTGTATGAGGCATGTTGTTCCTGCACAAACAGTGTGCAGGGAAATCTGCTTGCCTTGCAAGTCTAAACCAAAGCCTCACCAGCTCCTGCCCTAGACTGACATACTTATATTCTTTGCCAGGCCACAGAAAACACAGGTGTGAAGGAACCATTTGCCATGGAAGCCAGTGAGCTGGAGAGGCCCACGTCCGCGAATCATTTCATTCCTGAGGATGGCCAACCCAGAGAAAAAAATGTCAACGTGCCACCACAGGAGACCACAGAAACTATGCAGCTGAAGAAGGAGATTTCTCTGCTGAATGGGGTCAGCCTAGTGGTGGGCAACATGATCGGTTCAGGAATTTTTGTTTCACCCAAGGGCGTGCTAGTATACACGGCCTCCTATGGGTTGTCACTGGCTGTATGGGCCGTTGGCGGGCTTTTCTCCATTGTGGGTGCCCTTTGCTATGCAGAATTGGGGACCACCATCACTAAATCTGGGGCCAGCTACGCTTATATCCTAGAAGCCTTTGGGGGCTTCATTGCCTTCATCCGCCTGTGGGCCTCTCTGCTAATCGTTGAGCCCACCAGTCAGGCCATCATTGCCATCACCTTTGCCAACTACATCATCCAGCCCTCCTTTCCCAACTGTGATCCCCCGTACCTGGCCTGCCGTCTCATCGCTGCTGCTTGCATATGTAAGTCTGGGGGCTTAGTCAGGGAGTATGTGGGGGTGAGTTAGTTGTAATGCTAAATGGTACCTTACATTTGAACAGCATATTTTGCTTTTTGTGAGGGAAGAGAGGTGTCATACCTTTTGAAGAAGTAATTTCACCAGAGTCATTTGGTCCTGAGATAAGTAAGGGTAAAAGACGGGGGTGGGAGAAGTTTGAATCTGTTTTTGTGGCTTTTGTTGCCTCATATTCCATCCACTCTTGGCTGTCCCTGAGTTCTGTTCCCCAGTCTGTGTGACAGGATGGTGTGTGTCTTATATTTGTCTTGTCAGGTGTTTTGAATAGAGTCAACATCATTAGTTGTAACTTAACCCAGAAAAAACCTAAATGCTGAGGCCTTTATTCTTTTGCTCTAAAAAAAAAAGTTATTTTGTTTTCCAGCTTTTAATTGTAAACCAGTTTAAAGGTGTCAGTGAGGAAATCGGCTTCTCAAGGTTGTTGGGGTCCCAAGGTGTTATCTCTTAGGTCCACAGGGCCACTCCTTCCTGCCACTATCACTCTCTACAGCTGGTTCTAAGCAGCAGATGTTCTAAACACCAAAATGGCTTTTTCCCACTGATGTTTCAGATTTCTTTACACTGACTTTGCAAACAAGGTCTGCCTGGGGCCAGTTAGAGGAAGGTGGATGGCTTCTACCCCATGTTTGGGTTTCTGAGGGCAGAACCTAAGAGATCCCAGTGGATCCCTCTTTTTTTACTTTTTCTGTCAGGTAGTAAGGAGGGATTCTGTGTGAAATCACTGAAAGGAAGAGAAGATTGCTGTGAATTTGCCCAGTCATGTAGAGGTAGTATTTTAGCTGAGAAGTAGCCCAGAATTCTCCGTATTTCTTAGCACTGTGCTGCCAAGGCGCTTAATTATACTCTGTTCTTTCCGTATCTCTGCTTGCAAAAGTGTTGGCACTGTATGTAGTTTATCCACAGTGTTAAAAATAGACTGAGAGCACGGTGGAGTTAGCAATTAGGGATTATACAGTACACTGTGGCTCATAACTTTAAGGAATTTGTTAAAAAGAAATGTTAAAGGGCTCCCCTCCACAGATACGCCTGGGAGGAGGGAAGGTCGGTACTCAGACCGATGTAAAACTGATAGGGTTTGGCCAGGGGGACTCTGGTCTGATTGAGCTCTGTAATAAAGGGAATAACTTTCTGATTATAAAATATATTCATTAAGGAGAAAATTAACTTAGCCTCAAATCACCCTTAATTTCCCACCAAGAGATGAGCATTTTTAATAGTTCATTCCTGTCTTCATTTCTTTCTTTCATAGAATTGGCATCATACTTTGCGTATAACTTTATATTCTGCTTTTTAAACTTAAGCTATAATTTATAAACTTAAGCTAAAAACATTCCCTGTTTTTGTGGAATGTTCTTCAAAAGAAACATTTTTTTAAAGTAGCGTGTGTCTCTTTTTTTTCTTAATTAAAAGGTAATTGACTTTACAGACAATTTGAAAAATGCAAAAAAAAAACCAAACCCCAAAACCAAAAAACTAAACTAAAATCACCCCATGATTTTATCTCCTGGAGAACTATTTCTTCTATTTGTGTAAAATACCTTCCAGTATTTTTTTTCTGTGCATATTTATAATTTTTAAAAAGTACCCTTGAGATCATATTCTTTGTGGCTTGTATATGGCTTTTAAAATTTTTCGTTATTTAATCCCTTCATCAAATATTCTTAGAAAACGTGGTTTGGGGACGTGTAGGTAGTTCCTGAAAGTGTGGTACAGTGGTTAAGATCACAGGCTCTTGTACCAGACTGGGTTTGTTTCTGGCTTTTCCATCAAGTAGCTGCAGACCTTGGAGGGGTTAGTTGGCTGTTGCCTTTTTTTTCTCACTTGTGAAATGGAAATATTGATTGTACCTATCTGAAGAGATTGTTGTGAGGGATAAATGAATCAGTACATATATAGTACATCTCTGCCTGGCACATACTAAGTGTTCTAGAATGTTATTATAAATAATGCTGTGGGGATCTTTGTACATAAATCATTTTCAGATTGTTGCATATTTTCATAGGATAGAATTATATAAGAGAAACCCCCAAGTCTATAGAAATAAACTGTTTCGAGGTTCTTCATGTGTTACCCAGTTGCTTTCTAGAAGGTTTTGTGAGTTTGTACTCTTTTTTGAGCACCTGAGAGTGCCTGTGCATTGGTCCTGAGATAGCCTTAGGATGAATTCCAAGAATAACCTTTATGATTTCTACTGTTGTTTTTGTGCTTAGGAAGCCCATCCCCACCCCAGGAACACATCTTTTGATTGGAGGAGAGACCTCACCTCCTAGAAGTGCAGTCGTGGTATCTCATAGCTTTTTTCATTCAAATGTACTTTTACCCAGATTTCTCAGAATCTGAATTCCTGCAAGCCCCATGTCCCAGAAGTGTAGCCTTTTCCATAATGCAGGCCTGAGGACAGGAACTTGTCAGAGGTGGGGCCAAAACATAAAACCTTATCCCATCCTAACCTACTAGGCTTTAGGGTTCAGCTTAATTCTCTTCTTGGAACTGAGGGTGTACAATCAGGCTGATGGATCATCCAGCAAAACTATGATGTGCTGGAGAGAGTCTACTTGGGCAGGAGTGGCGATGAGACTGGCCTAGGCTCAAGAAACAAATTGGAAGAAACCAGTTACGTCATAATTAGGGAAATGCGAAGATCTACACTGAATCCAGGGTGAGATTTTGGGTAGGACCTCTCTCTCTCTCTTTTTAATATGGAAGGCTTCATGAATTTGCGTGTCATCCTTGTGCAGGGACCATGCTAATCTTTTCTGTATTGTTCCAATTTTAGTATATGTGCTGTTGAAGCGAGTACATTAAATTAGTCTTGAAACTGAGACATGAGAGGAGTCTAGGTTGTTGGTTGGGAGACTGCCTAAAGAAGTTTTAACCATGACAGGCTATACAGTTAATGTTCCATTCTAGAAATAACGGTCCAGGCGGTCTTCATATAAACAACTCTAGGGTAGAGCCGCAAGCTGGTGGCCCATGGGCCAGACTTGGCTCACAGATGTATTGTTGGGCTTACAAAGTGTTCGCAACAATTTTGACTTACCAACATTTGAAAATCAGGACTTACCCTTTCTCTTGAAAAATCAAAATTTCTGGCAACTTTGGACCCAAATTCCTGCCTGACACAATCAGCTGCGTTTGAGTAGTGATCGTTTCCTTTACATGGAGCACATAGTTTCCAGTTCATTGCAGCCCTCCATTCCCTCCTGTTTTATACCCAGACATTCTTGGCATTACTTATTGCTCATTTGTATTACCTTCTTGGTCCCTGAAGACATTGCTGTTTCAGATGCTGGCTTTCTAGCAGCCCTCCACCCCCACTACTAAGTTACTCTGGGCAAGGAGATACAAGCAGCTTTCTTTTGGATTTTAGGCTATCTTAATTACTCATTTTCTTAGAGCAGTGGTTCTCAACTGGAGTTGAACCATTTAGCAAGGTCTGGAGTCATTTTTGGTCATCACAGCTTTTGGGAGGGTGTGCTACTGACATCTAATGGGTAGAGGCCAAGGGTGCTGCTGAACATCCTGGAACACACAGCACAGCCCTGTACAGCAAAGGCTTACCAGCCCCCAAATGTCAGTAGATCTGAGGTTGAGAAACTCGTCCTGAAGGTGCATTCTGCTCATATGCGTTCTGGGGTCTTGGACTCTTGAGGTGGGGCCTCAGGCTGCCGACTGAACTCATTATGCATAGGGGCTCTTATTCACTTATGAGATTGTGAGCAGAAATGGCAGTTATTGAGGTACATAGGTCCCCTCTCTGGCCAGGTGCCCAGCATTGTAAGAGAACGACTGCAGAAGTGTATGTTTCTGGCTTAGATGTTGTCGGTCCATTTTTCTTTGTTGGATCCTGACTGTTATGTAACCTCACACACATCACTGATGATTATTTGCCATGAAGATTTCAACATGGGAGTCAGTTCAGCACTGACACAGCGGTATCGAAGCAGAGGCCTGCTAACGCCTGAGACTCCATTGCCCCTTAGAGTTTGCTCAGTGAGGCTAGCAGTGAGGAGGAAGAGGAAAGGGAGGAATACTGCCAAGCGTGAGACTGGAGTGAAGAAACACTGGATGGTTTCTGAATAGCTTTCTATTGTCCCTTGCTGCCTTGAACTTGGGCCTGGGCAGAGGTCTGAGTAGAAAGGATTCTTCTCTATTTTGGTCAGTCATTGATGTGGACAGATGGCTTTCATGTTCTGACAGTGACAGGCCAAAGGAGAACTGGATCTTGACCACAGTTGCTCAAAGATCCTGTGCTCTAACCCTATATAAAGTTTGAATATTTTGATACTAAGACTAAATGTGTATATTTGTATAATTAAAAACAAGGAGGCTTTTAAAAAAGGCATGTACATTACATATTCATACACATCCTAAGAGGTAGATCCTGATCATGGGATTTCCATTTGGAAGTGTTTTTCTCCCCTGGACTGTTGTAGAACATTTCTCTCTTAATAGACTTGTAGATGATTTTTTTCCCCCGATTTTTTTCATTTCCCACCTTGTAGCTATTTTTTGTTGTTATTAAGGATTACGCTTCTCTGTCTTTGAATGCTTCTTAGCAACACCTGTTTGTGGGAGGAATTGGAAGGGTTCCTGCTCCTCCCTGTTTCCTGTAGGAGGAGAGAGCTGTGACTGTCAGCATGACTGGGACTACAGCTTCAGATCATCAGGCCAGCTCCTCATCAGAGAGTATGAGAGGTGCAAGTCTGTCTGAGGACGCATGTATTATTACGGATTTGTTTATGTTTTAAACAACTGAAAACCATAAGTAGCATAGCTCAAACATATTGAAATTGATTTCTCTCTCATAATAAAAGGCAGTGCGAGGCTTGTAAGATGACATCATAATTCTTCAGGGGGCCAGGTTCTTTCCTTCTGCCCTACTATTCTGCCATCCTCAGCATGTGACTCTTAGCCGGTGGTTCAAGAGTGTTAATCAGGCTCTAGCTGTCAGGTCTGCATTGTAGACAGGAAGGATAAAGAAAGGTACACCCCATCCTTCAAAGATACTTCCCGAGGTCTTATTCATTTAAAACTTTGCTTACATCTCTGGGGCAAGAACCTAGTTACCTGGCCATACCTGCCTGCAAGAGAGGCTGGGAAATGTAAACTTTATTTTGGCAGCCATGACTCCAGCTACGATTTTTATTACTAAGGAAAAATGGAAGATAACTAGCAGTCTTTGCCACAGAGAGACTTGGGGATTTGTTGTTTCTGCTTTGGGTTTGGGTCTGCTATTTAAGTACTTTCTCAGCAACAAACCCCCAGAGAGCTTTGAAGACCCTCATATGAGTCCCACACTCACTGGTGCAGGCTTTCTAGCAAGGAAATGAGATCAGGAGAAGAGGGAAGGCTTGGATGTTCTCATTGTGGTCGTTGAATCCAGCCCTGCTTTCTTCTGTTTGAGCTCTGATACTCATTGGTGCTAGTTGGGGATGGAAGTCCTGGGGGGCATAGAGGGGTGGGATCAGATGATGAAATTTTGTTTCTGAATTAGAATCTGGAATACTTTCTGATGACTTCTGCTTGGTAGACGGTTTTCAGAGCTCTCTTCACTCTGGCAGGGCTGAGAGTTGGGTAAAACAAGCAAGGCACTTGGGGCCAGCATTTCAGAATGATTTGCCCAGTGGCTCTGACAGTGAGGCCTCCTTAACTTTCATGCCCTAGGCAGCTTACTCAACCCCACCCTACTCCTGACCCTGCTCTCTGACTGCACGTTAATTAAGTATTTTTATTTCTATTGCAGGGTAAATAAGTCAATGTATAAAAGGGTATATAATGGAAAAAGTCTCCCTCCCTCTCCAAGTTTTAGTCTTCCTACCCAGAGGCAACCCATGTGACCAGGCTCTTTTGTACCCTGCCAGCTGGTCTTTCAGAAGGGGCTTTGCAGGGACTTCCATGAGGTGCCACCTTCACTCATTCCTTCGACACTAGGCATTGAATTTCCACCGTGTGCAGAGAGTACCCAGCCACGGGGGAAATTCGTAGCAGGAAAGGAGATGGAGCAGAAGCAAGGGGGAGTGCCTGTCAGTCAGGCCGAGGGTTCTGCCAGCCTCTCTCCTCCATCTCATGGCCACATCTTGGTGCTACAAACCGGGAGCACAGTGAGCACAGCAAGGACATTGTGAGATAGTTTCTTTTTCTGTGTGTAGATCCATCTTTCTCTCTCTCTTTTTTTGTTCCCTTCTCTCTGTCTCCGCCCCCTTGTCTCTGTCTCTCCTGTCTTCTGTGTATTTCTGTGTCTTTCTGTCAGTAATTTTCTCACAAGCTGTATACCTTCTCACTTCTTTTTTTCTGTAGTACTGCTTCCTTCCTCTGCTTTCCTGTTTTCGTTCCTCTGTTACAGAGGTTTGCATGTGACTTTGACTCGCTGTGGCCCTTACTCTGCTGCTGTTAGATACATTCAGTCTCTCATTACTCACACTCCATGTTCCTGGCAGAGACGGTCGAATAGGCTCAGCTTGGGTCCAGTGTCTGGCTTGATCAACCATGATAGAAGAGGGGGAGCAATTCCCAAGAAGGGGCCCGGCAGGTAGGCAGGCACCTCAAAATATGCTTACTGTGTTGCACAGGGGTCTGTGGCTTACTGGTGGCTATTAACTAGGTAATCCTTGTGTTAGCCGACCTAGGCTTAGTTAGCCCCACATAGCAAACTGATTAGTAAGGTAGGTCTCTGGGAAAATCTGTCAGCAGCATGCATTCCTTTGGTCTTCTCCTCTTTGCCTTGGCCATTGCCCCCACCCTCCAGCCCCCACCTCATATGACTGAGTAGTAAGTGCCTATGGCATTTGCCAGAGTACTGAGTGAAAGCTCTTAAAGTATTTTTGGTGCTGTTCAGCCCCCCATGTTTATTTCCACAGGCTGGCCCTAGGCTTTCTTCTCCACTTGTGTCCGGGGAATGTCTAACTTTCTGACAATTGACTTGCTCCAGGGAATTTGTGGTTAAGTGAGAGTCATCACCATCTTGATTCTCGCTAGGGTTCATTAGTTCCCCTTTTTGCTTGGCAATAAGCTTAAAACAATATGCTTTGTTTCCCCCTAATAATTTGTGATCCCCTTGGGGAAGCACCACCCCAGTGTCTGAGGGAGAAACCTCATGAGACAGATGTCCATATGACCGTAGCATGAGATACTCAGCTGTGCTGTGAAGGAGGAATGCCATAGGGTTAAGGTGGGAGAGAGCTCAGTGAGCCAGCTGGCTAGTCTGTTTGGGGAAGGTTTTACAGAGGAAGTGGAGTAGAGGGAGACCTTGAAAGTAGGAGTTGCTGTTGGCTATGGCAGGAGGAGGAAGGGAGGACATTTCTCTTCTGTGTATAACCGGGGCCAGTAGAATAGAGTACAAAATGGGTAGGAGTGAGTGAGTAGAAGTGGTCTGGAGGATAAGTCCAAAATATTTCATAGTAACTTTTGAGGTTCACGTA
>NW_024353909.1:519554-866359 GCF_902729225.1 Pteropus medius
GTGCTGCTTCCTCGGCTTTTAAGCCTGTAGCCTCTGGAGGCCTCCAAGGAGAATAAGTGCCTAGGCTGGCTCTTCAGGAGTGGAGGTGACCCAGATCTACCCTGGGCCCAGTGGGAAATAAGACCTCAGTTTCTAAATAGCCTGCGATTTCCTGCCCCACTCAAACATAGACACTGCAAGTAGAGCAAAAGCATTCTCTCCATGAGACTGAGAAACCCATTTGACCAAATTGTGCAGTGGTCTGGGCTGAGAGAGGTAGGTCCACAGGAAGGTCTAATTGGTAGTAGAAAACCGACTCTTTTATGATAGACAGGGTTCTTTTTAAAAATAGGAAGAACTATGGCCTGCTGTGAGGTCTCTTGCAGAAAATGGAAATTCATTAAGGCTTTGGAAAAGGTGTCACATCAGACGGCAGCCAGGAATGCCTTTGTTTTTCCGAGATTGTCTAGTTTTACTGAAGGAATATGAACTTTCCTGAGGGAGTGGGGTGGTGGTTGTGTGCAGGGAGTGGTGGTTACCATTCTTTTGGTGTTAAATTATGTTTTTTTTTTCCCCCTTCCCTCTTGCTTTTCTCTTCTTTTCTTCACCCTCCTCCTTTCTCCTTTTGTTCCATCTTCCTTTCCTGATACGTCCCCTCCCCATCCTTCCCTTCTCTTTACACCTTCTTTTTCACTTTCCTCCTCCTTTCTTTTTTCTTCCTGAACCCCCACCAACCTTTGCCCCTGCAGGATACTCTGAGCACTTTCAGGATGCCTTTGAGGGTTCCACCTGGGATTCGGGAAACCTCTCTCTTGCTCTCTACTCTGCCCTCTTCTCTTACTCAGGTTGGGACACCCTTAATTTTGTAACAGAAGAAATCAAAAACCCAGAAAGGTAAAGGCGGGCTCACTCTCTCATTCCCCAGTGTGGCTGGAACTCCTGCTGGTAGAGGGCGTGCTTGCTCTCTTGCTTCCCCTTGTCCCTCTGTCTCTCATCCCTCCCTACTCCTCTAGCTCAGAGGGATGAGGGGTTAGGACAGGAAGGAGTAAAGGTGGGAAAGCCCCTGACTCCCAGCCCTCATGTTCACATTGGAGGACCCCAGGGTCCTTCCCCGAGGAGTGGGCTACAGCAGACCCAGCTGGGCTGAGGTGGCAGGCCCTTGTGCTCTGGTCCTGACACTGAGGCCTGGGGAGCCAGAAGTTTATTCTGGGCAACCAGGTCCCTAGCCTGGCCTCTAGTCCTTAGAGGACACTGCTCCTTCAGTGGGACCCATTGGTCCTATTGTGGGTGGTGTCAAATATTGATCATGAGCTATCTTCACAGAGAACGGTCTGTCTGGCTGTCTATCTGTCTCTTTCTCTTTCTCTGTCTCTCTCTCTCTCTGTCTCTCTCTCACACACACACATGCACACACACACACACACCACACATTCTCTCTCTCTCTCTCTCTCTCTCTCTCTCTCTCTCTCTCTTTCTCGTCTCTATCTCAAAAGAGCCCAGGGGCTTGGGATACAGACTCACTCTCGGCCACATGGGAAAGAGGTGCTTTAAAGACCCAGAGGCCAGGGAACTGTTTAATGTCAGAAAAATCCCTTGGTGAACTTTGACCCCAAGGAGAGGTTGGTTCTAGATAGTCCTGTCTCACTTGTCCTGACAGAAATCTGCCCCTGGCCATTGGGATTTCTATGCCAATTGTGACGCTCATCTACCTTCTGACCAATGTGGCCTATTACACAGTGCTGAGCATTTCAGATATCCTTGGCAGTGATGCTGTGGCTGTGGTGAGTTTTTTGGGAATCCCTATTTGCTTGTCATCTTATGATACTGAATGGTTCAATCTCTCTGCAGCCTCTCCAGCTCCGCAGGGCAAGGTGGCAGGTCTAGGCCAGAGGGTGGGCTGCTCAGTGGCGACTGTGTTTGTCCCGACAGCCCAGATGCAGGAAACTTAGGAAACCCTGTTTTATGCTGAGTGCCCTTTCTGCGCTCTGCCCCCAGACATTTGCTGACCAGACATTCGGCATGTTCCGCTGGACCATTCCTATTGCCGTTGCCCTGTCCTGCTTTGGGGGCCTCAACGCATCTATCTTTGCTTCATCAAGGTACTGTATCTCTGCTTCACCCATAACAGACTCCATTATTTAATTCTCTAAGGCTTTGAGTGAGCCCATAAGAGCTCTTCTTTTTCCTTCTTCCTCTCTTGGAAATAGAAGGCGTGTGCGTGTGTGTGGGTGTGTGTGCGTATGTTTGTACACATCTGTATGCACGTATGTGCCTGCCTTAATGCAAATGTTTATGTGCTGGTAGCTCATGTTTCCGTCTGAAGTGAGGACAGATTGGTAGGAGAGGAGGAGGTGGAAAGGAGGAGGACGGCAGTAGCTTGGCGTAGGGACCCTGTCAGGCACCAGCCTATAGGCTCCTTGTGGGTTATGGCACAACCCCAGGGTTTATTCCTTCAGTAAATGATTACTGAGCACTTGATGGGTACCAGGCACTGGTACAGAATGACTCTGCCCCTCACTTCACAGAAAATTCCGAAGCCGACAGGTAGGCTCCTGCTCTTCTCTTTGTGCAGAGACTTATCTATAAGAGCACTGTCCTTCCTGTGGTTTCAGAGATGGGAGCAGTTGTGCCTTGCCAGGCTGACTCTGCTACCTGGTCTCAGGGTTCCGGACTTCCCTTGTTCTTCAGCACTTTGCTTCATCAGTTGTCCCTTCTCTTTGGTGGGTTGGAGCCATCTCTACACAAGCTTCTTTCATCTCCTCCTACAGAAGTCACAAAACAGCTTTCCCCATCTCCCCTCTTCCTTACTGGACACATTTCTTGAGAGAATAGTTTGCATTTCAGCAGTCATTCATTTATTTACCCATTACACTTTGGCTTCTACGACTAAACTGTTCTTACTAAGGATACTAGTGACCTCCTTCTTAGTCTCCTTTCAGTCTTTGTCCTACTGGACCCACGAAGCAAATGATGCTGACAACCTTCTACAGTACTTCTAAAATGATTCCTGGGGCTTCTGTGACACTCTGGTAGCTAAAAAGAAGGCTTCTTTCCTGATTCCTCTTCCACTCACCTTATAAATATTGCTATCCCAAGGCCACAAACATTCTTACACCAGCCTTCAGAGACCACACTCTCACGCCTCCAAGCCTCTTATGCCTTTGCTTGCACTGTTTCCTCACCCACCCACTCACCTCTGGCAAACTCCAGCTTTTCTTCCCTGCCCAGATGTGGTCATCTCTTGCAAAGCTTTTCGTTCCTCCAGCCCACCCCCAGGCCTGGTGAGTGCCATGTGCTCCATGATGATGCTGACTGCCCTCCGTGGCGTTCCTTTCTCTGCTGCTCTGTTTCCCAGTCAGTAGGGCTCTTTAGGTGCAGAGAGGAAGGCTGGGTTGTCTTTTTGAACTCCAGGCTCATCCTGGCCTATCATATATCAAGAGCTCAGGGAAGGTATATGGAGGGTACAGCAGAAGTCTGGCTGCCTTCTTTAAAAAGCCATTGTGTTAAGTATGAAATCTATGGGGTGGCAGAGTGAGGGTACCCCTGGTGGGATAGATTGGGTGCCAGTGGGTGATGGAAGGGTGAGGCATCCAATGGGTGATGGTAAGATATCTGTGATTGAGAGAAGTGGGAGTGTCTGTGGGTGATGGTGTATTCCATAGCTAAGGGGCTGGAGGTGTCAGCAGGTAGCAGTGGGGTAGACGTTTATGGGTGACGGTGAGGTGCCCATGGTTGAAGAGGGTGGAGACATCTGTGGGTAATAGGAGTAGGTTGGGCTGGGCATGCATGGGGAACATGGGATGCTCCTGAGAGATTACCTGCTGCTTTTTTCTGGGGCTCTGAGCCTAGTTTGTCTGAGTGAGGAGTGTGGCTGCATGGTTGAGTAAAAGGATAATGCTGACATATTTCTTGTCTCTCCAGGTTATTCTTTGTGGGTTCCCGGGAGGGCCACCTCCCTGACCTTCTGTCTATGATCCACGTTGAGCGTTTTACACCCATCCCTGCTTTGTTGTTCAATGTAAGCTCTGCTGGGGGTGTGTGGGGCCCCGATATATCTGTGTAGTACTCTTCATGAGAAGACTGTAGTGTGGGAGGTATAGTAGCTTCTTGAGATACTTCCTGAGCTTCTCCTTGTTTCTTCCTTTTTCTTAAAATTATTTTAGAATATAAAACTTAATCGTTTTAAAGAAGGGAAATGCTACAAAGGAACACAAAAGTGAATTTGTAAGATTTTTCTATTATGACAGTGCCTTCTTCTTCCAGCTCCTCCTTATTTTTTAAATTGTTAAATCATATTTAGAAAAGAAACCAGACCAGTTGTACAACTATCCAAGAGGCTTCTATTCATATCATAGACATCATAGATTTATAAATAGTAGACGGCAGTAGTGTTTTATTACACCAAAATTAGTAAATTACAGAAGTGTTCTGACAGATGAAAGAGTCCTGAAAAGACCACCATTTTCTAATTTGCAATGTGTTTTATATATATAAAAGCTAACAGGGACCCGGAGAAAGGCCTTACTCCAAGATTTGAAATGCAGTGAATTTTTCTTGTCATTAAGTCTTATGTGGTTTAATTAATTAAGTTTAAGTTTTGGATTCATCTGGAATTTATATTTTGGTGTACGGAGTAAAGTGGAGAATCACTTAATTTTTTTTTTTTCAAATGACTAGCCAGCTATACCGATATCATTTATTGAATAATCTATTTTTCTATCATTTTCAAATTTTTTATCATATAAAAATAATAATAATAGTTAATTTTTTAGGGTGGTTCATATGCACCAAGTATAACAATATGCCCCTAAAATATATCATCATCTCAACTAATCAGCACTAAGCTTCATTATTTGTCTTTATACTGAATCGCTGAAAACAATGAGGGTACTTCTTCAGTTTTTTTCCTCCTGGAATTTTCTTGGCAATTTTCATATTCATTCGTCTTGATGAACTTTGGTATCATTTTGTCAAAATAACAAAAAACTCTCAATATTTTGATTGAGATAGCATTGAATTTATAAATTTAGGGGAGATCCAACATATTGTCTTTTAATTGAATAACCTTCCACCTCACTTTTCTCCTCTCAATAAAGGATTCTGCTTCTCTCACCAGAATGGGCTCTTTTTGCTTTAAATCTTTTGTTGATAATCTGGGGTGAAAAGATACGTAGAGGAAACGCCATATTCTTTTTTTTTTAATCCATAATATTATACAAATTTTAATAGCTTAAATTGTACATACAGCCAAATAAAAACTTGCATTAATGATTGGTAGAGCTGGCATCATAGGAGCAGTTTGCCATATTGTTGAAGTTTAAGCAAATCTGACCTTGTCCCAGTACTGTAGTCCCTGACTCTGGTCTTCCAGAGCACTTTTGTTCCAAAGGGCAAATTCTGTCGAACCTTTCTCCTCAGAGGTATGGCTCCATTTTGCTAATCTGCATTTCTAAGGCACCAGAACAAGTGAGATGGTTCTGGAGGAATTTGCCCATTTGTATTCCAGAGGGCATGGTGTGATTCATGTTGAGGTTGGTGCATTGATGTGAGAAGGGCCTCACTGTCTGCCATCAGAAGAGGAATAAGGTCTGGCTTGTTACTGAAGTGCTTGCAAAAAAAGGGAGGTGTTGAGTGGAGGAAGGGCCCCCAACAGAAGAGGGAGAGACAACACTTTAAAAGTTAAGGTAGAGAACAGACCTTGCTGATGCCAAGGAGTCACTGAAGAGAACCAGGGGTGATCCAGCGAAGTTAAATCAACAGTTAGCAGATCTAGTGATGGTGGAGTCTCCTGGGGTCTGGTGGTGACATTGCCCCCTCCTGGTTTCCCCTTTCTCCTCCAGTGTACCATGGCGCTCATCTACCTCACTGTGGAGGATGTTTTCCTGCTCATCACCTACTTCAGTTTCAGCTACTGGTTCTTTGTAGGCCTGTCTGTTGCTGGACAACTCTACCTTCGCTGGAAGGAGCCCAATCGGCCCCGGCCTCTCAAGGTGCGTGGCTCTGGGAAGACTAGGAGGGTGGGCCATCTTTCCAAGGTGCCTTCTTCCCCATGCCCCCATCTTTCCCTAATATCTTACCTCCCTCCATTTCAGCTGAGCCTGTTATTTCCCATCGTGTATTGCGCATGCTCCTTGTTTCTGGTGATTGTGCCCCTCTATGCTGACACCATCAATTCCATCACTGGCATTGTGATCTCCCTCTCCGGGGTCCCCGTCTACTTCTTTGGTGTTTATTTGCCAGAGTCCCGAAGGCCACTCTTTGTTCGGAATGCCGTAGGTGAGCTTCTCTTTGCCCATTACTCACTGGCTGTGTGTGTGTGTGTGCGTGTACACACAGATGCTTGTAGAGGTGGGGGTGGTGGCTAACAGCCACCCATACTGGTGATGTGCTAGAGGCCATGAGACCTGGCTGCCCCACATGACTTCTTCCCTTTTGATCTTGACATGATCACTTTAATTCTATCTTTGGAGTCCTATTTGGGAGTTAAAACACTACCTCTTGAAAGTGCAATCTACATGGGAGGACAAGGAGTCATGCCTCAGACTCTCTGGTTGCGCATGGACCGGGGACATTGAAGCTTATTGGAGTGAAGGGTAAAGCCTCCGCAAGGGAGAGGTGGGAAGGGAGCCACAATATGTTTTCATCAGCCTTGTGGTGTTCAGATTGGGGCTGTAGATGAAATGTCACCTGTTTGCTAAATTCTTCTCTTTTCATTTAGCTACATTCACCAAAGTCACCCAGAAGATTTGCTTTTGTGTCCTGACTGAGCTAGATGTAACTGAAGAGAGAAAGGTTGAGAGGAAAATTGACTAGAGGCCAGAGCTGGAGTTCCCTGAGGCCTGGAAAGCTGACAAGACTGTATGGGCCCAACCCTCTTGTAGTAAAGGAGCCTGTTGGCCCACATTATGTAAAGGAACTTAGAGCTGATGGCCTACTCATGTGGTCACTCTCATTGGTAAGCTGTGGGAGGAGGCTCAGGGTCTGGGGCCAGGCTGAAGGTGGGGGACTTCAGAGGGTGGTGATGGTGGTGGAAATGGTGAATTTTGTACCTGGTGGGTGGGTATAGCCCTTAATGCTTACTTGGTGAGTTGCACTAGGGGAAGAGGAAGTGCTAGCTAGGTTAATAGCTGTGGCTGGTGGTTTCTGAATTTGCTCGCTTGAGGTTTGAACCAAGAGCATCTACAAAGGGGCTGCATTTTGGAATGTTTTCCTCTGACCAGGTCCAAGCACCTGACTTGAGAGGCCTGAAATGCTACCATTTCTTCCTTGAGAGAGTTGTATTCCATTATTTATTGATGTTATTTAATCCAGAACACCAGTTCTAGCAAAGCATTGTTGTTCATTCATCTACAGGATGCAAGTCTGTTTAAAAATTTAAAGTACCCAAAGCCAAGTCCCTCTGTCTTTATAAATGTCTTTATATGGCTGTGGGTCAGACTGTGGCCAGATTTTTTTGCTTGGTTCGAGCAGTCTTCTCTTGAGTCTTACATGCAAAGGTAAACTTTAAAGATTGTTTTACTCATGTACCTGTTACACTTTAGTATACAGATAGTTCAGCAAGGACGCATGAACAAATTCGTAAGTCAAAGGTCTGGCAATACTGCTATTTTGAAGGATAATCCTTTATTTTACTTAATTAGTTGATAGAAAGTACATCTCTGGGTTTATGGTATGAACTTTAAGAGGACAGAAACTTCTACTTCTAGAGTTTGGGTGGGTCACTTGAATTCTTTCAGTTGTCAATGTCTCATGGACCCAAGCTACCAAACAGCTCGCCCCTCTCAGTAAGGGTCGGTGCGAGGGACTGCTGTGCAGACCCACGCAAGCCCACCTTGGTGCTAGAAGTTGTCATTTTCTTTTTTTGAAAACCTCACACCAGGCTGCATCCTCCTCCTCCTCTGTCCCCGACAGCAGGCTTTGTTTACACTGAGCCATCTCGGTGTGGATTATCAAGATAGTGCACTCCTCTCCTGCCTGCCTCCTTGTCCCAGGTCTGGTGGGGCTGCAGTCTCAGGAAGAGCTTGGTATTTGTGGGGACTTCTCTTTTCTTCCTGTGGAAATCATGAAGGCTCTGGGAGAAAGCTGCTTCAACCTCAATCTGGCTCCTTAGCAGACTGCACGACTAGAAGCAACTACTTCTGGTGCTCAGGCTACTCTTTAGCACCCACGTCAGTCCAGAGCAGTAGGTTTGTCCTAATGGGTATTCCTTCATGAGCAGCATAGCAGCACTGGATTGTACAACCGTCCGTGATGCCCCCAGACCCTGACATCCTGGGCTCAGGAGAACCTGCTGGCTTGGCATACGCCATGAGCTCCTTGTCCTTGGAATTGATTGTTTTAGAATTGATCAGTGGTAAAGGCAAGAACTCTGAGGCAGTCTCCCTTTCTGACCATTTTTCTCTATCAAACTGGCCCCAGTCTCAGACAAGGGAGTAAACTTGGTCATACTTGCTCAATAAAGACAATTTAGGGGAGCATGCTCAGTTGCTTTTGGTTCAAGGCATGCATGTGTGAGAACACAGGGGGACATTCCTGCCATCACGGGTTGGGGATTTGCAGAGCAAATTCCTGCCTGGCAGCAGGGAATCTTGTGCAAAGGCTGACTTGCCTAGACTCTGTAAACATGACTCCTGTCTGAGCCAAGCTGGCCCGTCCCAGGGATCCTGTAGAGCTAATCCTTTAAGTAGAGTTTGTTCACCTTGAGGGTCCCTGAGCCAGCCTTTAGCTTTTTTCACTCGAGTAGATGACCAGCTAATCCTAGGAACTTGGTTTCCCAGTGGCTCCTGGGGGAAGCAAGGGCCTCACACCCCAGATGCCCTTACACTTGCTTAGTGAGCCATGTCATCCTCCTCTCATTACTGGATGATGACTGCATTTCCCCACTGTGCTGGATACACACTGTTCTCAGGAACTCTTCTGTGGGAGGAGGCCAGAAGCTCCCCACAGCACTCAAGCATCATGGTGGAATTAATTCTCAAGATTTTTGTTGTCTCCTGGTGTGCTAACCCCTTTTGTAGTAGGTACTGTGTGAAGCTATCAGCCCTTTAATGTTGGCAAACCTTAATGAGTACATAAAGAAATGAGTGCATTAAAATGGTAGAGTGGTTTTTAATTCGTCTCTATACCTACAGGAGTCTAAAATGACTAGTATTGGACCTGTTACTTGCAATGCTGAATTGTACCTTTGTGGATACTTAGGATGGGAAACCGATAGTGTGTTGGTTATAGCCTCAAGAGTAAAGCCTGAGTAAATATAGAATTCAATCATTTTGGCAGGTTTATCAATGCCATGTAGATAGGAAATAATGTAGGTAAAGACTTACATAATGAATATAGAGTGAAAGAATGAGTAGAAAAGTAGAGATGCTTATGAAATATTAAAAAGAGGTAAGGAGATGTATCCTTATGTGATTCACCTTCCCATGTGAGTCTGTGGCCGTAGGTCGAGAGGGCACACCTTGAATAGAAGGTTCTGTGTAGTTCCCTTAGGCCAATGCTGTATAGTAGCTACTAGCCACATGCAGCAAGTTAAGTTAAAATTACATTAAAAATTCAATTTCTCAGTTGCACTAATCACATTTCAAGTGCTCAGCCATATGTGGCTAGTGGCTACTATTGCATGTACAGGTATAGACATATTCATCTTTGCAGAAAGTTCTGGATAATGTTACATTAGGAGAATAAGTGCCAACTCAGAGTTAAGGTATCTGTGGTTTGGAAAGGGGTAGGAAGAGAGAGTTTGCTTATGAGATACGAGTTCTGGTAACAAAACCGGTCTTTTTGGTAGTAGTTTCTGTTGGTAGTGTTGGTGAGTGCTTGAATAAACATTCCTCACTTGCCTGAAGTCCTTAAGGTCAATTCTAAAACTATCTTACTACCCTCCCCCTGCCATTTTTGGTGGGGGATGAGGAGGAGAGAACGAGAGAGAGCACGAAGGCAAAACACCTAATATATTCAGATTTAAAAGGTTTTAAAGGAATTACTTGCGCCCATATTTAAAGTTAGTTTTTATTAAATGCAGAGTATCACATTCACATATACTTTGTTCCTTGGCACCACTGACAAAGGAAGACAGCAATCTTTATATAACCGTATCAGTCAGGAAGCAGGGAGGTAGAGACCGCTATTAACACCCTTCACAGCTCAAGCTGATGCTGGTTTCTTCCCTAGTGGCCATTCTTGTAAGGGACCCAGTGTCACCCTTCTAGATTCCCTCTATCTAGAGACAAAAAACAAGCTTTTACTTGAGGCAGGTGGCCTGTGGTATGGGAAAGCTGAATCTTACTGCTGATAGAACAGGAGACTCTCCTCCATTTACTGGCTTCAGTGTAGGAGAATGAGAAAATGCCTGGGCCGGGAAGCTTCCTGTTTATGGCTTCCCTGCCCCCAGACTGTAGGGGCACTTTTGACGGAGGCAAAAGAGCCCTACAAAAGGAGGGTGGAAAAGACACCCTCCTTCAGCACATGTTTTTACTGGTAGGATGGTGCTGCTGGACATCCTTCCATGTGTTAAACTAGGAAACCCATTACCAGGGCAACTGGCCCTGCAGTCACAAAGCCCTCAAGGGCCTATGATAGAACTTCATGGATATCCCAGGATCATCAGTCTGAATCCAGGTCATGGGGGCTGTCATAGCCAAACTCCTTCTGAACATCCAAAGGGTATTTGCTCCATATCTGTGGTCTGCTGTTGCCTCTTTCCTCATCACTGAGGCTGTTGTAGTCATCAGAGCCTGGAATGAGATAACAGGAATGGGCCCCAGCTGTACGATTTTTTAGGTGATCGTGAGAGCCCCTTTCCTTCTCAAAAAGGTCTGTTTTTTTTGTTCCCCATTATAAAATACTTGTTCAATAAAGAGAATTTAGAACATTTAAAATAAAAAACCATATTCCTACCATCTAAACCAAGTCCCCTAACACTGGAGTACTTTGTCATTTCCCCCCCTAAGTATAGGATTTTTTTTTTTTTTCGCTGTATTAGTTGTATCATAATTTTGAACTTTGCCCTTTTTTAACATATAGGCATTTCCCCAATAGAATATTCCATACTTTAATTGTTCCTCCATTAACAGACACTAAGAAATTCTTTTTATTGGCACTTAGAACCTCTCTAGTACTTAGACCGAAGCAGGGACAGGAACACTGGGGTAGATGTTTTGAACCCATGTCTGACTTACATTACAGCTTGAGAAGCCCTGCTGGAAACACTGGTCTGTGGGTCCCCTACAGTTACAATCTTTTATGGCTGAGCTACTGGAGCTCAATGGCAGAGGAGAGCCAGTTAAGATGGACCTGTCAACTGTGCTCACGCCTCAGTCTTAGATCCCACCTGTCCCTCCCCATCCAAGGCTGTCATCCACCTACCTCTGGAATCTTCATCTCTGTCACTGCTCTCCTCCTCTGGGTACTCATTGCGCCAATTATTCTCACTATTCTCGTCATCTTCATCTTCATAAATGTCCTCTGATTGTTGGTCATCATTCACCTGCACATTTCCATATAAATATAAGTCAAAATATCTAAGGTTCTGGTTTGGGGGAAGCTATTAGCAGACCAACTTGGAGTTGTCATTTAAGTGTGCCATGTGAAAAAGAGGCAGCCTTGGCTTAGTTTGACTCTGCTTCACAAGAGGCTGCACTTAAGATATAAGAGGGAGATACTGGCCTTACTCCACTCACAAGTCTAGCTCCAGGCACCACATTCCTGGTGGGACAGACAACTTCACCAGAAGGGAACGCTCCAGGGTGGGAGGGAGAGACATCTCTGAGTAGGTGATGGCAGTGATCTTCAAACTCTCAAAGGACAGCCGGGTGAGAGAGGGATTATACAGATTACGGGTGATTACAAAGATCAGAACCAAAACCCAAGTGTGAGGGCTGCAGGAAGGCAGGAGGAGGGGCTATGAATGGTCCAAGGTAGGTGCCTAAGATTATACTTATAGTGTAGGTGTAAAGTAAGGTTTTTCTCTCATAATAAGAGTATGACAGGTATTACCTTAATTTCTTTCATTAATCATTTTAGAATGTTGTACAAATAATGTCAGGAAGTTGGCTTTCTTAATCCAAGGTTTTCCTCTTATAAGATACAATTTAACAAAAGGTTTTGTTCTCATTCATGTTAAGAATTTCTGGTTTTATTTTCTCTTTATTATAAGCCCCCATACATTTTTCCTCCCAAGATTGGGGAGGTATAAACAATAAAGATACTGCAAACCTTGTAAAAGATTCATTAAGAGCAAAAATTATCAATGTAGACTTTCTCCCACAATTCCCTGTACTAAACCCAGGTTCCTGGATGGCATTTAGAATAAATATTTCCTTTTAAGCAAGGACAAAAACTAAGAACAACGTTGATCAAGATTGGAACTCAGGGAGGCAAAGTACCCTGACTCGAGAGTCGCTTAGGCTGCCTCATGCCCCTCATCCTCATGGGTCCACTTACCAGCTCCCACTCCTGGCTGTAGGGCTGCACAGAGAGGATGTTCTCAATCCATCCCGGAGTGGCCATCTCCAAGTAGTAAATGTCATATACATAGTCGTCCTTCTTTTCTTCCTGGTGCCCGACTCTTGGTCCATTTTCAGATACAGTCAACCGCTCACGGATCAACTCTACAGAATTGCAGAGGATCACATCTGGGTCAGATGCCTGTAAAGAAAATAGCAGATGATAACATGCATGAGATAAAAACATGGATGTTTCAAGAGAAAGAACCTAAGAATTGGGTGAAGGAAGCTTCCCTACAGTCTCTGTGTTAGATTCAACATTTATCTCCATGACCTACTAGTCTCTTCTTAAGTTATGAGATTAAAAATAAACAAGTATTTCTTAAAAAAAATAAAAAGTAACATGTAGTTCTTTTGAGATAGAAACTTATACAATAGCCTCCTACTCTTTTGTGTTTGGCTGATGCAAGAGCACATGCACAGACTGGCCTGAGGAGAGGGAAGGGCCAGCAGAGCTGGTGAGTCTTCCCCTAGGTCTTCCTGAGCTCCTTTGGTATGATGTTCTCTCCTTGGAGATCTGCAGGCTCACAGCTGACCCCCAAATGGGTCTGCATCTTGTGTGGCCTATAGGGGCCAAAGGGCAATTCCTAGGCTCTGATGACCACTACCAGCCACCACCTACCACTTGGCTTGTCCACAATGACATCCTGCTTTTAACCACAAACCAAGAGTGGATTCCCCTGTAACTCTTTTCCTGTTAGAAAGACTAACTCAGGATGAATTGCCCCAGAATGGAACTGGCCCAGGTAAGATGTGCCCCAGGGGCAACAGGCTGTGTTATCCAGGATACAGAGGTCAATTTGGAAATCAAGGAACATGCAGCAAATGACCCCTTTCGATAGGTTCATCACAGTAGGCTGTGCAGCTCAAACCAGACACCATATGGGGAAGGGCATCCCGTAGCCAAAGCAGAAAAGGGGAGACCAGTGCTCTCTATCACAGGCTAATGGGAATCAGTTCTTTGTTCCAAAGTAAAAAGGAAGTAGAGATGTCAGTTTTTGTGCAGACTCAACCTCAAAGCTGTTTATAAGGAAAGTTCTGGCTCCAACTCATAAGTCCCCAGCCCTCAGTCCAGCAAATTATGCAGTGATTTTTTTTTTTTGCTATCTTTTTTCAAATTTCCTATATAGTATTTTCATAAAAGAAAATTATTTTTAAGTCTAGTCTATGTATATGCTTACCCACATTTTCGATTATACTACACATCGCATTTTCTACCATTAAACATATAAGTACTTTCCCATCTTCCCAGTCTTCATGGTTATTAATTTAAAGGTCTAGTTGTGTAGTCAATTTCTCAGTTATAATTTTAGCCTCCATATACAATGTTGCAATGAATGTATAGTTTCCTGCATTTGAAAAATGGAGATAAAAGTACCTACCTCATAGGGTTTTTGAGATGATTAAATGAGTTAAAAGAAAATATAACAAGTACTTAGCACAATACTTGATGCATTGTAATTATTTAGTAAACCAACAGCTTTTAATACCACAGCTATTTGCTAGGATAAATCCTCGGGGTGAGATTACTAGATAAAATGAACCGAATAGTTTCACTTTTTCAGATTAAGTAGTAATCTATTAAGTAGTACTTTCTTTGCTTAAAATAAATGGTGTCAATTTAAAGATAAACCCACTGTAATGTGGCACAGAAATGCTATCACTAATTTTTAAATTTCTTTAGATTTTTGGATGGCTTTAGAGTACAAACAATAAAAATAAGTTTAAATGGTCTAAAAATAGGCCCCAAGCTATTGGATTCCTGATATGTAAAGCCATGCTGCTTTCCAAAAGACCTGTATCAGTTTTAAGCACTACGTCATGTACCATTTTAATCACAGCTTTGCAAAAACCTTTCCCCTGCTAGTCTTAGTAGGCATAAAACTCAAGTTTGCTTTCTGCTTAAATTCATGTTTTTAAAATAATTACTCAGCAAACATTTTAGATGTGTTTATAGTTTGAATTGCATTGTTGGGGAAATCTGTGTTCACATCCTTCAGTTTATCTATTTTTCTTAAAAATTGAGCTATTGATTTGATTCCACTGAACAATGGTTTAATTTTAAAAACTATTTGATTGGTAACTCATGAATTACTTTTGGTAAAAGATGTGGCTATATACAACAGTCCCCAGGCCTTTTTGGCACCAGGGACTGGTGCTCCTATGAGAATCTAATGCCTGATCTGAGGTGGAGATGAGGTGGTACTGCAGTATTGTTAGAGGTGGGAAGCTAGAGCTGGGGAGCAGCTGCAAACACAGATGAAGCTTCCCTCTCTGCTTTCGTCCTGCTGTGCTGCCAGGTCTTGACTGGTCAGCAGCCTGGGGATTGGGAACCCCCGGCTATAGATATCATACCCAAATTGCTATCCAGCTATACTAGCACCATGAGTAAATAAGTTCTACTTGATGTATTTTGAATTAAAATTTCATTTTGTAAAGTTAAAAATATATTAAAAGGAGTGAAAAAATTTTTAATGCTTATCAGGAGGAGGGTCATGTCTTAGGCTGAGAATTTTCTATTTCTATGATCTGCATGCAGACTGTTTTTGGAAGTGAGGTACAAAACACACATTAAATGTAATGTAGTGTTAATAACACTAAGTGTGCATTCTAGATCTAAATCTCCTCAAACTTGATATGCTTCCCAGTACTACTCCTTTAACCTTCCTTTGATGAATTTTCCTATCTGCTCTATCTTTCTTTACCTCGCTCAAAATCCTCCAGTAATTCCCCAGTTCAGGATGAAAAGGCAGTGTGTCCTTAGAAAGTACCTACAGGATCTAGTAGACATCCTTGCCCCAAATCCTATTACTATTCTCCCCCAGATGACTGGGCTCCAGGCATAATGACCCTGAAAAACACCAGACAAACTTGGCTACAGAGCCTTTGCAATTACAGGTCCTCACACTGGAATGCCTCTCCCCAAGATTTACACAATGCCCTGCCATTCGCTTCCTTCAAGTCTTAACTCAAATGTCATTTTTTTCATTGAGACCTCTGAAATGGAACCACTCTTTCCCTGCGTTGTTTCCTCCCTCCCCCTTATAGCCCATATCACCATCTGACACAGAATTTATTTGTTTACTGTTTTTCTCCTCTACCTGAATGCTAGGTCCTCAGTGCTATATCCACAGAACCTAAAACCAATGCCTGGCACTACTGGGCACTCGGTAAATACTCGCTGAATGAATAAACTAATCTGTAAAAATTAGGTTATCAAACCGGATGGATCATCCACCAATAAAAAGTGAGGAAGCCCTGGGCATCTTAACTGTGTGTTTACTTAGCGCCCAGACTCCTGGCGCTATCCGTCTATAGCCCAGCTTTCCTCCCGGCGTGTACTTACGTCGCAGGAACTTGCGGCAGCGGCCTCTGGATCTTCTTCATGGACCAGGTCGAATAGCTGGAAGCCTACGTCGTCGGCGGCTTCTGGGTTTCCGGGCGTGTCCTCAGACTCTAGGCCACCCGAAGGAATCCCTGAGGATCGGCGGCTAGAGACGACCCTGTAGCGGCCCTCCTGCCGGATCTCCCGAACCGACGTGCGGAGGTTGCGGCGGATACGCTGCTGGCTGCCCTGTGGTGGGCGTAAGGCGGCCCGCACAAGCGGCTGGACAGGCTCCTCCTGGAGGGCGGTAGGGGAGGGGAGCCAGCGTAGGCAGGGGTTCGTGTGGGATCAGGGATACAATTTCACCCCGGTTGTCTCTAAGATCCCCTCCACACCGGCTCCATCCCTGCCCAATACCTGGGAGCGCACGGTGGCCACCAACTGGAAGACATTATTCTCTGCTGCTCTCTCCAGACCCTCGGGGGGCGTATTTTGGGCCGCCAACTGGACTGGGTCGCTCCGGAGACGTTTACATGCGAGGACAAGAGCTTCTGCGGGCTCCGCGCTGCGCTTCCGCTTCACGCGGAGAACAGCTGCCCTGCCAGCCTCCATAGCGGCTGTCGCGGAGCATTGTGGGGGATGCTGGGGCGGACGGGAGAGCCTTTAAGTTCCGCTTCCGGCCCTGCCCCTGGCACGCTCAGCCGGTGCGCGAAGGCCTGCGCTCATGCTGGCCGCGGTAGCGTGGCAGTGGCGGCGGAAGTGAACGGAGCGGTTCCCGCTGCCGGTGAGGCGCTGGGCGGGTTGGGAAGGTGTAGTCGCGTTTAGAGTCCCGGGTGCAGCCAGCCAGAGCCCTGGTGTGGGCGTACTCCGAACGTGGGATACGCATCTTTTCAGGACTCTCGACCACCTTTGTAGAATCAGCATGGGACGGCTCGGAGCGCTTGGGCTGGCGGGAGACCGGGGTTGCAGGCAGGCCGCGGCTCTGCCCTCCTCTCGGCTGATTGACGCTTGCTGGGTCCGTAGTGGAGCCACCTCCGCGGTGACCTGGATCATAGGACGTACCCAGAGTCTCCCCTCAGCTACAGAGACCTGCACCGCAATCATAAGGAGCTCCAAACATCGCACCCCTAACAGGGCCACGGTTCTCTGATTCAGAGAACTGCTGATGGGCTCGCTTTTCTCAATCGCTGTGGTCTGAAGTTCGTAGTTAGAAGCCAGTTTATTCACCACACACTAGCCAGAAACTGCCCTGTAGAAGTGAACACTTGACATGGACAATCTCCTGCTTAAAACCCTTCAGGAGCTCCCAGTGTGTTTAATATAAAATCCAAACACCTTTCCAAAGCTCACACTTAATCTCGTATCATTTCTTATGCTCACACTCTTTTCAGTCACTCAAGTTTTTGTCAGTTTCTGCTTATGCACCAAGTTCTTTCCACATTAAGGGTTTTTCTTGGAATAGCTGGGGTAAGGATTCCTGAAATATAAGTACTACTCTTCCTCAACTTTTAACCTGGGTTATCTTGCAGGTCTCAAATGCCGCCTCCCTCAGCGAGCCTTTCCATAACCTTGTTACTCTCATAGGCATCTTGTGTATTTCCTTTCTTGCATTATAGTCTGTAATTTTTTATATTCGATTTCTCCCCCATTAGAGACTAATATTTAGGAGGCCAGGGACCTACTCTGTCTTGTTTATGGTTGTCCTTCAGTCCCTAACACAGTGCCTTGGCATATAGAAGATACTTAGTAAGTTTTGAATGAATGAACCAAACATCAGCTTTGTAATCTGACCAGTTGGAGCTTGGCATGGTTCAAGTTCACATCTCTTGGAGAATGAGAGGGTCATAATATCTCTTGAATCTGGAGTGTGGGCACCTTAGGGAGAGGACAGATCATAATAATAGATGAAGGGATTTATCTGTAGAACATGTAGTGCTCGCCCAAAGAGGTTACAGGACATGGTTCCCATCCTCAAGCATTCATTTAGATTTATGTGAAACCAATGACTTCTCTACAGTTATAACCTTAGCAACAATGCAAACAAAAAGGGAATCCCCCAAATTAAAGTTCTTTACTACACTCTTAACTTTTAAATGACTTCAGAATTGATTCCACATGGACCACAGGGTAAGGGTTTCTGGATCCTCCCGAGTGTGGACCCTACCAGCATGTTTGACTCCTTCAGTTTCATGTCAGCTGAACTGATTTATTCACTGTGCATAACTGTCTAAACCTGTCTAATCTGGTGTAGTGCCCTCTCCTCACGCCCACTCCTCACGCCCACCTAAAATCTACTCATCCTTTAAGCCTTCCCTGAACATTCAGCAAGTCGTCATTTCTTTCTACAGCATTTGTTGGACAAAATTTTCTAAAGCACATTACAGATTCTGGTAGTTCTAGATACTCTGTCTTTTTAAAAGAAATATGAGATGTGCAGAGCTGAGTCTAGCAATGCTTTTCATACTAGGTTGCAGCCCACTGGTGAGTTATGACATCCAATTTAGTGGATCATGATCAGCAATTAAATAAAATTGAAATAGGATGAAATATATCAGGGCCTTGACCATAGGAAGGCTAAATATTATTTTTTGAAACTTTATACTTGTGTGTGCATATATTGTGTCCCTCTAAAGTACATTTCTTGCTGGGGTTGTCAGAAGGTTTGAGAGCCACTAGAGTAGAGGATAGATATGCTAAGATTTTACAAGTAGTGTTTTACTAAAAGACAAATTAACGTCTTTGAATCAGGCTAGTGACTGCCTGAGTCTTTTCAGAAAAGAATGTTTTCCATCCTCTTGTATGAGAATTCAATGTTTAGTCTAGATAATTTCAAAAGAAAGTAACTCTGGCCAATAAGATGCCTCAGGAATGTTTAGGGGACCTCCACCACAAAAACAAGCAGGTTTCCTGAAGATGGATCAGTGTTTAACAAGAAATGAAGGAGAGTGGAGCACTTGCTGTTTTCTAAATGGTAAGAGAGAGGGCATTGGGAGAGCCTGCACCTGCTAAGAAATGCCTTCAGACTTTGAGCTTTGGTGTTCCTCTGTCTCTCAGAAATAGATTTCTTTGCAGGGAAAGCTCATACAAGACATTTTATCTGGTGACATTTATTTGAAGCAAAAATTGTTTTTGATGAAAGATTTTTAAAAATTGCTTTTAAAAATAAGTATTGAGTAGATAGGAAGTAATCATAAAAAATAGCAAGGCATAAAGAATGACAGTGTCATGAACACCTGTATTCCCACCACTCAGTGTTAGAAAAAGAACAATATTATTTTTGAAGTCCCCTGTGTGGCCCTCCTTGATCTCATCTTTTTCCCTTCCCTCTTAAAGGTAACCACCATCTTTATTCCTTGCTATGCTTTTTAGTGTGAATCCTGAAGAATATGTTCTGTTGTGTATAATAGTAAATTTTATGTAAATGTAATCTTATATGTATTCTGTGATTTGCTTTTTTTGGCGGGGGGGAGCTCAACCTTGTATTTCTGGGATTGTCCGTGTTTGGTATAGCTGTGACTTACGTGTTTAGATAGATGCTGGTTTTCCTAGTTTGTTTGAATTGCTCTATCTTTGTATTTTTCCTTAAACTAAGTGTTTAGTACCCTGAGGCAGTATTGGTGACACTCCTTTACCACCACCCCAGTCTCTCTTTGTTCTTTCCTACTATCCCTTTCCTCTGCTTTATTTCCCTTCTCACCTGCCTTCATCTGAGGCTGCACCCAAATGCACGTGTGAGGCTCATTTGACCCTATTGGAATCCCTGAGGACTGCTGAAGTTTCTAGATAGCGTTTTGAACTTATGTATTATAGTTTTTGATCTTCTCTGCAGACTGGAAAACCAAATAACTCTTGCTGGAAAGATTCAAATAATGATTAACCAACTATTTTCAATGGCTTTGACATTTTTGTCAAATTTTTTCCTTTTGTTTTCTTGCCTTTTAACATTTTTTTTTCTTCTACATTCTTGGGCATTATGATGCAAATAGATTTCTGATGATCTGACCTGTCCACAAGACGTGAACTGGCAAGGCTACTTTAGGCTGCTTTTCTCTGCTAAAACCCAGGAGCTGATTAGCACCATGAAGGTCTTCTGTGGGCGAGCCAATCCGACCACAGGATCCGTGGAGTGGCTGGAGGAAGATGAGCATTATGATTACCACCAGGAGATTGCCAGGTAACAAAGATGTGTTCACAGTTGGCCGTAGCAGGGTGCACTTGATCTCAAGCAAATGCCTTGGAATCCAGCCTGAGTATGTAATAGGCTGTCACCCAGTGCTTCCGATCTGGCAGATGTTGGTCAGGAGCAAGTGTGCTCAGCTAGGTAGGTTTGTGTGGGAGTTAGGCTGAATCATGCCTGTGTGGGGAGTCAGACATTCTGTCGCAGCCTTACCAGACGATCTGTCTAGTGGCAAAGAGGACCCAAGGTTCAGTAGTAGTAATAGAATTTATGAAACTTAATCATTTACTTGTGTCACTGAAATAGTGACCCATTCCTCATATGGTTAACTTCTTGGAAAAGTGAAAAATGCATTTATTTCTTTAAAGGGATGTTTAAAAGTATGTGAGTTACTATTATTTAGCAATCATTGAGTGCATGCAACATGCCAGCACTGTGCTAGGGCCGTGAATACCAAAATGAAGAATTTAAGATTCCCATCTTTAAGAAGCAGGCAGTTTTGTGGAAGAGACAGACATATAAAAAATTACAGTGCAGTTATATAAAGGCCAGTGGAAATGGGCACAAAAGTTCATGGAAGCAGCAAGAGCCAGCTGGGCTAAGCATGATGGAGTGATTTCCCAAATCTAAATGGAGGGAAATTGCTTTCTGAGCAGCAGGGATTACGTGTAAACTTCCTAGATGAGCTGCTCTGGGGAGCGGCTGGCAGTTCGATGTGCTAGAGGGTGGATCAAAAGTAGAGCTATGGTAAGAGAGGAGGCTGAAAAGGTAGGCAGAGGTCGTGTCGTAAAGGGTGGTAGCAAGACACAGGAAGAGGAACGTGAGTATACATCTGGGCTCTGTCATTTAATTTTGTGCCATTGGTCAAGCTATTTCTCTGAGCCTCAATATAGTATATTTCTCAATATGTGATACAATAATATATGCCTCAGTGTAATATACATCTCATAATAATACCTTTATTGTAGGATTATTTGATGATCGAATAAATACAATGTCTGACACAGAATAAAGACTCAAAAATACTACTTTCTAAACATTTTGGACATTATTTTCTGAGCGATTGAGATGTTAAATGGGCGGAAAAGGATTAGGTTACATTTTGGAACACTCACTGAGAGCAGTGTGGAAGGTGGGTTGGAGGGAGTGGAGACCCTTGGATGGATTTTGCAAAGCAGAGGCAGTAGAGGTGGAGAGGAGGAGACAGCTTTGAGGGAGCTTGAGTTTGATCACTCATTGGATGCAGTGATTCAGAAAAGAGAAAATTCAAGCAGCACCAAGATTTCTGGTTAGAGTGGCTAGGTGGATGGAGCTGTTGTTTGCTGAGAGGGAGAACACAGGAGGAACTGCTGGTGTTGGGGAGGGGAAGATGAAGGAGACTAGGTATTTGGACATCCAGTAGGGATGCCAGTGGGCAGATATGTGGGTCTGGAGATAATTCGCAGTTACTAGAGTTGAAACTGAGGCTTTTAAAGAGGGTGTGGAATGAGAAAGATAGAGGGCTGAAGGAGGAGTCCTGGAATAGCTGAGGAGGCAGGAGAACCAGGAGGGAATGGCCAGAATGGAAAGGAGGAAAGCGTTTCAGGAAGAGGCAGCATCCGGCACAGTCAGAGAGCCCTGGATGTTAGCATTTGGAGTAAGCTGCTGGTGCTTAGGGAGAACGATGTCGGTGGAGTGGTGGAGAGTGAGCGGGTGGTGAGGCAGGGAAGATGGGGAGTGAAAAAGCCTCTTATAAAGTGAAGGAAGGAAGAGAAGACCCGATTTGAACTAAACATTCATAGATGGGTTCAGATGTCAAAACTTTGGCGTGCCGTAAAAGAACCCTGTTTTTTTAGTGTCGTGCTCCTCAAAGTGTAGAGTAAGGGGTGCCTGTGTCACAGTTGCCTGGAGCACCAGTTCAAGTGCACATTTCTAAACTTCCAGCCCTGTCTTCTGGATCAGAATCTTTTTGTGTGTATTTTGGGAATCTACATTTAAAATAAGCGCTGCTGTGACTGATGTTAACCAGAAGCTGGAGGTCCTCTATTTAGAATGCCTTGGCTCTCACTTGGAACTCTCAGAAAGCATCTTTGGGCTGCGCCTGCTGAATTCTGTGGGCCCATCTTGACCTTACCAGAGGTTTTCAAATTTATAAATTGCTACAATAGAAAATATGGATAAGCAACTCCCTTTAACACTCTGCAATTTGGTGAATGCTTAGTTTTTCTGATGTCATAAGGATGTGTGCTGGGCGTGATACCCGTCACGTTTACAGCAAGTGTATACTGTTCCTTTCCTCAGTTCTTCCTGGTATTACATCTGTGATTATCCCAAAGTACAAGTGTATGCAAGATTATGTTAGTATTAGACAAAATGAGTCTGAGTTATTCTGAGGAAAAGTATGATATATAACATGATCAATATGCTAGTGGCTTTGGAGTTACTGTGACAGGGCAAACTACCAGAGCATTCTTGGGTCTGAGGTTCTTTGCCGAAAATAAACATCTGTCAGATTTTTTCTGCAGTACTGGAGAATGACAGCATATAACTATGAAAATAGTTTAAAATCAGCCTGGATGTTTGTTCTGATTTAAGAATGCATTTATATATGTGAATATACTCATATGTTGATGTATGTCATTATTAGCAAAGGTTTCTCACCTGTCTTTTTTTTTTTTAAGATCTTCTTATGCTGATATGCTGCATGACAAAGACAGAGTAAGTATAAAAGGAAACCATTATCTTTAAAATTTTTTTTTATTTTTTAGAAACCATTATCTTGATGTGGGTTTCTAAAACCCCACAAGCAGTTTAAAAACTCCTGCTGAAGGCCTGATGTTAGAATGATGCTAGAATGGAGTCAGTATGGAGGCTGGGTCCTACTTTTGACTCTGCTCTCGACCTGAGTGTGACTTTGGAGAAAACATGGAACCTCCATGGACCTCATTTATTAGGATTTAAAATGAGTGGGATGTATTAGCTGATCTCCATGATATTCTCTAAATAAAAATTCTCTAATTGTATGATGTTTCACATTGTGTAGTTATTTGTAATTTAAAAATAAAATCTCTAGAGGTCACTGTAGACTATTTTGTAAAGCAGATTTGACTTTCATTGCAGAATTATATCTCAGGTTTCCTCTTTGATTTTTTTTTTTTATCTGAGTTTTCTTTTATCTGAGTTAGGGACTGCTGCAGTTCTTGTCTTATGATGTTAACAACCCAGAATTTCCTGGTCTACTAGAGTGCTTGACCATTTCATCTAGATGGTTTGGAAGTTAGGAGGCTTGAAGGAGAAGGATGCAGGACCAAGCTTAAAAACTGAGCAGTGCAGAGCAGGAGGGGCATCACGAATGTGATAAGGGTGGTCATGGGCCATTTTGTCTCCTTCATCCAGCCTTGGTTAACTGCTCAGCCTACGTACTTCTTGGACACACTGTGACAGAATGAACTTTTTAAGTATCATTAGTGTGTAGGCTACATGAAAGGCACTATGTACCTTCCTAATTTAAATTGGATATCCGAGAACCTTTCATGAACTGTTGGGGAATTATAGAATGTGGGACGAATATTGTTCTTAGCATTTGTCTACTCCTCTCTAGCTTAATGGTCTTGGCTTTTTAGACTCTCATGGCTGCGAGCCTCTCAGATTTTAGTGTTGTCTGCAAACTAAGGGGATTTTGCTCCAGCTTCCAGGGGATTTGGACAAATGGTGTTGCCATCCATCCAGTCAGCCAAGCCTGAAGGATGGGACCTTTTCCTTCATCTGAACCTCCAGTCTGTCATCACATTCTATGGATCTTTCAACCTCACTGCCTGCTCAGCCCTCGTTTACAGGTGTTGGCCCGTCTTTTCTATCCTCTACATAGCAGCCCAAGGGGTCTTTCTGAAATGCCAATCTGACCATGTTACTCTTTACTTAAAACCCTTCAGTGCCTCTCACTGCTTTCGAGGTAAATTCAAGCCCCTTGGTGGAACATTCGTTATTTAACTATTAACTTCTGCTTTCCACTTACCATAAGAAAATGGGATCAGAACTTGCTGGTTAATGGCAGAGCCAAGATAAACACATTTCTCTATACTTTTGCATGGTGTCTTACATTTTTGTTTTGTTTTGTTTTTTTAGTACACTTTCATTATTTCATAAAATTACATCATGCCTGATTGGAGTCAATCTCGGTGCCCATCCTAGCCCCAGGCAGCCACTGATCTGCTTTCTCTCTGTATAGTTTTGCCTTTTATATAACTTTTACATTAATGAAATCATATGATATATATCTTATATGTATTTTCATCATGTTTTTAAGGTTCATTCATGTTGAGTATGTATTGGTATTCATTTCTTTTTATTGCTAAATAATATCCCATTATATAAATATACTATATTTTGTTTATCTGTTTACTAGTTGATGGACATTTAGATTGTTTCTAGTTTTGGACTGTTTTGAATTTTGAATAGTCCTATCGTAAACCTTCACATACAAGTCTTTGTGTAGACATGTGTTTTCATTTCTTTCTGGCAGATATATAAGAGTAGAATTGCTGGGTCTGTGTGTTAAACATTTAACTTTGTATTTGTAATTTTCATTTTTCTAATGACATGATTTCAGATATCTTTTCATGTGCTTATTTGCCATCTCTCTGTATATCTTCTTTAGTGTAGTCTACAGTAATAAACATAGGTATGACTCTTGATGGACACTGCCGCTGCCAAATTGCCTTTTAAGAGGGCTCTGATTTCCCTGTAGTACCTTCAAAATTGGTAATTAAAAAGTATAGCTAATTTAATAGGTGTCATTCAAAGAGTATGTCAACTCTGGTTTACTATGCAGGATGCTGCTTATCAGGGTTCTCAGGTGGTCAGCTAACTCATGGGCTGGCCTGAAACTCCCAGGCCAGCTTTCAGCCCCACTCCTGTAGCCTCACAGCCACAGCTACCCAGAGAAAACTGCCCCCTGCTTTTTAGGGATATAATGTATTTGATGGTCATTTTCCTAGTTCAACAATTGTAACAATTGCCATACTGATTTTTTAAACTTTTTTTTTTGTGGTAGGAAGCACATAACATAAAATGCCATACTGATTTTATCCAAGACATAAATGCACTTACTTTATATATCAAATAGTTCTATAAGGCTTATTGTGAAAAATAGCAGTCCCCTGCTATATCATTTCCCAAAGACAAAACCTTTTCATGTTTAACCTCAGAGGCCACCTCCTTTCTTCTCTCTGAGCTGTTTGTTTTGTGTTTAAATCCGTATCTAAATAGCTGTTATCTATGGAATGGCCACTGTGAGAGCTAAGAATTTGGTTTTTATTCACCGCTTTCCAACTTGTTCCTCTCTCCTCCCAATACTGTTATAATTTTTGCTAAATCAGTATTCAGAGTTTCAGTTAGCAAGTCACTTAAACTCTTTGTGCCTCTGTTTTCTCATCTGTAAAATAAGGATAACAATAGTACTTCCTTTTAAAGGATTGTTAAAAGGTAAGAACTGTATAAGTGTGTTAGTTAAATTCATATTTACTTTGTTACAACTATTTAAACACTATTCACAGTTGAGCTATGTGATATACTCTGATTAGTTTTCCTCTCTTGCATAGCTCTGTTAATAATTATCTTATTTGGGCTTTTTTTTCTATTTACATGTCATTCTTTTATGCCCAAACTTTCCCCCAATTGTCTAAATGTCTTTTCAGAAGGAAAGGTCAAACAATCAGCTATTCTGTCAGTTTATCTTCTTGGAGAGTATCTCTGGGATCATTTTGACCTGCTCCAGTCTGGACCCAGTGCTTTTCTAGACCTGCCGTGTATCTGTCAGCCTGGCATTTTTTATTGTCCTGCTGCAGATTTTCTTCACTTCTCTTTTTCTATAGGGCCTTCCATTTCCTAGATCCCATGTCTTCCTGTGCGGTTAAGTCTTTTTGGTGAAGCACATCCTTCCTCAGTTTCTTGTGAGAGGGTACATTGGGAGGTAAGGTTTTTGAGACTTGACATATCTAAAATCTTATTTTTTCTACCCTTACACTAAAGACTTAGGCCGAATATGGTTTCTATTTTGGAAATCACTTCAGAATCTTGACATAATCATTTCATTTTCTTGTAGAGTTCAGTGATACTATTTTGAGGTCTGGTACCATACTTATTTAAAAAACTTTTAATCTTTCAAAAACTTCAAAAATATATAATTCAAAAGAGTATAAAATACATATGCACAATTTAAAGAAGAAGAATAAAATAAATGCTCATAGACTCACCACTCAGCTTTAGGAAATAGAACGTTACTGTCACAATTCCCCTGTCTACTCCTTGATTGTGTTCCTGGCTCTGGCCCAGAAGTTTCTACTGTCTCGAATTCTGTATCAGTCATTCCCTTGCTTTTCTTTATAGTTTTATCTCCTACTTTGTATTCTTAAAAAATAAATTCTTTATTTTGCCTGTTTTTGAACTTTAAATAATGGAGCTATACTGTGTTTATTCTTTGTGACTTGTCTTTTTGCTCAGCCTTGTTTTTGAGATTCATTCATTTTGCACGTAGCTGTAGTTCATTCATTTTCACTGCTGTATGGATTCCATTGTGTGACTGTGTCATTATTTACCCATTCTTCTGTTTCCAGCTTCTTGCTCTTTTAAATAGTGCTGCTGGAACATTGTATACTCTGGTACACTTTTCTGTAGGTTCTACACTCTTGGGAATGGAATTGCTGGGCATTTGGGTGTGTTCAGCTCTGCTAGGTAATGTCAAATTCTTATCCAAAGGGATCATGTCAGTTTATACTTTCACTGCGTGTTTACGATAGTTCTTATTGATCTACATCCTTACCAGTATTTGGTATTAACCAGTTTTTAACATTTTTGACAATCTGGTAGGTTTGAACTAATCTCTTGTTATAGTTTTGACTTGCATTCCCCTGAATACTACTGAACATGAGCTCTTTTCATTTGTTTACTGGCTATTCATGTTTTCTCTTTTATGATTTAGTAATTTATAGGAGTTCTTTATATATTCTGGGTACAAATCTTGTCAGTTGTATGTATTGCAGATGTCTTTTCTTAGTTTGTAGGTTTTTTTTAATCTGATAAACATGAATTCTTAAGTTCATGTCAAATTTGTTTCATATTTCCTTTATCAGTTGGTGCTTTTTGTCTCTTGTTTAAGAAATCCTTCCTTTTGCAAGATTTTAAAGGCTGTTGCTGATTTATAAAATTTCAGTTGATTTTTATTTATTGATTTAGAATCCTGTAACCTTTTTAAGTTCTCTTAATTCTAATAATTACCTGTAGGTATTTGGATTGTTGTTGCTATTGTTTTGCATTCATCTCATCTGTGAAAAATGACTTTATTTTTTTTCTAGATCTTATTCCATTTCTTCTTATTCTAGTGCGTTGGATAGAATCTCTATAAAATGTTGTCTACTTCATCTAATTTTTTAAAAGATGTATTTGCTAAAAGTTGTTCATGATATCCTTTAATCTCTTTAATACCTGTGGTATGCACATTATCACAGCCCCCATCACCGCCCTTCCTTTCATTCTCACTTTTTGGTTACTTGTACTTATTTCTCTTCCTCTACCTTTTTTTATTAGTCTTTTGAAATAATGAACTTTTATCCTCGTTGATCTCTATGTTTGTTTCCTAGTTGCTTAATATTTGTTCTTTATTTTTATTCGCCTACTTATTTGAGGTTTATATTGGTAGTCCTTTTTCTAATTTTTGAGGTGGATGCTTCATTTTTTGTCTTTTTTAATACATTTCTCTCCAAATATTGTTTTAGCTATCCCATGAGTTTTGATATGTAATTTTTTTATTATTCAGTTTAGATAGTTTCTAATTCTTTTTTTTTATTTTGTCTTATACCTGTAAATTTAGAATTTCTTAATGTTCAAAATCTTTTTTTCTTTACATTTTTGTTATTGAGATTTCTAACTTGATTGTACGGTGGTCAGAGAATATGGTCCTTTTGATGCCAGTCCTGTATTAGTTATCTGTTGCTGGATAACAAATTATCTCAAAGTTTAATGGCTTAAAGCATTTATTATCTCACAAATTCTGTGGGTGAGAAATCTGGGCTTCGCTTAGCTGGGTGCCTTGGCTCTGGGTCTCTTGCAGGCTGTGCTCAAGGTGTCAGCTGGTATTATTGTCATCTAAAGGCTCACCAGGGGTGGATCCACTTCAATTGTTTGACTTTTTAATATTCCTTACTAACTTGCCAGATCATCAGCACATTTAAAAGGATTTACAAATATTTTCCCATGATCAGGGTACTTATTCAGTCAAACTCTTAGAGATGGAAAATTTTTCTGGGAAGTTACTAAAGACATGAACTAAAAACCTTCACGATGCAAAGAAGTCATTTCCTGAGGGGGAAAATGTATTTTAGACATGGAAGCTGTATGAATTAGAGTCCAGTAAGGAAACCAACAGCCAAATTACATATTTCAACAGAGGAAATTTGTTATGCGGGTGTGGGAGGACTGGGAAACAGATGAGAGCACTGAGGTAAACCAGTGGTTGTAAAAGCAGGAAGCAGTTACCTTGCCTAGGGCTGGGGAAGCAAAGGGAGAAGCTTGGGGTTTTTAGAACCTAGAAGCATGGAGAAGAGGCCCTGTGGTGCTGGTGCTCCAGTCTCTGAGAGGGATCTCGGAGTGCTGAGTGCTGCTCCTACCTCAGAGAATCCGGAAGAGAGGCTGTTTAGGGGAGTCCTGGCAGGATCTGCCTTCTGGAACCAGCTGCTGCTCCTGGGAAGACACCGATGAGAGCAGCAGCCATACGGGAAGGAACAAGCTTTCTCCCTTCTCCTACCTTCCAGTCACCTTGTAGTTTCCCCTGTTTCCATACCTAACAGCTGGAAAAAGAAGGTGTTTCCAGAGCCCCAGCCCCAGCATCACTAAGCAGAGTATGGAAGAGTGGATGTGGGGGGAAGACAGCTGCTTCATAAAGGGTGAGAGGCTGACCCAGGCTCTTGGGGTCTTGCAAGGCCTGGCTGACTCCACTAGTCAGTGCTATTCCTCGCGGGGCTAGAAAGGCCACAGGGTCATGACTGACACAGCTTTTGCCAACGGTGACTCTAGGACTTCACAAAGTACTTTTCTATTTATTTATAATAACTGTTATAAAGTTACAGCTATTTCTCTCTTTCTCTTAGAATGTAAAATACTACCAGGGTATCCGGACTGCTGTGAGCAGGGTGAAGGAAAGAGGACAGAAAGCCTTGGTTCTTGACATTGGTACCGGCACGGGACTCTTGTCGATGATGGCGGTCACAGCAGGCGCTGACTTCTGCTATGCCATTGAGGTGAGCCATGCTCCTTAGTCGTGTGTCCTGCTGCTTGTGTGGGAAGTCCCTTATGCTCCTTGCACTTTGCCCATTCATTTGTTCAGTGAGCATTCACAGAGCGCTCACTCCGTGCCAAGCACAGCGCCAAGTTCTGAGGATGTAGAGCTGAATCAGACACAATTTCTTCCTCTAGGTGCATGTTTTCTCCTCTGAAAACAGTGATTCTCAGCCTTGTTTACATGTCAGGATCACTGAGGAGCTTTAAAAAATACTAATGTCTGCTGCCCCCCCAATTTTGATTTAATTATTCTGGGATGTGGCCTGGGCATTGGGATTTTTGAATGTGCACCAAGGTTGAGAGCCACTACTATATTTTTATTTATTTACTTACTTACTTTACTTACTTACTTACTTTACCTACTTACTTTACTTATTCCTACAGCACCCGGTCTTCCTAGGTGGTCTCCCATCCAAGTACTAACCAGGCCCGACCCTGCTTAGCTTCCAAGATCAGACAGAATCGGGCATGTTCAGGGTGGCATGGCCGTAGACAGAGAGCCACTATATTAAATGTCTCTGCTGAGCCAGCTATCTTATTACCTTTTCAATAACTTGGCAATCTGCTATTTCTTTCCTGTAATAAAACATTAAACATGTTTTTTTTTTCCTGATAATGTATATATAATACATATCTATAGAAAATTTGGTAAATATAAAATAAAATAGTGTGCTACCTCAAAGTTAACCATTGTTAAAATTTTGGTTTATATTCTTCCAAAGGTTTGTGCTGCCCTGGAAAGTTCAGTTTGCTTTGGCAAGTGGAGCTAGGGCAGGGAAGGCTCAGGTTTGCCTTGGAACAGTGAGTGTGGCTGGAACATCAGTTGCGGGGGGCAGATGGAGATTGGGGAAAGAGCTGGTGGTGGGGAGAAGCAAGGTGGTCTGTATCATGAAGGGCCTCAAATACCATAAGAAAATATAGGCGATCTTCTGCCAGCAGTGGGGACTGGGGACAGTTTTGAGCAGAAAGGTGACCTGCTTACACTTAGGTCTAACACAGTAACAGTCTCACTTTTATCTAAAGAGTATTGGATGCATCTTGTCCCAAGTCACAGATTATGGTTTTGTGAGGCAAGTTCTTCTCTCTTTGGTTCCTTTTAGCGTGGCACTGACATCTGCTGCCCTTACTAGATAATGCAGCCTTCTCGGCACCCCCTGCGTCCCCCCTGTGCCTGGCATGTAATGGGAACTTCTAGCTGCAAGTTAAACTCAGAGGAATCTCGTTCCTGTGCATTTTCATGATACACATTTGGAGAATAAAGTATTGTTACAGAATGAAGTCTTATTTAGATTAAATCAGCCGAAAGAAATATTTGTCTCTGTTGCGAATGGTAACAAAAGCACATTTTTTATATTCAGAAGGAATTTCTGGAGTGGAGGCTTCTTTTACTTCAGATCTTAAGACCAGAATCAAGGAACATCTTGCTGACCTTGGGTGTTAGGATGTTATTAAATTGATTGCTCATTTTTCTTGGTTTTTGGCTCTAATTTCTAGGTTTTCAAGCCCATGGCTGATGCTGCTGTGAAGATTGTAGAGAAAAATGGCTTCAGTGATAAGATTAAGGTTATCAACAAGCATTCCACAGAAGTGACCGTAGGGCCAGGTAAGATGAACACATCTAGTGTTGGAAGCTTTTCTTGCTTTTTGTAAAAGAGAAGAAAAAGCTTATTCAAGTTACCTAGAATAGGTGTTTCCAGGTAATTGCAGAGATATGGGGCCTCTCCATGTGGTGGTTGTGGTGGTCTGAAAATAAGCACTTTGCTTCTCTGCTAGTTTGTTTTTCTACTAGCTAAAACAAATCAGCAATTAGTAAACCAGAGCTAATAAGAGAAATAGCTGTGATGCAAATGAAACCTTTCGCTTGAATAAGTTGGAATTCTTGTGTGGTTCAGCACTCTGAGTTTCGAATTTTATCAGACAGAAGTGAAACTAAGTAGATAGCAGCAAGAGTTTTGCTTAGTTCTGACATTGTGCTTCAGCGTCCAACGTGAGAAATTTGCTTGTATAGCACAATCTCTCTGGGTTTCCAGAATGTTTTTTATAGTCTAAGAGTTCTAAAATTTCACATGCCACTGATACCTGTAGAGCACAGTGTAAAGATTTGTAAAATAAGCTTCTGGAGTGAGGTTATGGATATCACCCCAACTTTTTAAAAATGTAGTGTTTTAGAATGGAGTATCTGCCTAAAGTCAACCTTTTTCTCCCATTAAAAAAATTTTTTTAATGGAGAATCTGAAACATATGCAAAAGAAGGGATTCGTGTCCCCTTTATTTTTTAAAACACATACAAAAGAATACACAAATCCTTATTCTATTTTTAATCAACATTATTGGAGGTATAGGTTACCTAAAATGAATACATCCATTTTAAGTGTATAATTCGATGAATTTTGACAAATTTAAACACACTTGGAAACAGCACCACAATCAAGATAATAGAATATCTCCATCATGCCCAAAGAAATTCTTCATGATCATTTACATCAGTTCCTCCCATAGCCCTGGGCCTAGACAGCCACTGACCTGCTTGTTTCAATATAGATTAGCTCTGCCTTTTCTAAAATTTTGAGTAAGTGGAATCGTACAATGTGTCCTCTTTGTGCCTGCTTTCTTTTTATAGTATGTTGCTTTTGAGATTCATCCGTGTTCTGTGTATCAAGAGTTCGTTCTCTTCTGTTGCTGAGCAGCACTCTGTGTGTGGACGTAACAGTTTGTTTATCCTTTCACCTATTGATGGAGACTAATAGTTTCTCATATGGGTCTTTAGGTTCACTGATCTTTTCTTTTCCAGTGTCTAATCTGCTGTTAAGCACATCTGGTGAACTTTTCATTTCTGGTATTGTATTTTTCATCTCTAAAGTTCCATTTGATTCTTTTTATAACTTCCATTTTTCTCCTCATCGTGCTTATGTGTTTTTTTTTAAATATTTAACATATTTACATTAGCTGTTTTACCATCCTTATCTTCTATTTCTATCATCTTTGTCTTTTTGGGGTTTGTCATATTGATGAATTTTTAATCTTAGTTGTGGTTACATTTTCCTTCTTGGCATGTCTGGTAATTTTTATTTGAGTACTATGTGTATTGGGAATTTTACACCGCTGAGTGCTGGGTTTTATCGTCTTCTTTTAAAAGCTTTGCTGGGCATGGGTTACTTGCAAATCAATTAGATCCTTCTAAGGCTTGTTTCTAAGCTTTGTTGAAGCCGGTTAGAATAGCTTTAAGTTAGGGTTTCTCAGCAGCAGCACTGCTGACCTTTTGGGCCTGGTAATTTTTTGTTGGGTGCCAGGGGTAGTTATCCTGTGCATTGTAGGATGCTTACCCCTGGCCTCTAACCAGTAGAAGCTGGTAGCACCTCCCTCTCCCTCACTATTTGTGCCAACCAAAAATGTCTCCAGACATTGCCAAACGTCCCAGGGTGAAGGGTGGGACCCTGGTCTAAGACTACTTCAACCATACTGGTAGGATGTGACCTTTCTGGGGTCTCTGCTGAGTGCGTGTGCTGGGTGATCAGAGCTAGAATGTTACCCAGTCATATGTGAGCTCTGGAGATTGTTCAGCTTGTAGCTACATGGTCAACCTTTGCCTGGCCTTCTAGAGTCTTACCCTATGTACATGTGAATATATTCAACAAGAGACGTAAGGGGAGCCCTGTGCAGATTTCTGAAGCCCCTTTCCTGTGTAACTTTCTCTCTGGTTCTCTCCCCTACAAGTCCCATTGCCTCTACTTCCCTGAACTTCAGTTACGGTCTCCTGAACTCAGCCAGATTGCTGTGCTCTGCTTGATTTCTCTTTTCTTGTACTGTTGTCTGGAAAGTTCCTGCTGGATAAAAGCCAAGTGATAGTAGGGGTCACTTTGTTTCCCTTCTTGGGAACAAACTGTGCTTCCTCTTTTTCAGTATCTGAAAACACTTGTTTCATATGTTTTGTCTGGTTTTCTGGTTGATTATAGTGGGTGGATAAGTCTGATCCTGGTTATTCCATTTTGGCCAGAGGTGGAGATTATTTATTTTTTAAAGTTTTTCTGTCTTCGCAGCACAGAGACTGATCCACAGAGCAGCTTTTGCAATGTCATGCTCTCTGTGACTCTGTGCCCCTCTACAGGCTGTGTGTTGTTCACACACAACCTGCATTAGGCCAGGCCCCTCATATGCTTTCTTAATATTTTTCCTTTGTAGCAGCTATTATGTAATGATGTATTTAATGTCTACATCCCCACATAGCTGAAGCATCTTGACGTCATGGACTGTGTCGTCTTATTAATTATTCCATTCCATACTTCACATGCCTGGCACGAAAGGATTCAGTAATATTTGTTTAGTGAGTAAATTGCCAACTTTGCTTAGTCCTTAACCCCTTGTGAGACTTTGTTTCCACTCCCCCAGCTTGACAGGTGGCTTTCTCATTGCCAAGGCTGATGATCTTCCTTCTGCTTTTCCTCTCAAACACTGCAGCTTGGGTACTTCTGCCATTCATTCTTTCTGGAAACTCTTCCCAGGCCTCAGTGACATCTCCCAACCTTGGTTCTCTTTTGTAGCTTGCTTTCTCTCCCAAATACATGTTATCCAAGGTTCTGTTCTTAGCCCTTTTTAAAAATAGCCTGTTGCCTGTTTCCCAGAAATGGATGGATTACATACTGAGGCATGTATAGCAGCTGACTCAGGCGGCAGCATTCATTCATCCATTCAGTCATGTGATGAAGACTTATGAGGCACCTGGGGTAACTGCCCCTCATCAGGCACTTGCTGCACACTCTGTACCCTTCTACATTGTCACTCACATGCTAGATACCAGGCTCTCAAGATTATTTGTTGCAATTCACTGGATCATAAAGCTTTATTTGAAACAAATTCGGACAAATCATTTTAAGTTACATAATTGGCTTAAAAATTATTCAGGAGCTAGAATTAGCAGGGCTCGTTGATTGATTGGCTATAAGGTGGCAGAGAGGGAGGAATCAAGAATTTAGCTAATGTTTGCAGACTATTATTGGTTGCTAGGCAATGTTCTAGGTACTGGGGTACAATGGTGAACAGGCCAGTCAGGGTCCCTGCTCTTCTGGAGCTAGTAAATGATGCCCAGGTTTCTGAACTGTGTGAGGTGGAAACATCAGAGGGAGAAGCAGGTACACCGCGGTATGGTGTGGTTGGCTCAGTTTGGGACAGTGTATTTCAGTGGATGTTTGACGTGATATCAGAGAGGATGGGCAGGATGACTCAGAAGGGTGTTCTCTGTGCCAGAAGACAGAAGTTTCTTCTCAGCCTCCTTTCACATCATACAGCCGTTGAGCACAAGTGTACTTCACAGAAGTAAACAGTTTTTACCTTTGCCATCGTAACTACCATCATGTGGAGCAGGTCTTGTTACCCTCCATTTTACAGATGAGGTGACTGATGGTCAGCATTGAGGGTTCAAGGCTAGAAAGCGGGATCAAAGCCCAGGTCTCTATGACTCAAGATTCAGGCTCCCTGCTGTACCCTTTTCTGAAACACTTTAATGCTTGTTTTTTTCTTGCATTGTCCATGAGACTTGTCTTCTCTGTAGGGAAGATGAGTGGGCCTTGTCAAATTATAATTCATGAGCCATAATGAGTGTTTAGTTAATTCTTCATGATGAATGACCACTTCCAAAGTCTGTTTTGTCTCTTGGCTCATTAAAAATTATAACTGTAGAAGTAACATTACATTACAGAGATTTAGAAAAGGGAGTTAACAGAAAGACCCTCCATAACTCTACTATCCCAAAACAACTGTTACCTGGGGGATTGTTTGGTAGTAAGAAACAAACTTAATTCAGTAGGATATAGTGTAAGGAACTGGTGATTCTGAACCCAGAGTATCAGTGGAATCAATTAGCCTCTCATTGTTGCTTTGGTTTTCTCTCCCTCTCTGCAGCCTAGAAATATTTGAAGTATCAGCATTCAGTTTTTGCTTTTTTAAATGATTTTTGTTAATTTAATAATTAATAGTTCATTAATTTGTATACAGAAAAGTTCAAAGAGTAGTACAGTGAGCACCCATTTTCTCTTAACCAAGGCTTAACCAGTCGTTAGCACGTGTGTGTGTGTGTGTGTGTGTGTGTGTGTGTAAATATGGATTTTTTTGCTAAACCATTGTAAAGTCAGTTGCAGACATTCTAAATACTTCAGCACATGTATGTGCTTTCAATTTAATGATTTCTTAACCTTTTGTTTTGCACGTATTTGCTGTAAATATTTTTTCTAGTCCATAGGTTGCTTCTGACTCTTGTTTCCTTGTGTTTCTCAGACGGTGACATGCCATGCCGTGCCAACATCCTGATCACAGAGCTGTTTGACACGGAACTGATTGGGGAGGGAGCGCTGCCCTCCTATGAGCACGCACACAGGCATCTCGTGCAGGTAGGGGACCGAGGACCTTTCTCAGGCGTCTTGCTGTGATCTCAGCTAGCGCACATAGCCCTCGCTGATGCACCATGCTCTTCACAGCCCGAGCCTTTAGTACCCCTCTGTGTACCCTTGGCCACCCCTCGATTCCTGCAGGATTCTGGTTCTCCTTAATTATGACTCCTATGACTTTCTTGGTAGGTTAGAGTTAAAAGGCAAGAAACTATTTCAATTCAATTCAGCAAAGATTCTTTGAGTGTCACCTATGCGTAAGGTATTCTAGCGCCCAGGAAGAAGTATAAGACATCCTAATTGCTTCTCACCCACGCTCGTCAGTGATGGTGAGGACTGGTTGGGCCAAATGGAGAAGCAGACAGGAGCACCACAGACATTTGATTTAAGACTGGTAGAAGAGGTCAGGGGTCAGGAAGAAGATGAGGGTGGAATTTGGAAAGGCACTGAGGAGAGGGAAAGGTATCCCAGGTAGAGGACTTGCTTGGTAGGTCACTGAGAATATCAGCCTGGGGAGCTTGTGAGCTAATGGCAGAGAGTGGGGAAGAGAGTGGAAGGCCTTGAAGGCCAGACCATTCTAAGTAAAGGAGTTGGGATGGTGGCACTCTTTGTCACTTTCTTTGAGAAGAGAGACATGCTAAAAATATTATCTTGGAAATGTTGGTCTTGCTTTTGTATGGACATAAACTGAAGGTGGAAACTCAGACAAAGCCAGGTGGGCGGTATGAGTGTTTGCTTTTTCTGCCAGCACCTGCCCTATGGGAACCATCCAGGTGAGCCTGCAAATGTCCCGGCCAGGGACCCTCTTTAGGGGTTCTTGGTGCCCTCACAGTGAGGAAGGGGGCTCCTTTCAGGGTAGTTGGGGCCAGAGTCCATGCTACTTACACAATCTGCACATGATGTAATTGTTCTGCAGATCAATGCACTTTGTGAGACTCTCATCTTTTCCAAAGTGTAAAATTTTTTTCTAGTAACTTCATTAGTAAGAATTTCTATTTCTTCACATTAAAACCACCAACTAGATGTATCCCTGAAACAGAGAACAAGGTATTTAGAATTACGTTGCCCAGTTTGTCTTTCTCTAATTCATCTTATTAAAAAATGGGCAGACAGCTGTCCTGTTTCCTCTCCCAGCTGGCCTGTAGCAGCCAGGTATGCATAGTTCACTCCAGTCACTGTCCCCATCTGCCCACCCTAATTCCTAATTCCTAACTGAAGGAGTTAGGGCTGGCACACAAAGGCTTCCATTGCCCTGTCCCTCTGGAGGTCATGGAACTGGGTTGCTAGTGTGTCTGATATTCCATGTGGCATTGACCCAGGGATTGATCTCAGAAGACACATTTATTGAGCGCCTTCATTTTGCCTTTTTTGGGTACCAAGAATGTGAAAGTGAGCTCTTGGAGAGGCAGGTAGGTGAGCAGGTCATCACAGTAGAGTTTGAGGTATGCCCTGGTGGTGGTCAGTGGGGTGAGATTCCGCTGACTAAGTTCGAGCTGAGTCAGTCTTGAAGAGTGATCAGGTGTCGGCCTGCCAAGCGTGAGTATCATGGTGGAGGAGATCTACATGCACAAAAACATAAAGGTGAATCAGTGCAGTGGCTCCCAGACCCTGCAAGTTGTTCAGTTTGTGGGCAGTGCCAGAGCTGGCATTAGAGATAAGACTAGATTGTTGGGCAACGCAAGGCTGAGAAAGGTTGCCATGCTGCATAATGCAAGGCGGTACCACAGAAAGGTTTTGATCAAGCGGGGGATTGATTTATGTAGGCAGGCATGTGGGGAGCAGTCGGGAAGCAGGACTGGTCAGAAGGTGGTCGGAGTCATTCGGGCACTCGGCTGAGGCGGGCCTCAGGTAACACTCGAGAAATGGGCCCGGAAGGTGGGGCAGGGTAAAGGTGATTTGTCTAGTTTAGACAGAGAGTTTGAGTTGTCTGAGGGTCAGCCAGAGAGAGAGGACCAAGAAGCCTTTGGATACATGATTTGGTAAATGAAGACGGAGTGGTTGGGGTCACTCTCATATGTGGAGGGAGAAAGAAGGTGGTCCAGACCAGGTCTCTGCGGAGCCTTCTCTGAGGGATAGACAGGGGGAGTGAGAATCCACCTAGAGCAGTGCTTCTCATCCAGAGCTGTGTCTGGAGACATTTTTGGTGTCACAACTAAGTACGGTGCTACAGTCATCTTGTGAGTAGAGGCCAGGGATATTGCTAAACATTCTGCAATGCACAGAACAGCCCTCACAATGAAGGATCTTCTGGCTCAAGAGGTCACTAGTGCTGAGGTAGAGAAGCCCTGTGCCTGTCATTTCTGTGTGGTGGTAGCTGTGAGTGTCCTCTTCACAGCTGGGCCCCTGGTGCCTGGTCTGTAGAGGGTGTTGATGAATGAATGAGGTAGGAGGAAAACTGGACAAAGGACTGCAGCCAAAGCCAAGGGAAGAGAGTGGTCAGCGGTTCCTGGTGAGGTCAGGAGGTCAGGTCAGTTGAGGATGGACACTTGTCCTTTGAGCTGTGCAATGAGGAGCTTCTGGTGTCTGGGCAAGAACTGCACTGAAGGGAAGCAGTGAGCCCAGTGCCAGAATTAGTGTTTAGCAGGAAGACTTGGACTCTTTCTTCAAGGTCGACGTGGGAGTTAATCCACATGATGACAATTAAGGTTTATTTTTGTAGTATTTAATAGTGTCAGGTAGCAAGGAACTTATCTGACATAAATCATTTTAGGCATAACGTGTATTTTTCAAATCTAGTTCCTTTTCTTTTCCCCAAGGGCTTTTAGGCCAAAAACAGTTAAGTATACTAATAGCGGTAAGGTGTTAGATGTTAAACTGGCCTAATATTAAGGAATAAACCTCTTTTGATCAATTGGGTCAATGTACCTGATTGGGTGGGTGGTTGGTTGGTTGGTTGGTTGATTGATTTTTAATATAAACTTAGGAAAATTGCGAGGCAGTGCCTCACCGAGCAAACGTCTATGCTCAGCTGGTGGAGTCCAGAAGGATGTGGTCATGGAACAAGCTGTTTCCCATTCATGTTCGGACCAGACATGGAGAGCGGGTCATCGTTCCCCCGCCAGAAATGGAGAGGTGCCCTGGCGCACCCTCTGTCTATGACATTCAGCTGAACCAGGTGTCACCCACTGACTTCACTGTCCTCAGCGACGTGCTGCCCATGTTCAGGTACCACGGAGTAACCTGGGTGATAATGGTTCTTTGAGACGTTTAGTAGAGTTGGGGTCTTTGGAAGTTCTTTTTGAGTGGAAAAGAGCCTAGCTGATGTCACCTGCCTCTGAAGGTAGAAGTCCATTGCATACAAGTCTCATTGTTGGTGAGGTCACCCTAAAAGCTTAGAAATGAAGTGTGTGAGCTTCAAATGTGCTTAAGTTCCTGAATATTATTCCGCAGTGTGGACTTCAGCAAGCAAGTCAGTAGCTCATCAGCCTGCCATAGCAGGCAGTTTGAACTTCTGGCTTCCGGCCGAGCTCAGGTGGTTCTCTCCTGGTGGGACATTGAAATGGACCCTGAAGGGAAGATCAGATGCACCATGGCCCCCTTCTGGGCACACGCAGACCCACAGGTGCTCCAGGTAAGAGGTGGGAGCTGAGCACGTTTTCATGTAAATCAGGAAACTGTCATTCACTTTTTGTCGTGGGCAAGTAGCATGTTGAACCTTAGAATCTCAAGAATTTAGAGTTGGAAGAGACTATGTCAGAATCAATGTCAAAGAAGAGTTTAAAAAAGAAAAAAAGCAAGGCCGGCCGTGGTAAGATAGAAGATAGACCTTTCCATGGTCAGCGTCAGTGGACACAGTGAACCACAGGGAAGTTTCAGTGTGCTGGCTCTCCCATGTCCTGGCACAGCCACTGTTAGGTCCCACAACCCCTGTACCCCCTGAATAATCCTAGTGGGCCTCAGATCAGCTTGGAATAGAGAACTGTAGCCTGTGTACAGACTCATTTTTTGTGGTGTCAAAATCTGCCTTCCCCAGCTCACTGGGTGGAGGACGTGAACTACAGAAAAGGAAATACAGAGTGCTCCTTAACATGTGAAAAGGCATTCAGCCTCACTCATCAGAGTGACATAGACTTAAACTGTAGTGAGATACCATTTTTCACCTGTTAGTGAATAAAGTTCAAAAAGTTGAGCAGTACACTATTGGTAGGGCTGTTGGGCTGAGCAGGAAGTGATCATGAGAGCATCCGTAAAGCTCAGCAAGGCCCAGTTTGTCATGATGGGAAGCGATGCCACTTATAGACATTTAGGCTCTGGATAGATTTGCATATGTGTAGAATAACACGTGTGCCAGGGTACTCATTACATCCCTGATTTAATAGAAAAGACTAGAACATCCTAGAGGGCACGAGTAGGGGACTGGGCAAGTCCATTATCATACATTCAGGGAATGAAGCGGCTTTCTCTGTACTGATGTGGAGCAGTCTCCAGGGTATATCACTAAGTGAAGCAGAAATAGGTGCAGAACAGTATGTGGTATGCCAGCACTAGTGTTATTAAAAATAAGAATATATGTGGATGAGCGTATATGTGGTCTTTGTGTATAAGGGTATCTTGGGAAGAATTCACAGAAATTGGTAAAAATGGTTGTTTCTAGAAAGGAAACTTTTTTTTCATTCCATGACCCTTTTATATCTTTTGAATTTGCTCTCATGTACGTGTGTTAACCCCTCTACACACACACACTTGGAAAAAATGCGAGGAAGGTGCTTTAGGGCAGAGGACTCAGAAATTCCCTCTCTACCTGGGAGGTCTTGGGCACCTTCCTCTGTGTCCCGTCGTCCTGTTACCACTTGCTGGGCACTGGTTTTTGTCTTGATTGGTTCTAGATGTACATGCGTGACTTTGGGCAGGCCCTAGCAGCTCCTCAGCTCCCTGAGTTACTGCTTAGGCCAAAGGGTCATGGCTGCTGCAGGATTCCCATCTCCATTCTACCTTCCAGTCCCCTGGCCAGGTGGGTGGGTGCGCATTTACGCCATGGGTGCAAACTTTCCTCTGCGAGGCCTTGGCCCTCTGCAGGCTGAGTGTATGTGCGCACGTTGGGGGAGGGTGCTGTCGGAATTCTTCCACAGAGTTGAGATTGGCACTGGGCTGCAAAATCTTAATACTTTTCGTTTTCCTAGCTTCAAAGTGCGATTATGTATATTTTCTCCTCGGATCCCCGTGTCAGACGTGCTGAGTAACCATATAATGCCCGAACTGAGACTGGTCTGGCCCAGTGTGGGAGCAGGACCTCGTGTCTAGGCAGCAGTGGTGGGTGCTCCTCCCCAGGTCTCCTGACTGTGGGGCTTGTGTCCTTTCTCTACCAGCAGTGACTTTCGAAGAGCTGCTCATGAATCTCCCTCATAACATCACTAAACTGCTCTTGATCTGAAATCTGTTCAGCCTTCCTCACCTCGAACAGTGGGTTCTCTCAGTAGCTCTTTAGCATTAGGACCTGGGAGGCTGGTGTGTGGGAAGGACACGATGACAGGCAAGTGCTGTGGGAGCACCGAGGGTCAGGGGGAAGGAAGGCTTCTCTTGTCTGAGGATCAGTTTGCATAATACAGAGAATGAACAACAGGTTTTAGGGAACCTGTTTTTCCCTCCTTGTTACTGTTTATTTTTTCCAGAGCGAACCTGGTTAGATTTTCATTTTCTAGTTTTATGTTCAGATAGACATGTTAGATCCAGGAAATGTCATTCACCTGCCTCCTAGTTAAATTCAAGACGGGGTAGCGTAGGACGCGGTCCCGAGAAGAGGGACTGCATTGCTGCATTTGCTCCTGTGCTGAGCAGTGCTCTTGGAGCCTCACTGGGGCCGTTTTCCTTCGTTCCTAGTGATGCAGAGTGTGCAGGCGGTCGTCTCATCAGAGCTGAGCCAGGCATCCACTTGTTAGGACAATGCTTTCTTTTTTAAAAAGAGACTTAAAGATTCTAAGGGTAATAAACCTCATTATATAAAACAAAAATGAATCAAGTCACCGTCCTATCACCCAAAAGAACTCCCTTTCTTTGCCGTTTCCATGTGCATAGGTTTTTGTCAGTGCTAATTTCTGGTTTTTCCGTGCTGCACCATAGTCTTTATATTCATCATTTTTAAATGTCTTTGAGTATTATGTGTAAGGAATTAACATATACGTTTCTGAACTGCTGGATATTTAGATTGGTCCTAGTTTTTGCTAGTATAAATAATTCTGTAATTATTTGTTTTATATGCATTTTTATTTGAAATAGCTTTTTTTTGTTTTTGTTTGGGTATTTTTTAGAGTCCTGTATGTGGGATTTGTAATATCAAAAAGGATCAATCAACAGAGCTTATTAAAGGTTGACTCTGGATCATTGTAAATAAACCATGTTTCATAATTTAGAGTATTCTAGTTCTTTAAAAATGAATTCAAAAGAATAAAATGAAACCTTTCTGTACTATTTTCCAAACTTTTTATTTTGAAAAATTTTAAGTTTATAGAATGAGTGAACATCAACATTGATATGCCCTTTACTTAAATTTACCAGTTTTTAACATTTGCCACTTTAGCTTTTTCTCTCTCTCCCTTCATCTCTGCCTCCCTCCTCTCCCCACAAAACACACGCACGGGCGACAGGGGCTGGAGTCCCCTTTCCCTGAGCCCCTTTTGAAGACCCATGTCCTTGGCCACATTGTATCTTCCTAAAGCCAGCAGTGTTCCAGCAAGCTTTCAGGCCATTAGCCTCTCTGACTTGAGAATTTTCTTCTTTATCTCTTTGGCCACAGTAGCTATCTGTAACCCACACTAAGGTCTTCCTGAAAACTGGTTTTTGGCTGGGATTTTGGCTTCTGTATTGGAAATGTTGTTCCTGTTGTAGCTTGGTGACTGCTGATTCTCTGTTTCCCATCCAGTGGCGGGACCACTGGATGCAGTGTGTGTACTTCCTGCCACAAGAGGAGCCGGTCGTCCAGGGCTCAGCCCTCTGCCTGGTAGCCCACCATGATGACTACTGTGTGTGGTACAGCCTTCAGAGGACCAGGTGTGCCCTGAGTCTTGTGGTGGTGGTGGGGGGGCACTGGGTCTCTGTGCATGTATATAAATTCCCCATTTACAAACCATTTATAAGTTTATAAGTTCCCCATTAAAGACATTTATGTGTCTATAGTGGGGAATTACAGAGGCACAAGTGGGCACATTTATATCTGAACAGAATAAGAACAAAAGTTGATTACTGGCTGTGTTGGTGCCTGTTGCGTGTACTCAGAAGAGGCTGCCCTAGTTGCGGGGCCCCCATCTGGAACAGATATATGTGCAAGTCTTGAACTGGAGTGCCCTCCAACCTCTAATGCCCACTCGAGAGCCAGTGCCTAGACCGTAGGTGTATCCCTTGGAGCCCACCTCAGTTTCACTGGGGCATGTCCCTATGCTATGTTTTGATGCTTGCCAGTGTCAGGCAGGTCATACTCATCACCCTGTGTCTGTTCACTTCCTGGCCCAGCCCAGAAAAGAATGGGAGAGTCCACCCAATGCGCCCCGTGTGTGACTGCCAGGCTCATCTGCTCTGGAACCGGCCTCGCTTTGGAGAGATCAATGATCAGGACAGAACTGATCAATATGTCCAGGCCCTGAAGACAGTAAGTGTTCAGCCCCTTGGGTGCTTGTGGGCAAGAAGATTGTCGCATGGGCCCCAGCTCATTGTCCACTTATGATTTGCTGCTTTTGTTTTCGGTGCTCGCTGGTCTGTGTGAGTGGCTTCAGCCAGCTCCTTCCGGGTGGGCGCTCAGACAGCGCCTGGGAGTCTGTTAGTGCACTTTCTGGGGCTCATTTTCTGCTCGCCTGTAAAGTCTTCCAGCTGGAAGCTTCCCCCTGGCCCCTGCTTTTGTCCTGCTGGAAATTTTGCCTTCGTGATCACCAGCATTTCCTGTGGGTGATCCCAGTGGATCCAGCGCATTCTTCCTTTCATCTGCCACCCTCTTTCTAAAATTTTTTAAAATATAAATCTGGTCATGTAACTCTCCTACCTATAAACCTTTGCTCCCTGCTGCCAATAGCAGGGGTCTCAGCCTGAGGACCATACATGGGGTTTGAAGGGGAGGTTTTTGGACCCTTTGGAGTCATATGCAGAAATATGTGTACCTATGCATGCATTTTGGAGGAAGGAGGACCCCAACTGTCCTAAATTTCTCTCAGGGATCTGTGCCCTATAAACACATCCCTGCCCTTGGTGAGTCACTCAGCAGGCCCACAGCTGTCTGTGCTGGGACCAGGCAGGAAACGGGCCTGTCATCATGGACTGGGAGGTGGCCAATGGCAAGTGGGATGGTCCTTCTGGTGGGCCTTCTAGGACAGCTTGAGATGGGTCTTTCCTGACAGTGGGGTCAGGATGTGGAGAGGAGAGTGAGGTGGGTATGTTAGAGGCCGGGGGCTGGCTGCTGCCTGAGCCTGGGAGGTAAGCATAACTAGTGTGGGCACAAGAAGATTCAGCAGGAATAGGGTAAGGAGATCAGATTGAGTGATCATGGAGTGAGTTAGTGGGCTCAAGAGAAGGGAAGCGTTTCTGTCAGTTTGCCAACAAGAATGTCTTGACACCACAAGAAAACCTGTGGTGAAGTTGCTCTTTTCTGGTAGGTGCTGAAGCCAGACAGTGTCTGCCTGTGTGTCAGCGACGGCAGTCTGCTCTCCATGCTGGCCTATCATCTCGGCGCGGAGCAGGTACTGGACGTGTGCCTTTCTGCCAGCTTCCTGAGGGTGGCTCTTAAGTTAGGGTGTCATGTGGTCTGAGTACAGTTTTGTCACTAAAGCTCTTTGCAGGTGCAGCTGCCATGTTTGCGGTGTGCCTGGGTCAGAGGCCCAGGGGTTTACTGCCTCCATGTGCAGGCAGGAGTCAGGCTATAACATTGTCCTATAGCTGCAGCTCCAGCATCTGAGCCAGCCGCTAGGTTCAGTGCAGAGTGTGGGTGCTGTCCTAGTGGGTAGTGGGCACAAGTGGAGGTGGTTAGGCGGTGCCCTCTGCCTTGGAATGATCTTGTTGCATTTTAATCTTTCATTTTCTCTGTTAAATGACTCTTCTACAACTGATAGCTTGGTATTCTCTCTAGGTATTTACAGTAGAGAGTTCAGCAGCTTCTCATAGACTGATGAAAAAAGTAAGTGATAACTGTTACTAAAATAATGAGGGGTCCTGTGGGACCTGCCTTCCCGAGTCTGGGACTTACTGCTTTGAAGCAGAGTCAGTACCAGGGGAACTGGAAGAAGTAGCAGGTGCCAGTGAGCGCTCTTGTTGCTCCCGCCTTGAGAACTGGCCTGGTCTCCTAGAGCTGTCATTGAACAGAAGCAGATGTTTAGACTCCGTTTTTCGGCTGAAGAAGCATAGGCTTTTCTCGTCATTTCACATGAAACTAAAAAAACTAATTTCTTTTTTGCGGTGATACAACTGTATCATGCAAATGTGTGATTTGTTTTCTGGGCCCAGGGGGTCATTGCTCACAGGCCGGCCTGACTGGCTGGTGCCGTGATGGTGACTGGTTTTGATTTCCTTTCTGAAGGATAACCTACTTCCTTTAGAACTGCAAGCCTGTTGCTCAGTCCCGTTGACATGCCTGCCAGAGAAACTTCTTCTTCTGTTACAGCATTTTGCTGGTGATCTCATTCTTGGTGTGTAGAATGCCCCAGGAGGGGAGAATTTCCACAAAGCCAATAAAAGTGGTGTTTTAGACCTATTTGTCCAGAAAACTACAGACAGATAAAGCAACTTTGAGATGTTTTTTTCCGGACAAAAAATAATATTTTTATTGTTTTTTCTCTAAGATCTTTAAAGCTAACCACTTGGAAGATAAAATTAAGGTAATAGAGAAACGGCCGGAATTATTAACATCTGCAGACTTGGAGGGTAAAAAGGTGAGTAGCAAGAGGTCTGCGTTTGCACTGGGCGGCCCAGCACTTGAGATGGCCTTAGCTCCCCCTCGCTTCTCTGGGCCTCACCGCTGGTCCCTTATTGAATGCACCAGCTAAGAATGTGCCACAGCTGAGGGTTTGCAGAGATGCCTGATAAGCAGATACTTGCACAACTCTGAACACTGGCTAATCTCTGCTCCTTCAAGTGAGGGCAGAACAACTCTGCTGGATTAGTCCCAGCACATCGTGTTCTCTCTCCCTTTCACAGCACTCTGTCTTCGCTTCACCTTCCTATTCACTTTCTTCTGCTGCGGCTGGTCCAGTCCCCAGTGCTGCATCTGAAACTGCTCCCACCTCTTAGTGACCTCTTAGTTACTAAAGACAGTCTCCCTGCAGGCTTCATCTCATTGGTCCTCTGAACCCTTATGACCCAGTGACCCTCTCTTTCCTTAACACTTCTTTTTAGGTTTTTAAGAGACTGCTTTTGCTAGGTTTTTCTCTAATTTTTCTGGCTTCTCCTTCTCAGTCCTCTATGGGTTTCTCTTCCTTTACTTCATCGTTCCCTAGAGATGATTCTTGGCGCATCCTCCTTGTCTGTCCTCTCCTCTGCCTCTGTGTTTCCTCTCCAGCGATCACATTCCTTCCCATATGGAAATCTGTGATCAACAAAGCTGGGTCTGCAAATCTCATCCATCCAACTGCCAACCGGATATCTTTCTCTCATATCCCACAGGCCCTTCAAGCTGGAACCTGTCATCTTTCTTGCCAACTCTTTTTAACAGCTTTATTGAGATATAATTTACATACCATAAAATTAACCCATTTCAAATGTACAATTTAACGATTTTTTAGTAAATTTATAGAGTTGTACAACTATTATACAATCTAGTTTTACAACATTTCCATCACCCAGCCCCAGGCAATCACTGATCTGGTTTCTGTCTATAAATTTGCCTTTTTTGCAGATTTCATTTAAGTGGAATAATACAGTGTGTGGTCTTTTGCATCGGGCTTTTTTCAGTGGGCACGTTTTTGAGATTCATTCATATTGTAGAACATGTCAGTATTTTGTTCCCTTTTACTGCCGATTGGTGTTCCATTATATGACTATGCCACAATTTGTGTGTTCATTCACCTATTGGTGGACATTTGGATTGTTTTCAGTTTGGGCTGTTAAGACTAATGCTGATGATGCCTGTCTGCTTGGGTCTAGCCTGGGTGCTCTGTCTCCTCAGCATCTGCCATGTCTTGGTCTCCTCCCTTTTGCACACTTTCTGCTTCTACAGGGAGTAACTTGTCCCTGCTCCACCTACAGCTGGTGTCCTCATACTTCACAGTCATCAGAGGGCTCTTTCTAAAACACATTCCTTCTCTGATTAAAGCTTTTAGTGACCCCCCTCTTGCCTGTAGGGCAGTGTTCAGTTCGTTTAACCTGTCATCAATTGCTTTTGGGTGACCTGGCTCCTCTCTTACTCTCTGGCCTCACCGTTTACCGTCCTACCCCATGTGCTTGTCTGCTGAGCCCTGAGAGGGCCTTGCTCTCCCACCTGTGCTATGCCTCTGCCCACCCCTCTGCCATCTATCTGGAATCCCTTGTCTTTTGCTTTTCGGACTCCTATTCACGCGTTTGTGCTTTTACTCAGCACATGTTTACTGACCATCTACTCTGAGCCAGGCACTTTGCTGGGTCTGAAAATACTGTTCTGCCAATGTCCCCACTTCTGTGGTGCTTAGTGCCTCATGAGGGAGAGTTAGACGACCACTGAGAATAAGTTTTTTAATAAGCTTTGAATGGGGATTTACAGGGCTGTCCTGGAAGCCCGTCTTGATGCTCTTACCTCTGGGGTTCTCCACGTGCCCCTCCTGTTAAAGCTTTTCACGCTCTACAAGGACAGCCTCCAGCCTCGTCTGCTCTCTCTTCACACTACAGTCCTGAGGGCAGGACCCATGTTGCTTTCTCATCTTTTAGTCCTTGGGCAGGTGCAAACCTGGCATGCTTGTTTGTTGACTGAATGAGTGAATGAATGAATGGCCTATTACTTTCATGTACCTGTGAAACTTGTGACTTGTCCTTTACTCTTCAGACAAATCCTTCTGATGCCTTGGTCCTGATTCTTGTTCTGGTCGCCAGGTCTCTGTGCTCCTGGGTGAGCCATTCTTCACCACCAGCCTGTTGCCGTGGCATAATCTGTACTTCTGGTATGTGCGGACTGCTGTGGACCAGTACCTGGGGCCTGGTGCTGTGGTGATGCCCCAGGCTGCCTCACTGCATGCTGTGGTCGTGGAATTCAGGGTAGGCCACCCAGATGTTTTCGTAGAAGGGGGAGGACCTTGTTTTCTTACAAAGACCTCGGGTGCAGATGGAGCAACTTAGGTCTTTGTGATTGGGCCTCTGGTTTCTGTATCAGCACACCACAGGGTTGAATAGAAGAGGCTTGTCTTTTTAAAAATGCAGTAATTTGACTCATGAAATGAAATTGGCTGTGTGTTGTCATTTTACAATATGGCTTATCAGAATAATTAAAATATACAAATTAAAAGTTTCAGAAGACATGCCGTGAAGCTTGCTCTGTTCTCATTAAAAGCCAAGGCTCCAGTTAAAAGCATTTTGAGATCGGAGAGTCAGCTTCTTTATGCAAGAAAAATTGAAAAGCTTCCTTTTAATATTCTCATCAAAGCAGAACCATAGTCACAAAGTCATTTTGGGGAAGGCAGTTTTTATTAAAAGGATTTTGAAATGTTTTTAACCTGAAATGTAGAGTGAACCTCATTTGATATTTTTTTGACAAGAATGGTTTTGTGCGTTGGTGCCTTAGTGGCTCTGTCACTCGTTTTCTGGGCATTTCTTCTGTGTTATTTATTTACCTGATGAGGTTTTCACGACCAAAGAAGGAAGGTGGAGAACCACACTTGTTTCCAGGCATATGTCCAGGAGACAGAGAATGCAAAGTCGATTGGCCTGAGTGCTTCTGGTCCCCTCCCGCCCATTGTCCTCACGCTCTGTTTATAGGCAGAGAGCCTTGAGAACTGATTTCATAGATTTCTTCCTAAAAAAATGGTCTTAGGATGGACAGGTAGTGAGAAACCCCAGCCAAGTAGCTCTGGCCATGGCCAGTTGTCGCCTTGTAGGAGAGGACTTGGGTCATGTGAGACTTGGCAGAGTCATAGAACAGTCCTGAATTTTTAGTATCTCTGAGTCCCTTCAACCTTAGGGGTCTTTTCTAGGCATGAGGGAATAGAAAGAGGTGCCTCAGGTTTAGCGCTGGGACCACCCCAGCTTGCCCTCACCGACCCTTCTCGATCCTGTTGCTGTACTCCCCTGTGGCCCCTGTGGGTGTGGGCATCAGCATGCCCTGGCTGATGGGGGTTTATAAGGGCTGTGCCTTCCTCACAGGACCTGTGGCGGATCCGGAGCCCCTGTGGTGACTGTGAAGGCTTCGATGTGCACATCATGGATGATATGATTAAGGTAGGTGAGGCCACAGCTCCTACCCACAGTGTCCCATCCACCCACTCTGCATGGCCACAGGCCTCTAACAGGGACATCTGGCTTCTCTGGAGAGACCTGGGTTGGGCTGTGCAAACAGCGTGCAGAGAGCTCTTCCGCTGGGGGCAGCATGGGCTGGTCTATCTATCCACTTGGTTTATTATGAGCATGAGTCTGAGAATCATTTGTTTCAAAGTCTAGTGGTAGGCTGTTCTTGGCTTTGGTCTATAATTCCTGAATCAGAATGTCAGACCGCCTATCTGTCACCATGCCACTGGAACCTCGCCTGCCATCATCAACAGCTTGTTCTCTGCTGGAACAGCCTTTCTAGAAGGTAGTTTGGTAACCTTCTGAGCCAGCCATTTTTGTTTTGGGGACTCCAGTCCAGTGAGGGTGCTGGAGCATGGGGAAGGGTGTGGAAGAAAGGCCCTGCAGGGCTGTTTGTACATCAGTAGGGGATCGAGTCAGCTACCAGGATCTGCATCCCTGAGAACCCAAGGAAGTCATGAAAGTGCCAGTGGTATTTGAATCGACGAGTATTGAAGTAGAGTCACTATACATCCACAGGAGAGGGCAGGGCAAGGAACAGGATTCCATCGTATATGTGAAAAAAATTCACACATACGCACAGGGAAAAAGGGTAGAATAGTGGACACCACAATGTTAGTGTGTGATTAGGAAGTGATTAATTTTTCACTTTCTGTTCATATTTTCCTACAGTGATTGCGGATTACTTATGTAAACATTTTTTTAAGTAAATAAATCCAGTGAATATTTTCAGTTTGCATCTTACCTGCCCCTTCACAGCTGACCACTGACTGTTTCAGGCTTCTAGAAATCTCTTTTTTGTTGAGACACCACTCACACTAGCTCCGTCTGGCCACTCCTCAGGCCCCTTCTTGGACTTTTCCTATCTTTCCCATCTCCTAAGGCGTCATGTATTCTAGGTCTCCCTCAAGCCCCTGCCCTTACTGTCCTTTCTCTGTTGCTGGTCAATGTTTGCATCTGTCCTGAGCTCAGACCAAATAACTAAGAGCAGGGGACTCTCCACTCAGATGTCCTCAGGCACTCTGACCTTGATGCTTCTAAAATCTATGTGCTCTTCCCCCACCCCTTACCTGGCTTCTTTCACTGTTCCCATCCCAGGCCTGCCACTACTTTGTACCCAAATGCTGGGCTCAGGCCCTGAGTGTCCTCCTGGGCAAGTCTTTGCCTTCACTTGCAGTTGGTCCTCAGATTCCATAACCATCAGGTCGTCAGTGACCCTCAGATCCAGTTTCCTAACCCTGCCGCTGCTGTTCAGGTCCAGGCCACTTTGTCTCTCACCTGTGACTGTGTAGTCTCCTGCCTCTCCCACTTGACCGTCTTCCACATGGAGCCCAAGTAAACCTGAAGATCCTGAGTCCAACCCTGTCCATCCCCTGTGGGAAAACCCTGTGAGGCTCCCTGCCCCCAGCAGAATCACCCCTGCAGTCAAGACCCTGGCCACTTGTCCTGCTCAGCTTTGTCCACTCTCCTTGCTGCCAACTCTTGTATGACCTTCAGGCATCCTAGAGGTCACCCCTCCAGGCAGGTTTCTTGCCCCACCTAGTCTCTGCAGGAGGTCAGCGCTCTCTAGACACTGAGGTTGCATGTCTCTGCGTTGGCTCCCTCTAGACTGGGAACCTTGTGGGGGAGTGATCTGGCAGCTATAGTGTGCATAAGGGTCACCAAGTGGGCGAGTGTCTAGTACCAGGTGTCACCTTAAAGTAGCTCATGAGATAGGCAGTGTTATCCCATTTTAAAAGGGAGAAAATGAGGCTTTAGAGAGGTGAAGTGACTTGCTGAGGAGATGGCGCATGAGTGGCAGCAGGAAACAAGAGAAATCAGCTGGTCTGATCCAGGCATCTGGGTCTTTCTGTAAGGACCCGCGCTCCAAATGACTGGCAGTTACCCTGAGGGACTTGTGCAATGGAGGTGAGCGGCTACTGGCATAGACCCTGGAGACGGGGACATGAGCCCCATGTCCTGTGGGCCACCTGGTTCTATCTCTGCAGACTCCTGAATCCCCTTCCTTTCTCAGCGTGCCCTGGACTTCAGGGAGAGCAAGGAGGCCGAGCCCCACCCGCTATGGGAGTACCCATGCCACAGCCTCTCTGAGCCCCAGCAGATCCTGACCTTTGATTTTCGACAGCCAGTCCCCCTGCAGCCTGTCCGTGCTGAGGGCTCCATCAAACTGAGGAGGTGAGCGTCACCTCCTGGGTGGGTGTGGAGAAAGGAAGTGGTGGGGGGCCTGCTTTCTATCTAGTAGTTACTGCCCAAATGGCCACTTTCACTTGGCCACTTTCACGTAGGTGGGATGGCCACCTTGTCTTAGCGTTGCCCTTTTTGGTCTGAAGTGGCCTTGAGTGAATAGTGGGTCCCCACAGCCTCTAGGTGTCTGTGGGTAGGGAGTCAGAGTCAGAGTGGTTTTTGCTCTCCACCCCCCACATCTGAGGCTCCTTTTGAGCTAAGCAGCATGTTGGATCACAGCTGCAGAGAAATGTGAATTTGGTTGCTATGGTTACCCATTGGACCATTTTCCTGAGCTCTCCTGGGAATTAAAGCAGGTTGGGAATTGGCGAGGCACAGTCAGGCCATCCAGCTCCAGCTCCCTCCACGGGGAGGAGGGGCCGCTTCCCTGAGGAAGAACCCCTTCTGATTGAGTGAAGGCCCTGAGCCCAGAGCCCCTCTTTGACAAGGGGAAGGCAGGGCAGTTACCCATCTGGGCCTGCCATCCAGGGTATCTGGTAGAGGTCTTCTAGCCTCTGGGCTGTGCTCTTAGCCTTCTGGACCAAGCCTTTCTGTGACCTCAGGCCGAGAAGGCTGGTCCCGTGGCCAAGCTGGTCCTGTCCCACAGTAACTCCTGAGTGCTCAGCTCAGCCAGGCTGCAAGGAGTGAGTGAGGGCTTTTGGTTGTGGCTCTTCTTGCTCAGCATATTACCAAGTGGCCTTTAGTCAGGCGGAGTGTTAGGAACCTCTTGACCGAGGCAGGCTGGAAGTGGGGTAGACCAGAGGTTTCTGGAGAGCAGAAGGGAGCTGCGGCCGTGCCTGCTCATCTCTCGTGCTGTTTCTCTTTGCCCTAACATACCGTACCCCTTTCCCAGGCCCGGGAGGAGCCATGGGGCCGTCCTGTGGATGGAATACCACCTGACCCCGGACAGCACGGTCAGCACCGGCCTCCTGAAGCCTGCAGAGGACAAGGTAGTGCTGTGCACATGGGTCCCAGAGATGGCTGACCCTGAGAGCAGTCACTGCTGGGGGAAGCCATGCCACTTGATGTGCTCTGGGTGTTCGCTGCCCATGTTCAGCCAGATGATAACCCTTCAGTGGCCCGTGTCCCTGTCCCTAAGCAGCAGCTTCCCGCTTTAGGCTGCCTGGCGGGGAGGCTGGCCAGGAGGGCCTGGCTGTCGGGAGTCCTCACTGCTTTCTGCTGCTTCTCCTGCAGGGGGACTGTTGCTGGAACCCACACTGCAAGCAGGCCGTGTACTTCTTCAGCACCACACTGGGCCCCAGAGCACCATCGGGTGGCCCTCAGGCAGTCAGCTATGTCGTAGAGTTCCACCCCGACACCGGAGATGTCACCATGGATTTCACACTCTCAAACACCCGAGATGATGGGCACTGACCCTCACTCGTTGAGAAATAAAGTGACCTGTGGGGCTCCGGGCTCTGAATGGTGTGACTTTCTGGGAAGGAAGGTGAAGGTGCCTCTCTTTTCAGGGCCCAGCTCGGTTTCTGGGTGTGGGGACCTCTTCCCTTATTGCATTTTTGCACCACTGGCTCCTCACTCCAGATGCAGTGGGCATCTTGGGCTGCTGGCTGAATCTGGAGCCTAGAAGGGGCCATGGAGCCCACCTTGCAGTGCTTCTGAAGTGCTCAGAAAGCTCCAAGGCTTCAGAACCACTGCTCTGGGCTGCGCTGTGCCAGGCCATGGTGATCGCTGGCCTGGCTTGTGTGCTGAGAACTTCTGCCTGGCTCCAGCTAGGAGGGGCTGACTTGTGTCTGGACCCCGGTCTCAAAGACCCTGGCAAATCCAGGCTGAGGATGGGATTCTTGCCCTTTCACTCACTGGGTAATGTCACCAAACCACATTCATAAGCATCTGGCTTCTGTGCAGCACCAGCAGGTGACCAAGACCTGACAGTTGGACACCAGGCTACTGTTCAGAGGGCAGAGAGGAGACTGTCCCAAAGCAGTTCCTGAGATGCAGACCCAGGAAACCAGCCATCGGGAGAGGAGCCAGGAGGTACATCTTTTCCTGTGTGCCCCCTTCCGGCGGAATGACCTCCCACCACCTCAGAAGTCTGGGGCAGATAGGTATGGTGTGGCTGCCCCAGCCCCGGCCTTGCCAGGGAAGGCCAGAGTCCCGAGGAGGCCCCAGCCTTGCTTCGCCCCTCTGCCCTGCTCAAAGTACCTTTTGCTGTTTACCCCCAGTTCCAGAGGGGATGATGGTACACTGGGCAAGAAAACCAAGGTGGCCAGGTTTTTGGGCTGTTTACGGCAGACTCAGGCTGTGCTTGTCCTGTCGTGGGAGGCAGGCCCCCCACAGCGGTTTCCCCACTGCCCCACCTAGCTGCCCAGCCCTGGGCTTGGAGTTGGAATTAGGCCTGGCCCCAGCTTGTCACTTAAATAAGTGGAGAACACCAGCCTTGAGCCTCACAGTTTTATTTTCTCCTCGTGATCCATCCCTCCTTTCAGCACCAGTAAAGGAGAAAAACACCTCTCTTTTCAAAATATTTTATCAGGTGAAAGATTGTTTTTCTTCTAGGGAAGAATTTTCTTGATATATGTTTGATAATATTTTTACCAAAACAGGTGTGCTTACCATATAAAACCCCTAATGTCCCATGAGGATACAATACATAAAAAAAAAAAAACCAGAAATTAAAAAAGTTTTTTTTTTTCTTTTTTAAAACAGTATTTCTAAATCTCAGCAAGTTAATACAATAGTTAAAAAGCATCAAGGTTAATATTCATACTTAAAACTCAAGGTGGTTTGGACAAATGAAAATGACCGTTTCCTTCTGACCCTACCTCCTGGCTTCTCTGGAGAAAGCTGGGCCTGGGGCAGGTACGGGACATTGGTTAGGGATGTAGGTGATTCCTGTGTCCGTCCCTCCCAGGCCAAACACCACAGAATCTGAGATCCTGCCATTGCTTCTTGTCTTTGCTTTTTAAAAATTAAAATGGAAAAGTCTGGCTTGTGCATGGCCCCAGGAGTCCACAGGCTTTATGAAACGTGTGGTTGGACAATAGTGGCCTCAGCGCTGAGGCTGCACCAGAGGGAGGTGCAAGGGGAGCTGGGAGTCAGTACCAGGGCCAGGCTGGGCAGAGGCGACCTTGTTAGGACAGGAAGTGACCGAGGCACAGGGAGGTATGACTTGCCTAAGGCTGCCCTGTGAGTAGGGAGAGAAGCACGTGCTCCTGCGCCTCGGCCCCCACCCAGCTGCCCTGGGAGGGAGGCAACCCCTTGGAGGGCTGGAAGCTACGTGGAGTTTGTCTCCTTCAGGATCCCTGGCCTCTCTGCTGTCTTCCTGGACACATGGCCGATCTGCAGCCTGAGGTCCTGGGCTCAGCCATAGCCATCTAGGCCTCGTGCCTGCCCAGGTGGGCCCTGCCTTTGTGAACAGAGATTCCTGGCTTTTCCTGGGCATGAGGGGCCCTCTCACCCCATGGAGCCTAGCTAAGGCCTTGAAGGCCAGGCCCTAGGAGGAGCAACACAGCAGAGCCCAGGCAGCATGGTGCCCTCAGTGGTGAGTAGCCCCTCCTGGCTCTGGACCCAGGGTGTGGGGCTGGGGGCCTGGCCAGGGAAGTACTCCTGGCATGAAGCCCTCAGCTTTGCCGCTACCCCGGCCAGGTGCGTTCAGACAAACCAGTGCCATTGTGGGTATGGCTCTCAGGAGTGTCCTCTTCCAGCACAGGCCCTGGCCTCTGGCTGGCTGCTTGGCCCCCTCTTGGTCCCTCTTGCAGCTCAGTGGGTGACAAGGCACAGTGTCAGCGCACCGGCACCAGCAGGGTCCTGGTATGCTCCCCAGCCTTGCTGGGCAAAGCTGGCTCTGAGGTGGGCACAGGTCAATGCGCTGCGAGGAGGGGAGACCAGTGGGGATTGTCAGGAAACAGACTCAACCCTCCCTGCGTGACTGTGGGGAGAGTCCCCAGGTGTGTTTAAAAAGGCAGGTGGGCAGAGGCAGTGCTGCCGTGGGGTGGGGAGCTGCGGGCCTCACCTGCAGGCTCTGCCACACTGTGCCTGGGTGCCTGCAGCTGGCCCTGGTCACATGGTGGCAGAGCAGGCGTATAAGCGCCTGGATGCCAACCAGTACCACTCCTTGCCCTGTAAAAGCAGTGGGCCCTGGCCTCGCCGCCCCTGCCCGCACACTGGTGAGAGTGAGGGGATAGGCTGTTCTCTGCGCTTTGGCATCTTGCCCCCTTCTCCAGGGCCCGCAGGTTAGTTTTGAGGATGGGTATGGGAGGACAGCCGCAGCTCCACCCAGAGGCAGGCAGGCAGGCAGGCAGTCCCTGAGCTCCGCCAGCTCGTGGATGAGGACAGTCTCCAGGGAAAAAATGGTCCCGAGCCAGAGAGGTGTCTAGAGGGGAGACGGATTCTGGCAGAAAGAGGAGGTGTTGGTTTTGACAGAAAAGAATCTACAAATCTATTATTCTCAAACCAGCAGCCCCCTTTCTCCCTCATGCCACGCACCCCGTTTCCTGTAGGAAAGCTGTGCCCTCTTGGCTTCCTGTCTGTGGCTCCACTGTCCACTTAGGGATCCCTGGGGCCCTGGAGTGCCGGGAGGGGACCCTGTCTCAAGAAGAGCAGTGTTCTCCCTTGTGGCTTGCAAACCCTCTAAAGTGAAGGGTTGTTTCTGTTCTTAAATTTTACTGTTTTTCTTTTTAAAATGTAATCGCCCTTGAATGCAAGACCCTGGGAAGAGCCCGGGCTCGCGGTGACTGGACGCAGCCCTCACGGTCCCTGCCGGAGGCAGCGAGCTGGCGGCCCTGTGCCCAGGAATGCTTCTTTGGCTGGTTCTGATTGTGTTTGGAGTTTGGCCTTGGGTGAGGCCCGAGTGAGGGGTCTGTGTGGCTATGGCGTGGCACATGGCATGCGGGCAGCGTGCATGCGAGGGGGCAGGCATGCGAGACAACATGGCAGCAGACAAAAATAATGAACCCTGGACGAAGCTTGAGAAGAGATACAAAGAGTACAGAAACCCGGTTCTCATACTAACCCACGGTTACAAACTAGGTTGTGCTGTAGATTTTGTAGAAAATTACGTCTTGAAAGAATGGCACTGGTTGGGCAGCCGGGGCCTCCCCGGGCTTGCCTGACTCCTCTGTCTATGGTAAGTGCCCAGAGGTACAGGGCAGTGTTGGTTCCAGCTCATCCTGGGCCCCTGCCTTCCTCCTGGGCCCCGCTGCTGGAGGGGACATGGCCAAGGACGGGCTGTGGCTCAAAGGGCTAACAGAGGCCGGGCTGCTGTGATGACTCGGCTGGTCTATGCCTCCTCCTCCCCCGTAGACACCATCAGCCGCATGGCCACTGGGAGGTGGTCCGTCAGGCCGGACAGCTGGGTGATAAAACTGAATTCTTCTACCTCCTGGGGTTAGGGGTGGGGGAGAGAAGCATCCGGATTAGACTCAAAGGGCACCCTGCAGAGGAGGGGCCTGGAGAACAGGGGTGGGGCCTCTAGGCGGGGCTGGCCTGGTTTTCCTGAGGGCAGAGGGCTGGAAGGATCCTGAGGACCCCGAAGGTCTCCAGGAGTGGCAGGTCTCATTTTCAGAGTAGAGCTCAGTGTTGGTGAGGGGTGCAAGGTGCAGGTTCCCCTACCTACAGCCCGACCCAGCCCCAGACTCACGGCCTTCCAGTCCAGGCACAGCCCCTCCTCCGCGTACAGCATGTAGTCGATGCGCCTGCCGTTGCCCTTCAGCACATCCTTACGTCCCTTCTGGCATGCCCCTGGGCTCTTGCTGGCGGGGAAGGCGAGGTACTCCCTGCGGCCCTCCTCGCTCTCCAACACCCTGCTCATATGCACAGGGAAGCAACAGGAAGGCGAGGTGAGCCCATGCCCCAGGCCCCAGGTCCTGAGTCTGGAGCCACGTTCTCATCCCCAAGTGAGAGAAGCAGGTCAGAGCAGACCCCTGCATTTAACATCTGTCTTCCTCGTGGGCCCGAAAAGGCACTGGGATAGAGGGAAATAGTCCAAGGCAGCAAGTTCCTGACTGAACCGGGCCACTCTGGAATCTGTCCAGGAATGTCCCATGTCCACCTTGGGCAGGCCAGCACTTGCCTTCCCTTTCTGAACTAGGATGTTGGCTGCGACTGTAGCTTGGATCCAGTGCTGCCCAGGGTCTGGCTGGGTTAGGGATGGAACTGCTTATTACCTCCTCTGCAAAATAAGTTTCTGCTCTGAGCCAGTAGGAGCCTATTCAGGGAACGGGCTTTGCAGTAAACCTCAAGGACCCTTCTCTTCTGGAAGTCCCCAGGACCCCATGACTCTTGTTTCAGGTAAGCAGGGGCTGGGGCAGGGTTGTGGCTAGGAGAGCACCCAGGCCCCATTCCAGGACTGAACTCTTGTGTCAGTCTGTCTTTAAGCGACCAACCTCTGAGCCTCCATTTCTTCTTCTGAAACGAGAACAATTGCTAGGGCCCCTGGATACTTTGGGGACCAGGTGTGCCAAGAAAAGAACAATGTGGGATATGGCTGTCATCCTATTACTCAGAGGAAAGAAACAGGTGCTTAAGTGTTGGCCAAGGTTCTATAGAGAGGGCAGTGTGCTCAGGTGGGGTGTTACACCCCGAATCTGAGACTTCTGACTCCCTGTCTGCCATCTCCTTCCTGCCATGTTTCGTCTGAAGTCTGAGCATCAGTGGGGAGGAACCTTTGTGGGAGACTCTGTTGCAGAGGGCAGGTGCCCGGCCGATGTTGCAGGCAGAGTAGCACCACTGAGAGACTGCATAGGCCTGCCAGGCTGGCTTATGCCTGGACAGTTGGAAGGGGGCCTCGAGAGGCACATCTAGCAAACATAGGTTTCTACAAGGTTTTTATCAGCCTTGAGATAAATACACTAAAGATATGCAGAACATTGGTACAGCTCAGAAATATAATCCATTACTGTCCTTCGCCTTTGATAATTAATTCCAGCATCAGTGATCTGAGAGTTACTGATAGTCATTTTTTAATCATCTCATAAAAAGATAATTTTCTCGGCATAGGATGATGTTTCAAATTTAGTCTATAATCTAATTAATTGGCTCAAATTAGCTGCAGGGAGCCATCGCCTTGACTCTGTGCAGTCCTGGGCTGTGAATTATAAATTGGTTCTGCTGCTGGCCTCTCAAATGTGTCCTTTATGAAGTGTCATTAGGTTCGAAAATGAAGTTTGGTTGGGATGGAGCTGTCTCTACTTTGAAAATGACTGGCTTGTGTTAGCTTTGCTTGTATTTTTATTTGCCTAATTGGTGGCCACGAACTGCTGGGCTCCTTGGAGCAAACGCCATCCCCAGGGCTCTTTGACAGAGGTCTCAGCAGCGCTCAGCCTTGCCCTGAGAGATTCTGGTCCCTTTTCCTGTGCCTGGCAGGGTTGGGCTCCTGGTGGGACAGGTGCTGGTGTGGAAAACGCCACCTCAGGACCCCAGGCCTATCTGGGGGCTTCTCCTCAGTAAGGCCAGCCCTTGGGGCAAGAGGGCCGACAACCTCCACCCGCCCCCAGTTTCTGTCCTGGAGGCTCTCACAGACTTCTTTCTCATGGAGCTCTGTTCTCTCTTCTACCCCACACAACACAGCCATCTCCCCACAGTCAGGGCTGGGTGCTCAGCCCAGATCTGGGAGCTGCCTGCCCCACTGGAGCTGGGTGCTTACTTCTGCAGATTGTCAGGGGTGCTCACGTCCTCATCGTTTAGACCATCCTTGTCCAGCAGGGTACCTAGGAATGAGGGATAGAGTGGTCACTGCAGGTAGGGCCCAGTCAGCCTCGAGGAAGGCCACCTCCCTGGGGCAGGGGGGGCAGGAGAGGGTGTCTGCTGGCCTGGGTGTCCCAACCCAACTGCTGGGTGTCCCCAGCAGTTAGGCCTTGGGGACAGACAGGTCTTGGCAGTCTCTCTGGGAAGCCTGTGGGGATCCCAGCCTTAGTGCAGTGCCAGGTCTTAGCATGTGAGCTTGAAACTTGGCAGTGACCCTCCCTCGCCCTGGTTCCCCTCCTGCTGCCCCCCTCTCCCACCCCAGCTCACCAATTGCCCATGGCTTCTCCTCCCCTGGCCCCAGGCGGCAGGGGTCCTTGTAGCGTGTAAACAGGGAGTGCTGCTGCTCCAGCTTGTCATCTGTGCAGGGAGGGAGGGAGGGAATGCTGTGGGTCTCAAGGTGTCTGGCATTTCCTGGAGGGCCAGCTTCCTCTGGTCCTTGTCCAGACACCACCAGGTTCCTGCTCATCAGGTCTCCCTTTCTCTGTGGTTCATCTGTCCCTGGTTCTCTGTGTCCTTGAGAAGCCCCCTCACTAGTGTTCAGCTTTCCTTTGATCTGAGGACAGGAGTCACTGTCCTTCTTGGGCTTCAGGGGACAGAAATCTTGAGGTCTTCCCAGATCCTATGGCAGACCCTGTCGGGGGCTGGCTGATGCTGCCCCAGCCAGGACTCCTGCCCTTCACAGACCTGGGTGTCTAGGCTGAGTGAGGGCTGACCCCAGGCTCAGAGAAGGTGACCTGCCCTGGGTTCTAGTTTGTCTTGCCAACTCAGGAAGCCAAAAGGGCATTTCTGAGACCCCAGGGAGGAGGACAGGGCACTGAGTGGGGCCTGACAGGGTAGAACCCCTCCCAACAGCCTCTCCCTGTATGTGCTGGGTCCCCACCCCGACTCCAGAAGGTCCTGAGAGCACCCAGTGTTGGGAGCTGGCATCAGTCATGTGTCAATGAGGGGACCACAGGGCTGCAGTGGAGGAGCCGTGTTCCATGGGGGACACTTACCCTTGAGCTGCCACGGTTTTCAAGGGAAGCCTCCCCAGTCACAGACAGCTGCCGCCAGGTGAGGACATCACCCTGTGCTCCAGCTGGGACCTTCGGGTTTCCTGCCTTCTCTGAGGACTAGGGCCCAAGCTCTCAGACCCTGTGCCGCCCACCCATCCTCAGTTTTTCCTGGGGCTGTGGCCAGAGCGGAAGGAGCCCGGGAGCCATGGGCCGGGGGTTTTCCCTCGACCCCAGCTCTTCAGGGCAAGGGAGTCTCAGAGCTGCCCAAACTCCCGGGAGGTCCTGGAATGAGCACGGGCATCTGATTCACACAGATCAGTTATTTAAATTAGTTATTTGAAGCTTCACCCATGATGAACTTTTAGCCTTTTAGCCTAATGGTTTAAGGCATGATTTGCAGGGTTCAAATCCCAGTTTACCACTTATGGCTGTATGACCTTGGGTTACTTACTCCACCTCTCTGGGTCTTCCTCTTCCCTACCATGTGGATAAATACAGTGCCCACTCTCAGGGTCGTAAGACTTAAATGACACTGTTGGCCCATGAACGACCATTAGAATTGTGCCTGGTACAAAGCAGCAGCTAAATAAAGACTTGGTAAGTGGTATTAGCTGACTTGCCCTTACTCTCAGAGGCTCCAAGCCTTCCCTGTCAGAGGTTCATTTTTAGGGCATCTTTTTGTTTCCAGCAAGGAGGTCTCTAAGCTTTCTAGGCAGAGCGTGGGCACTTCTCATTCTGGAATTTCTAGGGGGCAAAGAAATCATAGTCTGCTGATATCCCACCCACGTGCTCACAAGAAGCAGGAAGTTCTCCGAGCTGCCTAACTTGTCTTGCCAGCTGTGACTGAAGTCTCCCTCTCTACCCCGGTAGCCAACCTGCACAGGCAGGAGCCCTGCCTTACCGGAGGAGCAGTTGTCAAAATTCAAATCTCCACAGATGATGTCAAATGCCACCAGCTCCTCGGGGTTGGCTGTGCTGGACGAGGAGGTAGATTTTCGGAAATCAGCCAGCCAGTCCTGAAGCATGTCCAGCTGCCCACACCGAACGGCGCTGTCATCTGTGGGGCGGAACCACAGAAGCATGACGGTGAAGCTGCCACTGGACCCCAGCTGGGCCCTGGCGGATCCCAGCCCACTGACGGAAGATTCCCCAGCCCCAGAAAAGCTTGGGCCGCTGTACCCTACCTTCCAGGGCGTGCAGGTGTGTGCAGGTGATGTACCCGACAATTCTTTGGTCTTGAAGTGTGCTCCCCACCTGTACCTGTGGGGTAGGAGGTGAGGTGTTGGTGACGAAGCCTGTGTTCTGAGTGCAAAGGGACACTGGCAATGCCCACTCCCCACCAGGTCAGACCCTCACAAGCCCAGCTCTGTCAGCTCCTGGCTAGACTCGGGCCCAGATAGGAACAGCACATGTCCTGCTTCTAGGAGCTTCTGGTTCAGTGCAGGAAGAAGATGTATAAAGAAATTTCAGCCTAAAGCATGATGCCACCCGGCAATTCATTATAAGAGGACATCCAGAAATCATCACAGATTTCCTCGCCAAACCCCTGCCATCCCTTGGTGACCAGTGTAACAGCTCCGCAGTTCCCTGTCACACCCTAGACTTGATCACAACCCAGAGCCTGTACCTCTGAAGTCTAAGTCAGGTTCCACTGAGGACTTGGCCAAGCCACAAAGCTCATCGCCCTTTCTCTTCACTAAGAGGCGTCCGCTCTCTCTCCCCAGTCTCTGCCCCTCTGACTTCATAAGTCACATCATCTGCTTTTTTCCTGTGGTCCCTGTTAGTCCTCTGATCTAAGATAACAACTGTGGCTGTGGCTCTGTGGCACCTGTGTCATGGCCTGGCCCTGGGTACCCCACAGTCTTTATCCCAAACCCAGTCCTTCCTCCACAGCGGCCTCTTCATGCTCCACACTCCCCAGACTTCAGTCTCTGCCTCCTGCTCACCCCCTTCACTGGAGACAGAGTACGCAGGGGGTGGAGTGGGGCTTAGGGTACCTCCCCAACTCCCTGCCCAGCCACAGGTGACCCTGTCAGGTTGTCTCCACAGATTAGTGTAATGAAGACAAGCATCTCAATTGTACATCATGGATAACTTGAAAAGGCCTAATGCAAGCCTTGTCAGGGCTGTGGATAGAGTGGTGAGGGCTGACCGCCTAGCCTGCCATCTCTCCCAGGCCAAGACAGGACAGTCCCTCCTGGGCATGCTCCCTGGACAATCTCTGGGCTCCTTTCCTTAGGGACCTCCGGTTGGCTCTTCGTCCTCTTCTTCTCTGGGCTTTCCTGTAGCCTGAGCCTCAGCTCAGTTCCCCAAAGTTGCTAATGAATTTTCTGTGATAACGAGACCCTGGACCCTGGGAACTCTCCAAGGAAGGTGACCGTAGAGGCCAGGTCTATGGGTCGTGCAGCAGCAGGGTGGCATTGCAGAGCCTCTGGAGGCTTCAATCTTTCTGCTGCTGCAGTTGGGTTGGCATTATCCTCCGCCATTTGGCTTTCATGTCATTAGACACTCTTAGCTTTCTGCAGCTTCTTATCCCCTTTCACAGCTGGATGGTTGCACATCTCTTTTCCTGGTACCTGAGGGGATGCATGTCTGATTACTTGAAAATGGGCTATAGTGTCCTGGATTTGGGGCTGTTTTTAAACTTATGTTCACCATTCACTTCTTGCCCATATTCCAGACCCAAACTTCTGTCTAATATTGCCCCTGCTGCTGGAACAGCTCTGGAAATCACATTCCACGGGTGCACCTTGTTGCAAAAACACAAGTTTTAAAGCCACAATGCCCCCGATGCCACATGATGGCGCTCTTGCCCCTGTGTTCCTCAGGCAATTAATGCCCCTGTTCCTTCCTTAATAATACTCCTAGTGTGAGCTCTCCTGCTTAGTGCTTCAGGGACACTGTCTTGCTAGAGCCTTACAGCAACTGTGGATTATACTAAAATTATACTGCAATCGGCTAGGGTCATGAGTCTGATGGCGGAGGTTGGTTCAAGTTAGATGTTTGCTGGCCCCTCCCAGCTCCTCACCTAGCTCTGTGCTGCTCTCTGAGTTCCAAGAGACTTAGCCAGACTTTTCACTGACTGCCACTTTGATGGTCTTAGAGCTTCAGTCCCTCACTCTCTCAGCACGTAGTGTCACCTGCCTGTGCTGAGTTCTGGACAGGGACAGGGAACAGGTGCAGAGAGGTACCACTCGCACTGCTGCTGAGGAGGACCCACCCAGAGGGGACACAAGTCAAGGCCACCCTGCCTCTCAGCCCTTCCACCTGGTGTCTCAGCCCCTCACCTACTTCCCCACTCAGTCAGCCTGTAAGCTCGCTGAGATCCACTTGATTATGTGCTGGGACTTATTGATTCCTGGCTCGAGTCCTTGGGAGCTGCAGAGGCTTGTGTTTCTCTTGCAAAAACAAACAATCACACTGAGAGGTTGTGCCTCTTAGTCCAGGTGGGCAAAGACTGTCAATAGAAAGGGACCCAGAGTCAGCCTCTGTCATACATGAGGCAAAGTCAATTCCAGTCCTTTCCTTCTCAGGCCATCACAGTAGCAGGAAAAGCACATTTTCCTCAAGGACTGGAAGTGCCATAGCGTAAACTGGAAGGGCAGGGCTGCCAAGGATGGAGCACTGGCTTCCACGTGCATCTTTCCAGCCCTGGACCCTTCCTTGGCCAGCCTGCCTGTCTCCTGAAACCCCATTCGCTTCCCTCCTCCATGCAGGGGAACAGGCCCACTGTTGCCAACAGAGATGAGCTAGGTCTGCTGTGTGCTGGATACAACTAGCTCTACTTTCAAGGTCCATCTGACGGGAGGGACAGGTGACAAGACACCTGGGGACAAGAGCTGGGGAACCCACAAAGGAAAAGCTGGCTTGTTTGGACAGCTGCTGAGGAAAGCTCTACAGAGATGGTGAGGCCAACCCGGGGCGGGACCAAGATGAGGGGAGCCGGGTGCATGGAGGCCTTTGGGGTATGGCGCAGCTGGAGCAGAGCCCGGGTGAGGGTGGAGGGGCCCAGGGAAGGCTAAGCTTTTCTCCGAGGCAGCAGCAAGAGGGCGATAGGAGTTAGACCTGGGATGGGAAGAGGATGGGTTGGAAGGCGGAGGACAGCGAAAAACACGGTTGGATGTAGAGGAACAGTGGCTGTGATAGTGCAGCTGGAGACGTGGGAAGTGAAATTAGGAGCCTGGATGGATGGGATGGGTTTAGGGCACAGAGAGGGGTCAAGGTGGGCCCTTCTAGCTGAGGGATGGTGGAACCTGGGAAGGAGCAGGACCAGAGAGGATGATAAATTCTGTTCAGGAGTGAATGGGACTGTGTTCAGGGGGCAGCAAGACACAGCTGGGGGCACAGAGCAGTGATCTGGGCTGGGATGAACCTGAGACCCCTCAGCAAGTGTGGAAATGGAGCCTGTGGAGTCATTTCTCTGTGGCAGATATGTGCAACCAGTGGTGGTGACCACTTGGGGTCACCCTGCTGTGGGGACTGCCAGCCCTCAGCTTGGGCTGGGAGCTGAGCAGAATGCAGCAGGCCCCATGCTGCCAGATCTGCCAAGCTGGGAAGAGAATTTGCAAACTGGGTTTTATGTGAAATATCTTGATTTTTAAATGTTGGCCAACATGAGAAAAATTTTAATGGTCTGGACCAAATTAAACATATCTGCAGACCAGATTTAGACCCAGGAGATGAGAGAATCTCGGCCTTTACAGGATGGGCAGGTGACCAGGAACTTGGAAGGACGGGCCAGAGCGGGGGAGGAAAGCCCACAGTGGAGGAGCTGTCTCAAGGACATGTGGTGGGCATGGTAGGTCAGGTGTTAGATCAAGGAAGGAGCGAGGAGGGGGTGCGTGGGCTGGGGGCAGGGTTGAGGGGGTCCTTGGTCTTCTAGCCATCTGTAGTACAGTAGGTGGCGGGGAGACGGTGTGCTCCCCACTTCCCCTGAGTCTGAAAACATGTCTTCTCCTTCCCCAGAAAGTCAGTCCGGCTGCGGAGATGAAAATATATCTGCGGGACAAAACATTGGTGAACATATGCCAAACGGGGAGGTTAGTTCTCCTGTAAGAGGAGAGCCCTCAATTTCAGCATCTCGAGCTGTGAATGGAGAGGAGGGGACTCCAAATGCGAGTCTGCTGAGCTACACAAGAGCCATTGAGCACCCAGTGTGGGAACCCGGGCCCTGGGGTGCAGGCCCTGGCTCCAGCAGGCTCCACGCAGATAATCAGCCTGCACCCTTACTCCCGGCGGGTACCTGGCTGGCATGCGGCACTTTTTGGGGCAGGCTGAGCACAGTCTGCGCCTGGGCCTGAGAGCCTCCCCACTCTGGGCTTCAGCATTAGCCACGCTAAGTGCCCCCACCCCCACTACATGGACTCCCTTTAGGGGGGAACTGAGAAGTCTTGAGGGAAATATGGACAGAACTCACACCCACAGCAGGTGCTGCCCCCGGGGGCAGAAAGTCCTGTTCTGTATCAGCTGGCCAAACGATGCTTCAGAAAACTCTGGAAGCACCAAGAGCGGCTTTTGGATAGAGAACAAAAAGTCGACTCTTGAGCGTGTCAGGCTCAGTAGAAGATAATGCGTAATGACCAAATTACCATGGTCTAAAAACTTCTCCAATTGCATCCAAATTAGCAGAAATAATTATGATTCACTTTAATTAGTGACTATGGAAGCAAAGCCTTGGGCTGGTGGGCAGAGTGCCTGGCATGGCAGCTGCGTGACAGCTAGGAGCGAGAGGGCGTCCTGGTCAGTGAGGATGGTGGCTAAGCGAGCAGGCGTGGTAATGGGCCCAGGACCTGCAATCATTGGTTTTTATTGGTCTTCCGTCTTGTGAATGTCTGCCGTGTTACAGACAGCCAGCCTCGGCATCTTCCTCCCGCTCATCACCACCGTGCCATCGTCACCCAGCCGCCTTCACCATCAGCTGCAGGAGACGTCCCAGGCCTCGCTGCTCAGGCTCATTTCCACCCTGTGAGTAGTCTCCGTGTTGCCCTCACTTTACAGATGGGGAAATGGTGGCTCAGAGATCTGGGAAACTTGCCTGTGATCACCCAGCAAGGTCTGTCTGATCCTAGAACCTTGGCTCTTGTCCCTGCATTTCTGTTTCCCTTGTCCCTGAGCTAGGGGCCTTCTGGTTTGGCTCCGTGAAAGGTTTCGTCTGCCCCCATCCCACCCAGAGAGAGAGGACCCCCAGATTGCATCTCACCTCCCCTGTGGCTCCGGGACAGGCCAGTGTGGGCCCTCAGGTGGGGCCCAGGCTTCCTACCTTGAGAAACAGCGCTCCCTTAGAAGCCAGGCTGTCGGTGCCCTTCCCATTGGTGTAACAGTGATAGGCCACATCCATGATGGGGTAGCGGCTGGCAAAGAAGAGGCCGCTGTTGAGACACTTGAAGCTGCAGCGGCCTTGGCAGCAGCAGCAACAGCTTTGGCAGCCGTAGCAGCCTTGGCAGCCGTAGACCCCGACATCGTACAGGATGTACTCGAAGTAGCCGTGCAGCTGGTCTTTCAACTTGGTGGCCGCCCGCTTGTCGAACACCTCCTGCAGACACAGGAAGTCCAGGTTGGCAGGGAAGAAAGCTGAGATCTCATGGTCAAAGGCCTCATCTGGGTGCCGCCTCTTGCGTGCCGCTGCCTTCTTCACCACCGAGGCCTTGTGCGGGGCCTTGCTGTAGGTGGCGCCTGGGTCCCCACTGCTGCCATCCAACCCAGCTTTCGCCTTCACCAGGGACTCCCTGGAGGCAGAGGGGCTGCCCAGGCTCCCTGAGTCCCCATCCCGCTGACTGTGGTTGGGTGTCTGGCCCCGTGGGCCCCCGCCAGCCCCATTCCTGGCCTGGCCCCCAGTGGCAGGGTCGTCAGCTTCAGGGAGCCGGCCCCCCTCATCGCCACTGATGCGCACGATGCAGGCATGCTCAAGGCTACTGCAGTCAGCTGGGTCACTGGAGGCTGGGCCATTGGCTGCCTCATCACTGGGGTGACGCCCACCATTGCCCTTGTATTCCACAGAGGCCGTCCTCTTAATGCTGCCAGGGATGGCCCGGGCCATGCCATCGCTGCCCTGTGGTGACACCAGGCTGCTGAAGCTGGCTGCGCTGATGGAGGTATTGGTGGGCGAATCGATGTAGATTTTGATCTGGGGCCGACTGGCCCCATTGCGGATTCTCTGCCCAATCTCTTTGGCCCGTGCTTGGGTGTTAAAAACATTGTTGAGCCTGGCCAGTGAGTCAGGGAGGAGGCAGACGTTGGCAGTGGCAAAGCAGAAGCTTTTGCCAGGACCTGTACCCTTCCATTCACTCAGCAGGGCTGCCCCGCCAGCTGGGCCCTTGTCCTCCAGCCGGGAGTAGACGTACGGCCTGCGGGCAGACTGCAGGGGGAACCAGAGGAGGAACCCGAGAAACGCGAAGGGCAGTGAGGTGACCAGGAAGCCCAGGTAGATGGGCGTGAAGAGCACGATGCAGAGCAGCTGGTATTTCTGGCAGGGGTCAGGGATGAACAAGGCCAAGAGCCGGTCCAGCAGCCAGTAGCATGGGAAGATGAGGGCCCAGGACACAGTGTGCAGGGCGGACAGACAGCTACTGGGAAAGGGGGTTGTGTACAAAACCATCGCAGCTCACGGGGCGCCGCAGCCGGCCCTACTACATGGTGTCCGTGGCAGCCCGGGCACTTTCCTGGGTGGGGCGTTTGAGTGGGGGGCAGCTGGCGGAGGGGTCACCTCCTGGTGAGATGCGACTCTGGATGGTCAGTGGTGAGTGTTGGCCAGCCAGTCATGGTTCACTGCAGTGGGCCATGCTGGGCCACCGAGGCCTGCTGAAGAACCTGCAAGAGAGAAGGTAAGGGGGCTTTTATTCATCTTTAGGGGAGCAGATTGGATGCTGGGGCTGTTGTCCCTGTTCACTCTGTCCCTGCTTCCTAGCACACTCTGTTAGCCTGTGTGTGTTTGGTTCTCTTAGAGTAAGCAGCTTGGTGCCGTGACTGCTTGTAGCTGACCATCTTGATCTTGTAACCTAATTGCTTGAAATCTGGCCCAGGATTTCAGAAGAGCACAGCTTTGTGGGTGCTGAGGAGGCAGGCTGGGGATCCTCGAAAATGCCTGGGCCTGACACTGGCCTGGAGCAGCTGGAAGCCCATCAGGAGCCCGGGGTGAGGCTGAGAGGAGCCGCAGACACAGCCGCCTCCCTATCACTGAGTGCCCACTAGGCCAGAATGGAGAGGGAACAAACCACATAAGAAAGGGGCCAAAGAGACCTGGGGTGGAAGGCAGTGTGGGTGGCAGGACCCTTGAGATGAAGGCCCCCCACAACCAGGCTCTCACTGTACCCCAGCCTGTAGCATCAGACCACCTCTGCAGTTCCACCCCCGCTGATCCCTGGCAAAAATCACCTATCGATCTAGGCACAGCCTGGGCCTCAACTTCCAGAATGATCAGTTACCCAATTACAGGGGAATTTGATGGTCCCTGAGACTTTGGGAGAAGCTCTCTGGGGCTTGGAAGGTCTGGCCCAAGCTTCTCACCTAAGCCCTGAAGATGCAGTGCCAGGGCCCCACCCAGGAGAGGCCTCTAGGTGCATTTACTGTAGACTCTATAAAGACAAGAGTCTAGAGTGCTTGCCCAGCCCCCAGGACCCACAGTGATCATGCTGCGGCGAAGCTTTTGGGAGCATGATCCGGAGTTTTCATGACCAGATCAGCTAAGGGAGTCATTTCCTGCTCAGTCTCGCAGACCCAGGCCAGCTTCTGCCCTGGTACCATGGGGTGGGGTGTGCGTGTCTGTGTCCATGTTGCCATCTGTCTTGGTCCCACACCCTCCCTTCTTCCTGCCTCCCTGGTCACCTCAGCAGGGACCTGGGTGTCATCTACACTCTCCCCTCCCTCGGTCCCCATGTCCCATCAGTCCTTCCTACCCACCAAAGCCCCCCTGGAGCTTCAGGCTGGTCCAGGATAGCATCTTGCTTTACCCACTTCACCTCCTGTCAGGCCATCCTCCACACAGTGGCTGAAGGGACTCTCTGTCTCATCTGTGTCACAGACGCCTCAACCCTGCCAGCCCTGCCTGTGCCTGCAGCCCCATCTCCCACTCGCTGGGATGTGGTTTCCTGTCCACGCCCTGCTGTTTTCCACTCTCTGCCCCTCACCTAGCTCAACCCTTTTCTTCTAGGATTTAGCTTAGAAATCACTTTTCCAGAGAGGCCGTTTTGCACTACCCACTCCCTTGCCAGGTGGCTTAGGTGTCTCCACTGGGGGTTCCTATCCCTCTTGTGTGTGGCCTGGTCTCTGCAGTTCTAGATCATAAAAGCTTATGGGATGAGGCTACCTCCCCAGCTGGTTTGGGGCTTCTTGAAAGAAGGGGCTGCACCAGCAGCAGCTCAGGAAATGGGGGAGTCAGTGGAGGTTGGTCTGTGCCGCCTTCAGGCCAACGGTGTAAGAAGGGGGAGTTTCTGTGACACACGTCAGTCACCTAAGCACACTCCGTGGCCATCCTGTCCAGGGCTGATGTGGTGTGGGAGGAGGACTCATCCCCAAACCAGAGCTTAATGTCTAAAGATGAACCTAAGCCGGTGGCTATGTCTGGTTCTGGAGAATGTGTTTCATAAAGGTTTTACTTTCTTCAGGGGAAATCACCTTGAGGCAAACACCGGAAGGTTATAGTTCCGAGGAGCAGATGAGTCCGCTCAGACCACAGCCCTCAGACCAAGAGCCCAGGGAAACGGCCCCTTTGCAGATAGCTCTGCTCTGGCCTCCATTAAATCTGGTAAGTACATGACCTCTGTCCAAGAGCAGTGGTGGTGGCTCTGCCTGAGGTTCTAATCTGCTTGGGGCAGGGCCCCTCACTCAGGTGTGAACAATGAGGCTCACTGTCAAGGACCTGGTGAGGCCAGAGGGCCACCATAGTGTCCCTTCCCCCAACATCCTTCCCTGGAGTCCTAGACCCAGTCAGTGACCATCACTATCTCTGCCATATCCAGCCCAAGTCCTGGGTAGGGGGTGTCTGAACCTTGACCTTGGGGTCAGCTGCTTCAGGGGCCCTGTGAAATCAGGCCAGACTATTGGCCTGGAACCCCGAGATTATTTTATGACAGTGGCTAAAATAGGATGACTTATTGCAAGCCTGCTGACCTCTATGCACACGAGCTTGTTTAATCCTACAGCAGAGCTATGTCACCTTGGTGGCTCAGTGCTCGTGGCTGAGTGCTTAGAAAGGCTGGTGGCTGTCCAGAGTCCTCCCATGCCTACCATCTGATGTACTCATTTGTTCTTTTTTGAAAATCCCAACAATTTCATTTGAGCTTAATCTGGAGTGGGGGCGACAGCCCACTTACTCTCCCACACGGGCTAATGGATTTGGCTGCCGTGGCACACAGTGTGTACACACTTGGGCACATGTCTTGGCGTGGAGCCTGCTGGCTTCAGACTGGCTTCAGACTGGCTGGAGTAAGAATAACAGGAAAGGACACGGCTGCCCGGACCAACTGGGCCCAGAGGAGCCTGCAGGTCCAGTCCCTGTGTGTGGGGAGAGCGAGACGCCCGGGGTAGGGGTCCAGGCCAGATTCCTGGAGACACTTGGACATTACCCCAATATCATGGAGCAGGCCCCTCCCAAGTCTCCCTCAGCTCCTCCTCCTTCTTTGTGGCCTGAGGTCACCAGCCCAGCCCAGCTAACACCATCTTCACTTGAGCGCCTGACCCACCCACCCCAGCACTGTCCTCCTGTCCTCACTCATGGGCCACAAACCCGCAGTCTGCACAGTGGTCAGAAGGAGCTTCCTAAACAGTCTGATTATATGTCCCCTTTGGCTGTCCCATTGTCTTGGGGGACAAAGTCCAGTCTCTCAATCTCTGTCTAGGGGCCCTTTGTGTTCCTTACCCAGCCCCCACTGGGCCCCTCTGGCAGGAAGGGCCCCCAGCACCTCAGGCACATGCTCCTGTCCGACCTCCAGGCCTTTGCACCTGTGGGGCACTCTGCCTGAAAGCCCTTTTCCGCCTCATCTCTTCCTTACCTGCCAGGGCCCAGCCGAGTTGCCATCCACTAAGAATGCTTGTGACCCCCGCAAGCCCTCTCCACACTGTACTGTCATCCTGCCAGAAGCCGAAGCTGTTTCATATCTGGGTCCCACAACTGGGCTGGGACTCCATTAGTCCCAGACCGTGGGCCCCATGAGTTTGTGGAGGGAAAGAACAAGTGAAGAAATGACTGATGAGAATAGAGGCCCTGCTGCCTCAAGGGTGAGTCTGCGAAGGTGGTGCGGGTGGGCTTATCGGCCCTGAGGGGCACTGTCACATTGTGTCAGGGCTCAGGCTTGGCTGAGCCCTGGTTATGAGGACAGTTCTGAAGAAAGAATGTGGGAGGGGAGGGTCTGCTCTGTCCACACTAGGCTGCCCTCCAAGCACAGCTGGCCCGTGCTCCTCGGGATGCCGGAGCTCCCTGTGCATCACAGTGTACGTGCTTTGCTTCATAAAAGTCTTCCTGAGAGAAAGTCTCTAATTGTCTGTTCTCCTGCATGGTTTGTCCCCAACCCTGGTCGATTAGGGTTGAAATCTGCTGTTACTTGGGACAGCACTGGAGGGGAGTCTCCCTACTCAGCTGCACTGTGTCCTCCTCACTTCTGCTGTGGCCCCAGAAACCCTTCTGGTCACGTTCTCTCCCCAGCCCTACCTGCAGCGGTGGTGAGTGGCCAGGCCCAATTTTTCTGCCTCCCCTGCTCTGGTCATAGAAATGATTTTGGTCCCCATTCAGGGGGCTCACAGGGAACGGTAGCTACCACAGTGGTCCTTCAAGATGTGGCAGATCCAAGTGTACCAGCCCTTCCTGCCTACCATCCTAGCCCTTCTCTGCTGCCCTGGATTCCACTGCCCAGAGCCCCTCCCTGGCCCCTTTCAGCAGTGCCATGGCCAGGAGCCTCCAGGTACTGCTCACCTGCCCGGCTTCTGCCTGCAGTCCCTACGTCTGCGTACAGGAGCTGCTGATGCAGTTGACACAAAAGGGATTGCCACCAATGGGGCTGGTTTCTAAAGCTCTGTGGTTAATTATTTTGTCTCAGTGCAATGAAGGGAGGGTAAACAAACAACAACACATTAATTAGTCTGATGCACACTTTTCCCATGAAAGAGGAGAGCGAGAGTTAAACACTGGAGGCTGGCAACTTCTCAGTGAATCCGAGTCCTCGCAGGGGTGGCAGGGCAGGATGCGGGCTCTTAGGTGCCTAGCCTGCGCCCCATCTGGGTCCTTTCTCTTGCCTGCACACCTTGGTCAGGTGGGACATTGTAGGAGGCCCAGTCCAGGCTCTGCCTCCAGCGAGGAACACCTTCCTCACCTTTGTGCCCTGGGCCTGGCACCTTGGCCGTGCAAAGTCCACCATGGGTATCCAGTGGAGCTGACAGGTCCCTCGAAGGCCATGCGTGCTGAGCTGTCACCACTGACCCACCCCCCGGGGTTGCTCTTTTGGGTTCCTTTTTAAAGGCAACAGTGACCCCTTGGTTTATCCCTTATGAATCCTGGTGTGTGGCTTCCAGGGTTGCTCGGGGTGCCCTCGGCCCCTACACCATGGTCACCAGAGCTGATCTGGAGTCCCAGATGCCCTCAGATCCTCATGGTCATTCCTGAGCCCTGGGGTCAGTGTGGGGGGCTACACAGTGCCCCCAAGGGAGGGCAACTTCTCTGTCCTAGAAGTGGAGACCCCAGCCTTGCCCCCACACCCCTGCTACATTACTGCACACTCGGCTTGCGCTTGGGGTTCAGGCTGACCTGGATGAAACTCTGGCATTAGAATCAGGCTCGTTGAGCCTGTCTTGTCATTTATGATACAATGGTGTGGGTTATCATGAGGTTAAAGGGGGCCGGGCCACTAACATGGCTGGCTTTTTCCTTCCCTACCTGCCCCTTCCTTGTAGGACCTCCGTGACCTCTCTTACTCTGAGGTTAGCCCCTGTATGCCCTGTTTGCTCTCCCAGCCTGTGGATTTAGTGGAATTTGAAGGCGGGACAAGCTGATCTGTGCACTGTTCTGGGGGCAGCCTGAGGCCACCTGCTGAACTCCCAGGTCCCTGACTGCCTTGAAGGGCCTTCAGGTCCTCAGAGATACTGTCCACTCTGTTTAGATTAGAGACCCTGACCTTCATTAACTTGTTCCTCTCCCTGCAGCAAGGACTGACTGGGTCTGACTGTGACAAGGAGACTGGGCCGTGGAGCCAGGACAGACAAAGGGAGCAGAGAGGGCCATGGTTTGCGGGTTGACCCAGGTAGGAAGTGTACTTGCCCAGGGAGCTTTGGAAGCCCAGATGACCCTCAATCTAGACAGGAGAGAAAGTGCTTGGTCAGGTCCTGGGCAGGACCCAGGAGGCCACAGGCCCTGCCACTCCTGGGCTGGGACGGGGCATTGACAGCAAGCAGCTCCACGCAGCAGTTGCTCCTCCAGGTTACTGACGACCTTCAGTGACTTGTCAACACTGAGACACCTGATTGCTAACCTGTGGCCTGCAGCTACCACAGCATGGGAAGAGGGCACTTGGACTGCTCAGGGACCTAAACCAAAGCCCTCCCCCCCACACACACTGTCCTGAGGGCTCCAGGGCTGGCTGACCTGTCATCGCCTGGGGAGGGCATCCTCGGGAATGGGGCCTGGCTAGGCCTGGCCGGGCCTGGCCCTGTTTGGGTGTTAAAGGGATGGGGTGGGTGCCCAACAGCTTTCATGGGCAAGCCGCGGTGGACAGGACCTCTGTTACTGTATGCCAAATAACACTGGTACCATTCTGTTTGCCATCTCCCTGGGAAATGGGCCCAGCATGTATGTTGGTACATAAGACCTGCTGTACAGAGGCTCAAAGGGTCCTAGGTGGTGCTGACTTTGAATCTGAATTTCTCCTACAGTGAGAAGGTGAGTCAGACCAGTCCTGCTGGCTGAAGCAACCCACTGAGGAAGGCTGCACCATTTTTTGGGATCTCTAAGCCTTGGGGGAACTTCTGGGAAGTTGATGAGGGTCAGGCTTTGCCCTCTGTGAGGCTAGGATAGGACCTGTTCCTCCTTCATAGCTTTTTCATCTGGTCCTCATGCCTCTAAGCCTTCTATCCAGCAGCAGGGCTGGGAGTCCTGGAGCAGAGGATACCTCCTCGCATCGTCTTTGTGTCCACAGGCTCATGTCTAGCTGGAGCTGGGCCAAGCCCCAGGTTTCCGCAGGAAAGGCCGAGAGGATTGCTCCAATCCAATTACTGGAATGTGCTCACATCCGCCAGCAGACCCGAGATTGGGCTGGCCCATTTCTGCCTGGATGACTGCCAGGGAAGGGTTGGCATGGCAACGTGATCTCTGAGCTGCTGAAACTTAGAGTCAGCTCGTAGCTGGGAGGACAGAAAGCATAACTGAAGAGGATGCCTTTCTGAGTGATGCGGGTCAGACAAATCTCGACTAATCCCTGAAAGCCACATCCAGAGACAGAACTGGGGCCTGGGGTCTGGCATGAACATGTTGCCGTAGTAGTGACTCCCAGCAGTACAGCTGTGCCAGGTAAACGCCTAGTCACCCTTCTAGATCCAAAGCACCTGCTTCCCCTTCCTTGAAACCCTCTCCAGCCTCCCTACCCCTCCTATGCCCTCCCTGCCCTGCACAGCCCCCAGCTGTCCCTCTAATCAGGTACGTGTCTGTTTGCACATCAGGTCACCCTCTCCCCACCAATCCAGGAGCTCTTTGTGGGTCTCAGGCACCAACACGGGCCTAAGTCCTAGCCTGTTTTACCCTTCTGGTTATGGCAGGCCCACTTTTGTCTACTCTGTTCCCATCCACAGGGAGGGCGGTGAGCCACACCAGGCCAATCAGCCCCACAGCCCCCTGACCCCATGCTGTCCCTAGAGCTCTAACTGGACCCCTCAACAAAGAGGCCTGCCTACCTTTTATCTGAGATGGAAGCACTAAGAGCCTGAAGCTTCTGGGGCCTTCCTTGAGAGTGAATTCAATTCAGAGGAAAACACCTTAGGGCCAGAAGGAGAGGCCAAGTCATGATTATATCTTTGAGCTCCAATTTCCCTGTGCCTGAAGCCAATACAACCCCTAGACTTTCTTGTTAATGAGTCAGCAAATTACCCTTTTCTTTGCTCTAGTCACTTGCCACCAAAGGGATCCTGTCTATACCAGCTACATGATCTTTCTAAAACTCAATTCCTGTCCTATAAAAACCTCCTCTTGCACTCCCTGGCCTGCCCACTGGGCAAAAGGGTTTCTCCTCCTTGAGTCCTCGAAGGCCCTTTAAGACCTGGTGCCTATGGTTTGTGCCCAATGAGCATCCCTTAGGAGACAGCAGTGCAGATGTTACAAACACAAACTCTGGTGTCACACATGCCGGGTTCAGATCCCCCTGCTGCATATTGGATAAGCTGCATAACTGACTTTTTAGGCCACAGTTTCCTCATCTTTTAAGCATGCATAATAGCACTATCTCAGGGTAGTTGGAGATGATGCATGGGTAGCACTTAACATAGTGCCTGCCACATCTCTAGCAATATTTTTATTACTTTTACTGATATTTTCTTGCTGCAAAGGCCCTCAAGGTACAGCTAGAGCCTTCAAAGTTTTCTCCTCATGTGGCTGACTGGTTGACAAAGATGATGCCCTGCTATCCCAGTTAGGGGTGAGAATGGTGCAGGGGATGTTGGGGCCTCCATCTCTCGCAGAACTGTCTGTTGTGGACTGTTTGTGCAAGCCCAAGTGACAGGCTTCTGCAGAAGCCAGGTGCAGGCAAAGGGGCCATAAAATTTTCAAAGAAACTTTCCACGGGAGCTATTAATGTATCATGTGGTTTCTGAGAATAGGAACAGGCTGCGAGCAGCTCTGTGGCACTCCTTCAATCAGCCAGCCTCGGCATTTCCATGTCAGAACTCAGAGAGCCCAGATTAAGCTGATTCTTGCGTGACTGGAAAGCAAATTTCAAGCCAGGTTGGAGGTATATGTTCCAGGGGTTCCTGAACCAACCTAATGTTTAAAATAGCAGCACCCCTCAGTTCATGACCTTGTGTTGCAGTCACATGAGGCAGTTGTCCCGGAGAGTGTGGGCTTCATCACAGGAGGGGGCTGAGTTTGAAATCTGACCACCCTATTCTCTACTGCCTGCCATTCCAGAATCATCTATTGCTGACTAAAAAGGGGGCCGTTAAGGAGAAGGCTGGGTGGTGGCTGGCACCTAAATCCACAGCTGAGCCATCTGGAGCAGCATCTCTCATCCCCACGGACCCTTGTATTATACTCAAGAACCTGCCTGCAGCCACATTCTTCGTCTGCTTTGAGTCTGCAGGATGCTGAAGCCCCCAGGGCTCCCATCAGCCCTCAGGGAGGCTGAGCCCCGGGTGGGAGGTGGGAGGAGGGAGGAGGCCGATTTCCCTCAGGATGAAAATCAGGCCTGAGGTAACTGTTCACAGTGTCTTCTGCATATGGGCACTGCAAGGGCAGCTCTAGGGCAGGATTGGAGCAGGCAGTTGTGACTGCGGGAAAGGAGGCCTCAACTTCCTTAAGTGAGGCCGAAATCAGGAGGCCACATGCCAACAGCTGAGCATCTAGATGGGTACAGGCCTCTTCAAATGCTCTGAGCCTGCCCAGGTGCTAAGATCTGTCCTGAGGCTGGCCTCACAAATAGCCATAAGCAGGAGATCCTGGAATTCCCCAGCAGGTCATGTTGAGACTGGACATCACTTGTAAAATTCTTAATTTTTTAGCAGGAAATGAAATGAGACATCTCTTGCACAGTTCTTATCTTTTTAGTAAACCTAGTTACCTTTTTTTCCTTTCTTAGGGAAAAAGGCCCTCTTCCTCAAATCTTGATAATTGTCTCAAACTGGTGACTCAGATCCTCTGGCTATTGATAAGGGTCATCAGCCCATTGTTAGCAGAAATGGTGTTAAGTCAGACAGGGCCCTTGGAGTCTGAGAAGGGAGGGAACTTTAGGCCTAAGGTCTTTTTTTACTCTTTAAGAAATATATTAACCATGCCTGTTTCCCTTTACTCAATAGGCAAATCAATAATAGAAATTAATCGTTATATGATTTAAATAACAAGTTTGTATCTTCTTTTTCTTGTCTAGGGACTGAGGTGGCACTTCAGCAGGAAACCCAAGACCCCACCCTGAATGAGGCAGAAAGGAAAAGAGCTCCATGAAACCCCTGTAGGCAGGAACTACGGCCATTTTCAGCAGGAAGCGGCTATGGAAGGAGAGACGTCTCGTCCCTCAGCATCCATACTAATAGTAAGGGGGTTCATGGCTCTTAGAAAAGAGGTAGGCAGGAAAGTTAGGGGGTTTCCGGTCTGCCTGCAAAGATACTGAGGTCATCCTATCCTAGAAGGGCTCTGCCCTAATCCACCCACAATTAAGCAAGCCAGTAGGCATTTTTTAACTCACAAAGAAAGAAACCAGTAGGCAGAGAATTAGGTTCCAATTTAAGCCAGTCACTTGCACCTGCGCAATGAAGACCCCCAACGACCTTCAATTCACCTGAGCCTCATTATGCCATCCTTATAATATACATGATGCACATGCTTGGAAGTTCATTAATATCATTATAACAGACTGAATTCTGAGAACAAACATGCTCAGAACGCAAAATGGTGTATCGCTGAGTACTGTCAATCTTAGTGGTCAATCAAGGAAGCCCACCCCTCTAAGAAAAGTAACCACCCACAGCAAAAAGGGATAAAAACCCCGAAGGCTTTGTTACCAGGCCTTTTGAGCCACAGTTCTCTTGCTCAGGCCCGCTTCCACATCTGGAAGTCTGCTTTCCCTTCTAGTAAAACTTTTATTTTCTACTTATTTCGGTGTCTTGCTCAATTCTTTGTTAGAGACATCAAGAACCTGGACAACGCACCGGGAGAGGATCCCCACTCTACGATGACAAGTCACCTCCCTCAGGTGAGCTCTGTGATATCTGCCGCATGACTGAGCACCAGCCCCAGCAAGCTCCCAGCTGGCCAGTGCCACTTGCACTCTCAGGAGAGACCCTCCTTGGGCGGATTTCAGGAGGAATCTTGCTTCTCTCAGGCTCTACTGTTGAGGCTTCTGTCCCGGCAAAATCCCTGCTTCCCTGACACGAGGGCTGATGTTAATGGTTCATGAGCTGAACAAGGCTTGGAACATACTTTGCTTAAGAAGAAATGACAACATACTTTCTGTGGGAGTAGAACTTTAAATACAAGTCTACACAAATGGTAGGATTGATGCAGACCCAGTGTTCAGCTGCATTTCAAGTACAGCATTTTCTCCTGGAATGGATTGGCGGACTGAGTGGTATGTAGGCATTTCAAGGCACCAGAGAGCACAGATGAAGACAACAAACCTTCCTAAAACAGAACAGACCTGCTAAAATACTTCTGAAGGGAACCATTTCACATTCAGCCTGAAGTCTTCTATCCAAAGAACATTTAACAAACTGAGTCCTAGAGGAGAATTTATGCAGATTAAAAAGCAAATCAGTGCAAATGAGTAAATAAAATCAGGCATCAGCATCTCACCAACCCTCCCAGCAGCCCTGGGCAGCTGGGCCTGAGGGCTGCTGGATTTCTGGACCGAGGCTGGAACTTAGTCACCACAGAGGGCTGAGGCCCTTGTTCTGGGACCTTTCAGAGACCTTGGACCCTGGGCCACTGCTGTACACAGGTCTCTCTGCACAAGTACCACAGGAGCCCTTGGCTCTGAGAGAACCAACCAGAAGACACCCTCTCCCTGAGAGAGGATGTCCCAGCTCAGGCTGAACCGTGGGCTGCTTGCTTGGGGAAACCTCTGACCTGCCTGCGGGGCTGTCCAGGGTCCGCTCTAGAATGTGTAACTGGGAGGGGATTGGGGGCTGCTGGAGTCTGCTGCCCAGGGGGGTGAGACGTAAGACTGTGAATTAGTCATTGTTCACAGCAAAGACCAGTGGGGCAGAGATCACAGGGGAGGAGGGGTCTATGGCCCTCTAAGTTCCCTCTAATCGCTGCCACCAAACCTGCCTTCCAAGGGTCTTCTTGGCTCTGGGTTCCAACTCATACCTGCCCCTCTGGTAGTGTAGCTCTGACTACAACTGGTCTTGGCTGTTGAATCCTACACCTCTGAAAAGGGTGGCAAGAACTCTTGGCTCTGGTCATGGAGGCTGTGTGTCCCCAGATTGCTGGTATAGACTTGCTAGTGGGGACAGGGACACATCTTCATTCAGGACGAACTAACTTAAAAAGATAAGCACACTTTGCTTTTGTAAAGATCCTGGTAGACTTTCCCCTTTTTGTTTGTCTCTGCCTCCAAGCCTCACAGGACTCTTTCCTTACTTTCTCTGGTCCGTAGAGCGGCTAGAGCCTGCTTTCCAGGCAGGAGGCAGGATTGCACTTCCTGGTCCCCTTGTGGGTGGGTGAATCACGTGACTAGTTGGGTGGATCACGTGACTAGTTCTGACCAGTAAGCTGTGAGTGACAGTGATATGTGTTACTGCTGGGCCAGAGTACTTAACAGCAGGTGTGAGACTTTCCAGAGGTCTTTGGTCCCCAGGGTGAGGAGACATGAGCAGGCAGGACCCCAGCTAACCCATATGTAATTGGAATGAGAAGAAAACCTTAGATTATAAGCCATGGCATAACCTGCCCTATCCTGACCAATAGAAGAAGGCTTCTGATTTGGCATTTAATCAGCCCATTTACCAAAAATAAGTCTTATCGATTGATAGCTCTTGGATTCCCAGGAATATAGACAGAACTACCCTCCAGACCTGACTCTCTTCAAGAAAGATTGTCATTGTAAATGGTAATAATGATGTTCCTCTACCCTGAGTCCAGACCAGGTGTGAGGCTCACTCCTTCCTATCCCCTCGATGTGTGGGCCGCAAAGTCAATTTCTGCTTTGTGTCCACGGTCCTCCAGACCATGAAGCATCAGGGAAGCTGAGCCTTAATCTGTCAATTTTTAGTGGAAACTATTTCTGCTCAGAAAAGAGGCCATGGCTGGTAATATAGGTAGCAAAGTAAATCTGTAGGCATGGGGAGGGAAGTCCACTGGAACCTTCTGCCAGTGATCAGTATATGTGGTTGGTCCACTGAGGTGGATTGCAGCTTGAGATGGAGCCAACAGCCTATGCCTGATGCTTGGGGGTCAGAGCCGAGAGGCCAGGCGTGGTCAGACAGTGCCAGGCTGTGCTGGTGGACAGGGCTGGCGGTGGGCAGGGGCAGGGCAGCAGCTGTTAAGTTGGTAGGCTGGAGGTGCTCAGGATACATTCCCTATGAGTCAGATGCAGCACTGACTGCTTGGGTTATGTCGCAGCAAGGGCCCAAGAATCTCTGGGGGCAGAGCCTTTGCTTTCTAGGTGTATATATTTGAGTGTGGGAGTGTCCTCCTAGAGGGTCCGGAGACAGGAAAGTGGTAGGTGGTGGGTGGAGCCTGTAGTGAGCAAGGCATAGAGGTCAGGTGGAGCATTAGCACTAAGAGTAGGCTCCAGAGGTGGAGTCACTCAGGAAGTCCTGCCTGCCAGGACACAATGACTGCCAGATCCCAGACTGCAGGCCAGGAGGGGGGTGCTGGGGTGGGGTGGGGCGGGGAGCTGGGACTCAGCTTTGCAAAATGGGCCTGAGAAGAGGATCCGATGCATTCACTTATAGTTTATCCCTAGTTGGGTTTGTTTAACTTAAATGCTTAGAATGTCTTGTTAGCATCCCACCTGCACCAAACAGCCCCAGCTAGCCTCCAGCAATCCCTCAGCCCAGAGGCCCAGAGGCTCAGAGGCGTGAGAGCCTAGCGTGTTAGCGGGGTCTGTGCTCTAGGAGGGCTGCGTGACTCTCTGGCTGGCTGAGGGTCTGAGTAGCCCCCTAGCTTGAGGCTACCTGTACCATCCCATCGCTAGACAGGTGTCTTACCAGGCTTTCTGGTACAGTCTTAGAAAGAAAATTTCCAGAACAGAGGTCAGCACCAGTGAGAAAAGAGTCTGTGCAGTTTCAACCAGATTTGCTTTAAGACACAGGCTCAGCTCAGCAGGAGGCTTACGCTGCTTGAACCTCATCTGTCCCTCAGCTCTCTGCCCCTTGGTCCTGGGCCATCATCATTGTTCTCTTCCTGCTCTGTCTCCTGAGCAGTCCCAGGGCCCTGGCCTTCCTCTACGCCCTGCCTCCTCTCACCAGTCCACAGTTCTGCCTCCCTAACCCCTGTATTCATTCCCTGCTATGCCCAGTCCAGGCCTCACTCTCAACCACATAGACACTGCAGCGGCTACCACCTGACCTCCCTGCAGCTGGCCTTCCCACCTCCTGTCCCCATGGCAGCTAGTAGGAACTTCTTAAACTACATATCAGTCCACATTGTTCCCGTGTTCTATTTCAGTGGCCCCATTTGTCACCAGGAAGATACATCTGGCAGGGAAGGGCAGGTTAAGCCCAGCGGTGTGATGGCTCTGCTCCCCCCTACTTCTGGAGTCCCAGGGGCTCCTGATCTGCATAGTTCCCCCATGCCTTTGCAGAGGCTGTTCTCTTGTAGCCCTCATCTGTGTGAAAGGATGAGACCTCAGCAGAGGAGCTTGGGGCTTGGAAGTCACAGTGATGGTCTCTTCACCAAACCCCAGCCAGTCTCTGTGTCATCACATGATGGCCCCAGGGATAACTAGAGACCTTTGGCTTGGACAGACCATTTCTTGACAGCTGGCAGTTTCTGTGCATTTGCTGTACGTTTGCAGTCTGCACACCAGAAAGCTGACCAGCCCCTCATGCCTTTAGCTCTACCCAGTTAGAAACAGGGTAAGAGACGAGGCTTGAGCAATGTTGGCAAATTTCTTTCCTTAAAACAAAAGCGGCAAGAGCTTTATGTGTGTGGCCCTATAGGTGTCTCTGAAGACCAGGGACCCATATGGCAGACCCCAGCAACCTTGGAGCTCCGGGGTAGGGAGTAAGAAGTGAGGTGCGCACCCAGCCACTTCAACCTCCAGTCCTAGGGAATGCGAGTTCTGAGTTCTAACTCTGAGGCCTGTATCCCCTTGAAGTCACTCAGTATTTTCTCCCATCACCTGACCCTAGCTGTGTGTTGGGCACACAGTTGGCAGATAATAGGAACCCCAGATGACTGACTGACAGGTGTCAGCCCTGCTCCCTGCAGACCTGGAGTCCAGCTAGGGTGGCTTTGGCAAGCCAGCTCATCTGGGGCCACCAGCAGCTTGCTCAGGACCTAAAACTCATTCCCTCTCTCCTTTCCATTCTTTCTCCCTGCGAGATGGGGCCACAGCTACAAGCTGACCATGACAAAGACACAAGGGAGACTAGAAATGAGCATCAGACAAACAGAACTAACAGATCCACTTCTTGAAGATATTGGAGCAGATGTCACAAAACGCACAGCTCCCTGAATGTGCTCTTCACACCGACAGTGCACCTATACTGTACAACTGCCCCAAGTGGGTACTGTTGGTTCCATTTACAGATGAGAAAACTGAGCTTCAAGTAAATGACAGTCCTTGAGAGGGACAGCCAGGTCACCTAATTCCAATTTCCTTTTCCTCTCTACTTTTCTCACCAAGGCTGAATGCAAATGATGGGCAAACGTTTCAAAATATATACATGAGCTCTATCCAGCACCAAGTACTCCCTACCTCCAGGATAAGTTCCTAGGGAACAGCAGCAAAGTCGCACACTATCCCCCTTATCTTGCTTGTTCTTCCCCTCAATGCCCACAAAAAAAGACCTTCACTCCTTTTTTTCCAGTCCCTGAAGGTTACATTGTCACCTACCCCTACTGAGGTCATAGTAAAGACTCTAATAATCTTCCTCCCTGTGTACTGCTGGAGTAATTCACCTCCTCTTTTGTCTTCCATCCAGTGTCCATTGCCTTGGACCTCCAAATCTCCTTACCCTCAGCCTAGTGATCTCCCTGGCAACCCTGAAAACACTGAATTTGTCAATATTTGGGAGGGAGAGGGTTCTTATAATGGTCTTGCAATCTTGGTCCTGGACCGAGGTTTCTGACTGTCAGGGGCTCACTGTGTTGCTAGTTTCTGCTTTTATTCCTGAGAATGGCCCAAGAGTTTGAATTATTTCTCTGGGATGGATTCAAGAGTAGGATTACCAGGTAAAATTTACAACTCGTGATATAGATATTGTCGAACTGCTTTCCACCTAAGTTGCTCGAGAATGCCTGTTTCATAGCATTCTTACCAGCTCTGGGTTTTTGCATTAAAATCTTGAAAAAAATAGTTTGTTGGGTAATGATACCTGGTTCCATTTTCCAGAATATTTAAATTGTATTCCTTCATTTTTGTGAAGTGCTGCCTCAATCCTTTTCCTAGAAGTTTGTATTTTCTCCCTTGATTTGGGTGTATCAGACATACCTCCTCTGCTGGCATTGTATTCCACAGGACTAGTTCAGATAAACAGTCGGCTGAAGATTGCTTACCCCGGAGCTGTGTTATCAAACTTTAACCAAGCAGCAGAACCTTTTCTTAAACAATCTCACACAGCACCTCTTTATATAAAATAATAACTAGCCTATGAAGAGTGGCCCGGAGCACCACTACCCCTTCCAGAAGCCCCTCTTTTACCTGAGGGGAGTTGCTGGGTCCTTCTTTTCCTTCCGTCTGAAGAGGGGGCGTCACTGTGGAGTCAAGGACCTGAAAGGAGATAATGAATGGTTCATAGAGGTGGCTGGAACTCAACCCACAGCAGAACAGCTCAGTGCAGGTGAGTGAGGTACAGTGACCCAGGGGCCCCACCCGTGCTGCCTGAGGCACTGCCGCACCCTCCTTGTCGCCAGGGAGAGGGTGTGGGCCCTTTGTCCCCACAGACTAAGTGCAGCCAGAGGGGGTGGGGGTGAAGGTTTGTGTGACAGGGGGGTGGGGACCAGGAGGGTGGATGGGAAGAATGAGACCTCCGCCAGGACAGCTGGACCCAGGCCAGGCCGGGGATGTTTGGGGTGGGGGTGGGAGAGCAGGGAGAGGCAAATTCAGAACTCTAGCCAGGGGGCCTGGGTTTGATCTGATAGGGGAAGCTAGAACAAGAGGAGCTCTCCCCAGGAGCTTATTGTAATCTCTGCCTCCTGAGATACCTGAGGGTGAGGGAAAGCTGAACCCAGGCCCAGGAAGGGGAGCATGGCTACTGCTCTGGGGTAGGATAGAAGGAGAAGCTGCCTGGAAAAGAACTAGAAAGATTTGGCTGCAGATAATAGGTGATGGGAGATAGACAGGGCGGTGGAGGAAAGGCTCATCCAGGACACTTTGTGAACCCAGTGGGGTCTTCCGAGGCGACTATTAAGAAGGTGCTCGAGTGAGTGGAGGTCTTTGGAAACGATGCCATCGGCTTCCCGCATCTCTTGCAGACCCAGTCAGATCCCCTGCCCAAGACATTCTTGCCCCAGTTGGGGTTCTTGGGCCGAGTCCTTTTCTCTCTGGCCCCGCCCCACTTCCAGCTTGCCCTTGATCTCTGGTGCTGGCCCCGCCCCCTCATTCCTGGCCCCAGGTACTCTCTGAGCTTGCTCTCTGGCCTCAGGCACAGTCCTGGCTCTTTTGTCTTGCTTTCCCATCAGGAGTCACACCCCCCCACACACACACTTTCCAGTGGAATCCTGGGATCCTGGCCCCGCCCCCTGGACTCAGGCCCAGGAAGTTCAGTCCCAGCCCCATGCAGAGATCCTTGGCCCTCCACCGTCTTAAGCCAGTTCTGCTGCCCTGGCACAAAGACCTCTTACCAACCCCACATCCTGAGCAGGTTAACTGTTTCTCCCTGTGGGCCCCACCGGACCAGCCCCCATCTTATATATACACTTTAATTTTTTTTATTATTATTATTTTTTCCAATCAGCCAAACTAAATGTTTCTGAAGAATTTGAAATTTGAGTCCCAATCTCTGCCCCCAAGCTAAAGATGTTTGCAGAAGGGCTGGCAAGAGTGTCTCCCCACTTGACAAACAGTTGGTGCCCTCCTGATTAGGAATCCACATAGAAAAGCTCTAGGAGACGTGGGTTCTAGTCAGCTGAATGGTCTTGGGCAAGTCATTTAACCTGTGAGTCTCAGATGCTCCCTCCTCTGTAACACACGGTCTTGAATGGCTATGACCAAGACCAAGCGAGCGTGGGTACTTGATGTTGCCAGATCAGGGTGGGGAGGAAGCCAAAGCTCCAAGGTCCTTGCTCTGTAAGAAGTGACCCGTGTTCTCCCAGAGCTTTAGTTCCATGTGAGTATCTTAGCTTATCTCCTCTGAGTTAAGCACCTGACAGGCATCTCTCTCTACCCATAGCCTGGGGAGTCCAACCTGCTGAGAGGTCAGAGGGTGGCCTGATGTTCTGGTCTTCACGGGAGGCTCTCTGTCCCTTGTACCTGAGATACCTGCCAGGATGACGACCTGCATGAATCTCTGTCCTTCACCCTTTTGCTGGGCTGACCTGACCCTAGACCACAGGCTGGCAAGCATCTAGAAGTGGATACGAAAGAGGCAGGCCTTTCCAGAGCTGTCCCGGGGCCTGTGCAATTCTCAGCCCCACTGCCCTCTCTCGGAGGGAGGGAGAGATCACCCCTCATCTCTCAATGAGAAGTTCCTCAGGGAGGGGTTTTGTCCTCAGGCGGTCTCTAAACTGTCTCCCAGCTGCACAGCCTCTCACCCCTACCAAACCCTTCCGAAAAATCCCCTGTGTGTTTTCAAAATAGAATTAAATGACAGGAACTAACTATTTAGGGAAGGGTTCCTGAGAGGAAATGGAATCTCTACAACCTTGAAACTACAGGACCTTTTTTTTTTTTCTCATAAGAAAAGAAAAACATGTCAGATCATTGATGTTCCGAACCAGACCTCGTTTTGAGATATGGTCTCTGTCCTTTCACAAACTATAGCCTTTCTACCTCTTTGAAAATAAGATCACGTCAAGTCAGGGATTAGAAATGGGAAAAATTCAATCAGAGCCACCCTCTGCCAGCTACACATCTCAATACACTCCCAGGCGAGCAGAATCAGCTCCCGCTACAACCCAGCTCAGCATCATCATTCAAAACGCACCGGTAGGAAATGGTGAGACAGAAGGACCTTTCATCCCGAGTGAGTGAGACCTGCAGCGCTGCTCTCCTAGCTCCGGAAGCTGGTGTGCCTGGGCTCAGTGGAGTCGGGGCCTCTTGCTTAAATAGACAGTGGGAGTGGGGCAGGGCGGGCCTGGGGGGCGGGCACAGAAAGTGGGCCATTTACCCAGCACAGCTAGGCAGTGTCCACGGAGCCAGCCATGGTCCTTAGCATGTGCCTGCCTGCTTGTCCAGCAGGAGCCTCAAGCCCACAGACCCCTAGACCACAGACCAGCACCTGGGGTGACCCCTGATGAACATGCAGCTCCAAGTGAGACCATGTCCCCAGACGCACAGATCTTGATCCAGGTTCCTGGATGTTTCTACCTCTCTTGAGACACAGCCTTGGCAGCAGAAACAGTTGTGATTTGGACAGATCTGCTCCCTAGACCGGTAAGTAGTGCCCTCGGGCTAGGCATCTCTCCAAGTCTCAGTTTTTACTTTCTTGAAATGAGGATAATGACACTGACTTTATGGATCCAGAAATAATGTTTGCAGGGGACTGGCACCTAGGAGGTTGATGTATTTATCGACATGGTGATGCTGGGACCAGGTACCTTCAAAAAGGTTCAAGCCCAGAGAGGTTTGGTAACATACACAAAGTCACACAGCCCTCCAGCTGAGTGTTAGGGTCAGACTTCATGTAGACCTGAGACTAGGTTGGGGTAGCAGGAGCCCCTTGAGGTGAGAATGGGGAGCAGCTTTTGGCTATGGGGAAAGGTCTTGACTGAACTCTGGTGAAGTAGTTACCCCTAAACCCGCAACGTTAGGGCAAGAGAAGAGGCACGGCTGGACAGGCATACTCAGATGGCCTGTCTGTGCATTTAGTTGAGACCTCGTGGGGGAGTGGGGTACAGAAGTATCCCAGAATAACTTCTACTCATGGCTGGTGAGAAGAGCTACCCCACCCCTCAATTCATATGTTGAAGCCTAACACCCTCCTGTCCCATGTGGCGGTATTTGGAGATGGGGCCTCTAAAGAAGTAATTAACATTAAATGGAGTCATAAGGGTGGGGCCCTGATTGATAGGATTAGTGTCTTTGTAAGAAAGACATCAGGGAGTTCCCATCTCCTCAGAGGAAAGACCAGTGAAGACTGCAAGCCAGTAAGAAAGAGCGCACTAGAAACCGAATCAGCCAGAACCTTGCTCATGGACTTCTAGCCTGCAGAAGTGAGAAAGTAAATTTCTGTTGTTTTAGCCACCCAGTCTGTGACATTTTATTATGGCAGCCTAGCAGACTATTACAAATGGGTGGGATCAAGGAGTGGATGAGGAGCATGGAAAGGACCAGGAATGAATTCAGAGGTTTCCAGCTCAGGCAACTGTATGGGCACCGAAGTCGCTCACTGGCCAAGAGTGAGGTGAGGGAAGGCATGGATGTGACCATGTGTCAGTGGGATATTCAGGCCTAGAACTCAGGGGAGAAGTCTGGTCTGGATCAGGATTTGGGAATTATTAGAGTGTAGGTGAAGTCTTGGTGATTACGTTTCAGGTCACTTATTCTTTTTTAATTTCCAATGTCTTGTTGTTCAGCTTTTGTCTTTTATATTTTTATGAAAAGTCAGACATTCTCCTTTGCTTTTAAAAAGTATAATTGTGCATAAAATTTCCCCAATTTTTAAGTGACTTTCTCCTACTTGTACAGAGCAAGTCTTGTTTAGGAGCATAGCTGATATGTGGCTATTATATACATGTGTGTTTATAATTGCACATTTTTTCCTGAGGTTCATCTTGTCTTCGTTACTTGTGATGTCAGTTCTCTTGTCATATTATCCAGTTTCAAAAGAACATATCTCCCATCACTTCAGCTTGCCAGATAATTTATCATTTAAAATTGTTGCTAGCAAACGCTTATTTCTTTCCTTTAGACTTAAACTTGAAAGGTACAGTGTGTTTCCTTTAGATCTAGGCTGAGCTGTTTTTTAATATCTGGAAACTTTTCTTGTATTTTTTTCCTAATGTTTCCCTCATTGTATGCCTCATCTCATTCGTCTTTATTTTAGGGCTGTGATACCATTCCCCATTTTCCAAATCAATTATTGGCATCTTTGTTTGTTTTCTTTGCTTCCATTTGTGGTTTGATGTTTTTCTTTTTTTATCCTCAACATTACTGATTTCTTTGTTCTATTGTTTTAGTTATGCCAACAACTATTTCCAGATGTTTTTCAATTATTTTATAGTTTTCACCATGAAATTATAGCCATTGTTTGTTCTGATCTGTTCCTGTCAGTAATATTTTGGTTATTTATTTCTTTCAAAGCAGTTATTACCCAGTTCATCTTATTTGTTCCTGAGGCTTTTCAGATTCCATCATTAAAAAAATTAATTGATGTTTATTGAGGGCCTACTGTGTGCAGACACTGCTGTTCAGTATTTAGCACTTGTAGCAGCCTGTTTCCCTTCTAAGTTTAGTATGGCACAATTCTTCAGTTAGAACCGCTTTGAAGGAGGTTCTGAGGAATTAAGATTTCATCCATGTTGTTCCAAAAAAATTTAAGATGACTTAAAATATGTTCTATGTATAACATAATGAGACTTTTTTTTTTTTTAAGCAGTGAGAGAATTAGGGCTAAGGGAAGTAAAGTTAGAAAAAATAGGAGGCAGCCACGCAGATCCAAAGATAGCATGAGTGAAGGAAGGGCCTCTTTATTCTGATAGTGGCCTCAGGTGGTATCTTATAACCCAAGTCCTTTTGATTTTTGTGGTATTGAAATGACCCTTTGTTTCAGGTTATTACTTGAAATGCTGTAGCACAGAAGAGTCCCCATGGTATGACTTTCTCTGCAAGGCCTCTGTGTGGAAAATATTTATTTATTTTTCTCTCAATAGGGATGCAATTGAAAAGAAACAGAGGCAAGATACACATATGATGGTAGGTGCAGGCCGACATCATGTTAACAGTGGAACAGTCGCCTCCAGCATGTCTTCCAAAAGTCAGTATTGATTGAGTAACTAATTAGCTGGGAATTTCCTAAGCTCTGAATCAGATTGTTACCCTGTTTGCGGTAGCAGGTGTAATCTGCTTGAGAAGAAGGCTTCTCGGGGGCTCTCTGTTCCCGCAGAACTCCAGAGTGGCCTCATTTCACACCTCTCGGGAAACAGTTTTTCGAGTGACAGATTGATTGCTGTATGGGTGGTTACCAAAAAAGAATCTATTTTATTAGCTGTTTGTCTTGCAAAATGAAATTGTCTTTTAAAACTTTATCAAAATGTCATTGTCCCAGGGTTTAAGAACATACCCTCTGGCTTTGTGGGAAGATCTGCAGATCACACAGGTAAAGAGCTGTCAGGTCAAGGTCTCACTCCAGCCCTAGGATGATGAGCCTGGGATGTGGCTGCCCAGCCTTAGGCTCTCTCGGGGTGTGGTAGAGGGCATTAAGGGTGCAGCTGGGCACCAAAGGGATGTCACCAAACCTCATCCCAATGCCTGAATTGTCTTTTTTTTAAAATACAATACATAAAGGAAAAATAAAAATCTAGACATTCATATACTTGAGAGACCATGTATAGATAACTTTGCTTTTCTGTTTGAGGAGGAAATAGATTCCACTTACTCATGCTTTTTAGATTAAAAACAAGGAACTATATTAAATATTAAAAAGTATTTAGTTTCCTTTTGGTGTCAGTTAAAGAAGAGTGAAAGGCAGAGGGAGACTGAAAAGCAGTGGAGGAAAGGCAGGAGGCGGAGTCTGTTCCCCGCCCCAGCTGACCAGCCCATCCTCCCCACTGCCCTCTGTGCTCTCAGCCTCCCACAGGTATAGCAGAGGCTCTGTCTTTGGCCCCTCCCTCACCCTCACACCACCCTACCCAGAGTTAAGGCCAATCACTCCCAGCTTTCCATCCATTTCCAGTCCCTGCTCCCCCTCTTCCCTGGCCGTCACCACCCCTCAGGCTTTGTTTCTTGCCTGCATGGTTGCACAGACACCGAGCCTGCGGTTGAGCTCTTCCATTGTGCTCCATGTCCAAGCCCATGATTCCTACCAGGAGCAGCTCTGAGGCCATTCTGCCTTTGTCCACATCTCCAGCTCTCCCTACATGCACAGAACAAACCCCTCTATCTAGCCTGGCATGAGGGCCCTTAGAGATGGGCCCTGCCCTCCTCAGCCTCACTTCTGTCTTTCCCTTCCTCCTACTCATTCATTCTAATGGCCCCAACCTCTAGTTCTCATCTTTCCCGGAACATGCCATGCTCTTTCACGCCTCCATGCCTTTGCACATGCTGTCCCCTGAGTCTGGAACACCCTTCCCAGTCGGTCCACCTGGCACCCATCCTCTAAGGCTCTGTTCTACAGCTATCACACCCCCGCCCCCCATCGCATGCCCACTGGGCTTTGTACTGGCAGCTTAGAGCCCCCTGAGCACCAAGCACAGAGCCCAGTCCCTAAGGGGTGCTCAGAGAACCTTGGTTGAATTAATAAAATACTTTCTAGCCAGGTCAGAATGTCTATCACCAAAAGGTTCAATTTCCTCTGTACATACCAGGCAGGATCTATGCTAAAATTGCTCCCAGTTGTTTGAACTAGTGCATCAATTAGGCTGCCTTGTATAAAGGGAGATATGCAAAAATGTAGCCTTAAGGGTTAAAAGATTTGTATAGACTCACATGTGTGGCACTAGTACCTATAGCTTACTGAGATCACCATCATCGTCATCAACATTTTGGGGGGATCCACTGTGTTCAGGCACTGTGCTGAGAGTGTCACATGCATAACCTCTTATTTAATCCTCTGACTAGCCTGGGGGAGGTTAGGTATTATTGTTCTGATACTCAGAGAAACTGCGACTCAGGGAGGTTAAGTGACTTGTCCAGAGTCACACAGCTAGAGAGTGACACGCAGCCAGAGACTGTGGGTAAGACTTATCCATGACTCCATTCTGGTTAGAGTTTTGATCTCACAAGGCTTAGGAGGCACCCACAGGCAAGGGAGGAATACCCCAGGGCTGTGGGAAGGCTTACAGCCACGCTCCACCTCCTCTGCTGCCACCTTCCTCTGTCTCAGAGGGATTTGAGGTGGATTCTGCCACTGTTTGTCCTTAACACCCGAGTGTGAATTTGTCCACAGCTATCATCTTAGAGAGCTGGTGAGGCTTGGAATGTACGAACAAGCAGGAGCCAGGGAGAGCTACTGTTGGGGGGCAAGGGGTGTTAGGGAGACACCCTGGCTGAACCCCTTTGTCTCTCACTGGACCTTCAGCCTTGCCCCCGCCATCCTTTCTCCACACAGAAGCAGAAAGATCTTTCTACTTACAAACCCAAGCACCCTCCCAGCTTAAAACACTCTCATTGCTCCCGGGATAAAATCTATCCCTCTCTCGTCTCACTCTTTGCCAATTTTATCCTCCCCTGATTGTACCTCCAAAGCCCTCCTGTTTCCTCTCATAGTCCCCAGTCTCTCTTGGGGTGGGCTGTTCCTCATGTTGTCCCCTCATGCTAGAATCCCTCACCTTGCCTGGCTGGTTGTTTCTCTCTCAGGTCCCAACAAAAGAGTCTCTTTTCTCTGGGAAGTGTTCCTGATCTCCTCTTGAATTTAATGTTAGGGCTTCCTTTAGGGAGTACCCACTGCTCCCAGCCCTGCCTCAGAGGTGAGCTGGAGGGGCAGGCTGGGATAGGGGTTACATATCAAAGAGTCCTGGCCACCAGCGTACAGGCAAGGCTACGCAGAATGACAGCCGTGGGGAGGAATGTGCCCCCAATGCTACGCTTCTAAGGGAGATGCTGAATCCGATTCTGGGATGTTGAGGACCTCCTGGGGGACGGGGACTGTCCAAGAGGCAGGCAGTGCCTGGAACGTGCCAGGGCTAAGGCCACGTGGACTCTGTGCTGAGGCCACAGTTGTAGATGCCTACCCTCAAGGAGGGCAAGCAGAGGAAAAAAGGGGGTCAAGGACAAAACCTTGGCCCTCATCCCATTTTTGGCTTGGTGAGGAACGACGAAGCAAAAAGAGTACTTGGGAGAAGGTGGAAGAATGCAGAAAAGGTGGCTAAAATATAGCACTGTTTTTATTTAGTTCTAAGATAATCTTACTTTTTTTCTTTTTCACTTAGAATAGCTGGAAAAGGAGGGCCCTACGTGGCAGTCCCTGGGATGAGAAAACCATGTGTCAAAGCTGTTGCCGATTCCCTCACTCTATTTTTACCTTCCTGACACTACCTCTTTGAGCCCGGAGGAGGGAACCTGGCCTGAGGTGGCCTGAGGTGGCCTGAGCCGGCGTCTCTGAGGCATATGTGGCCAGCCTCCCCCTCGTTCTCCAGAAACCACCCAAAAGCTAGTATTCACTTCTCTCGATCAGAAATTAGACAAATGTTCCCGGGCAATCTTGAGGAATGTGAACAGAAAATTACCCCATAAATTACTTTTGTTTCCCTCTCTCAGTTCAAAGTTGGGATTTTGTTCTCATTAGTTCCATTAAAATTGGACAGCAATTTATGTTCTTAAAATAGAATATCCATATTCCAAAGTTTAGAAAGAAAAACCACCTAGGAATGAAAAAATGTGGACACATGTGAAATGCCATTCCATTAGCCACAGAATCTTTTATGAGCCTTGGTGGGGAGCGCCTGTCGAGTGGGATTTGTGGCAGAGCACACCATGGCAGACGTGTCTGCGGTCGCTTTCCATTCCATTCCCCTCTCCAGGTCAAGGAAGCCTTTGACATTCATGGCCAGGAGCTCTGGGGGTTCGCCAACCTCTAATTACATCTCTTTTTAAAAATATTGATAAACAGTCCCTCTGTTGATTCAAACATTTTTAAACACTGAGCCTGTAGTTGTTGGCTCCGAACAAAGAGCAGATCCTCCAGGCTCCTCAGGCCTGCAGAGCCCCTCCCTGTGCCTCGTGGACTCTCATTCAAACACCAAAGGAATAAACTGTCCCTCTGGGTGGGGGTGGGGGGAGGTCACTTCAGGATTCAAAATCAAGCCTGGCTAGACTACAGGGTGAGGCCGTGCTGTCCCCAGAAGGGACTTCTGTCCTCTCCTACACTCGGGCTCCTACTCCAGGTTCAGGGCAGAGGTGTAGGTGTGAGGCATAGGGGCCACTGCACATCTGGCCACCACCTTGCTCATTTGTAAATGTCATTCCCTGGTCTCTCATCTTTGGATATAAACAGGCATCCTACCCCCTATCCCCCAACACAGCTGCTACCTGGGATGGAGAGGGTTGGGACAGAGTCCCATGGGGTCCAGGAGAGCTAAGTGTCATCCATCTCATCTTGGAGACACTGACACTACGGGGCCCTTCAGGCCCAGGCTCTCCCAGAGGCAGCTGACTGCAATGTGGGGGGTGGGTAGTGGTCCCCATTCCTCCTGGAGAGCTTGGAGTCCAATCAGCTGCTGCTTGTCAAGACTGCCAGGTTCCCTGTCCTCATATTGATTAGAGGACTCAGGCTAGGTATCGGCATAGCTTCTGTAGTGACTGTCTCCAGAGTGGAGTGCCTCGTTACAAATGGGGCGTGTCAGTGACGTCCATGATACCCTGAAGCTCCAGGCCCCATGGGACTGAGGCCAAGTTCCTGGTGTCATCATACCCCCCACTCTACCACAGCAGGGCAGCTACTATTGTCTTTACCATTTTATGGATGAGGAAACTGAGGCCCAGAGAGGTGAAGCGTGCAGTCCAAGATCACAGTGGAGGATTTGGAACTTGAACATAGGTACATCTGACTCTAAAAGTATCTGAGAGCTCTTCTCAATCCACATTGCCACAGAGCCTCCTGGTCCCACTTCCTGCCTTTGGCAAGTAGCCTCTGGAAGGGGCCACCCTTAAATACATGCTTCAGGGGTGATATGGCCCTTGGAAGGGTTAAGGGCTCTGTAGAGTTACCAGCAACTGTGTGTAGCTCTGCTGGGGTGTCCTCCTTAGTTGGCATGACCCATTTGGGCTCCAATTTTAAGAGGTAATTATAGGTCAGCTTGGTGACCATCAGGCCCTTCTGGTACATCCCAGGAAATGGACCTAACCCTGTTACATGGGAAATCAGATATAATCAGCTCCTAATTCAATATGCTGGCCCTAAGTAATATTTATCAAGATAACAGAAGCTGGTCCAATGAGTTAGACAGCATTGATGATCGGATTAGACTCAGACAAGAATCAACTTGCATTTTCTGAGTTTAAAAAAAATTAATGGAAGAGACAAACTTTTTCAATACCATACATTGTAGAGGTACACACGTTCTTGTGTTCCAGGTCCAGAGGGGGGCATTTTTCAGAATGGCTGAGTGTACACCTACAGCCTCATCCTGCCGTGTTCCCATCCTTTGAATCCTGGCAAAGGTGCCTAGATACCTGGAACATTGCCCTGTTCAAATCAAACCTGGGAGATTCGGGGCTGGCCATTCCTGCCCCTTCTGTGCTGGAGGGTGGTCAAACTCTCAGCTACTGAGCTCATGTACATGACCACCTCTGAGTGGGAAAAAATTTCTCTTCTGACTGGTTAGTTTGGTCCAATGAGTTAGACAGCATTGATAGGGCAAATAATAATCAGATTGTTAGGTGATCGTGATTGGATCTGTTACTTTTGGATTGGATCGAACTGTTTCTGCCTCCTTCCCACTGCCAGCCCAGCTGACAACAGTAATCCCAGGCCCGCACCAGACACTTCTCTGCAAACTTACCAAGGCAGTGGCCACTAGGAGCCAACAATGTTCACAGACTTCTACCCCAGCCTCCTTCAGACGCGTAGGCCTGCCTTCTGGATCTCCCCGCAAGCTTTCATGCCCCCTTCACCCACACCAGGGCTGGCTAGTGACATCCTCTGATCCATCAAGTCCTCTCTTCAGACCTGTTCTCCCCCAGCTCCTCTCACAGTTGGTAAGGTCTAATTCCTATAATAAATTCTTCATTCCATCATGCTTATAGTGGTCATGCCTCCCCAACTGAATCCTGAGTGATACAGCACCCTACCTCTTCAGGCCTCAGTCCTCTTCTCTATAAAATGGGGATGGTGTGAGACATACCAGCTCCAGAAAGGGAGCTGCATCCAGGTGCTAAGATGATTCTGGCATGCACATTTGTCATAATCTGAGGACAAGCTTTAGGCCAGGATCATGACTCAGGCTTTCATCTTGGCACTGGCTGTAGGAGCTCCACAGAGCAGGGCTCCACGTGAGGTCAGTGGATGTGTGTATGCTGGTGGTAGAAGGTGTGAGGTGTCATCCTTCTAATGGTCTGACTTGTTATGTAGCACTGTGGATGCTGTGACTGAGTGTTTAAGGCAATGACTGGTCAGAGCCTTTTCTGATTGGATGCTGTTATCTCAGGAATGCAACCCGCAGCTGGAATGTAATTCCCCTGGAAAGCTGGTGTGTGCTGAATTCGGATGTTGAGAAGGGCAAGAAGGGCTCATCAGGACTGATAGAAACGCTGCTGACTTGCTGGGGAGGAGGCCTTGTTCCTACAATGATGATGAGCTAGTCTTGCCTCTCTAGGCTGGAGAGTTGATTTGGGTGCTGTTTCAGGGTGCAGCACACTGAGCATCTGCCCCTCCAGCCCCAGGACCTTGGCTTTTTTTGTAAACTTGATGTCCACATAGCTCACTTCCTCACTTTATTCAGGTCTCCCCACTCCAATGTCACCTCCTCAAAACAGTCTGTAAGGCCCTGTACAAAATAATGGCCCTTCGTTCCATCACCCTCTCCTCCTATTCTGCTCCATTTTTAGTCTTCTAATCATTATTTGTGATCATGGAATCTGTAACCATTTTGGAAGTGGATTTGGTGTGGTCAATTTCTTTCCTAGTCTAATCCTTTATGGAAAACAAAAGTTTTAAATTAATAGATTTGCTGATGTTTGATTGCTTGCATGGTAATTTAGCCCAGCTTCTTTCAAAACCAGGGCTAGGCATCATGCCCTAAAGAATACTCCAACCGGATCTTCCTGTAATGGAGGAGAGAAGGGCCCCTTTCTCTCATGATAGCATTTACTGAGTGCCTGTGACTAGAGGGGTGACACAGTAGTCAGAGGGGCCAAGGCTCTTGAGAAGAGCTGTTGGAAAGCCCATACACTTGATTTTACAAGGAGCGACCAGTCCTTCCTGGTTGAGCCTGCGGTGTGGCCGAGATGGTGGGCAGCATACAATCCCTGGCCTGGTTGCTCTGTTTAATCCCGGAATCCCCGTGACCACAGTTTAGCAAACACAAGGGTGGATGTGCAGGGGTGGGGCACGAGAAGGGTCTGGCAAGGAACCTATAGTAGCAGGACTGTAGGGACAAGAAGGGTCCCTCAGGGAGGAGGTGGGGAGTCACTTGTGCCCCTGGCCCATCTGCCATTGAGACACTAGTCCCCAAAGACTGTCAAGTTTACAGTCCAGCCCAGTACAGAATCTGGGGGTATCACAACATCCTGATACAGTTTCCAAGAATATAACATAGAAAAAAAAGCTTTCCATGGGTATTGGAAATGAAAGGGTACCAGTACTTGACAGGGCCACTCCAGTGACTTGGAACATTGTGTGGGAGACCTCATTCTTGGCAACATCAAAAGTGGGCTGCCCTGAGCTTCCTCTGTTACCCCAGTCACGTGTACAGACTTGCTGGGCCCCACGGTAGAAGCTGGCTCTTACCCTGACATTTGATAACTCTCAGAAAGTGGGATTTTCCTCATCTGCTGATTTTATTTTTAACTTTAGAGATTTATCCTTTGTGGAATCTGTAGCATTTAGGTAAAGACTTATTTCTAAGGCACTATAAATGGATGGGGACAGCAGAATTTCTTTCCCCATGGCGGGTGTTTGGATGAAGGTTTAGGGTCACAGCCTTGGGACATATGGCTGCCCTGCGTCTTCTGTCCTACTGGCCTGGACCACACAGTTCCTGAGACGTTGCTGGCTGCCTGGCCAGGCATCATTAAAGGCGATACACAGAACCATTCTGTCTGGGAGGCCTGTTTTCCGCTCCCATTATTAACCGAGCTACACTCAGATGAAAATGGCGACTTGGAGTAAAACGTGTGGTCTGAAAGCCCTTTTCCTCTTTCAGAAATGTAAATAAATGTGGCACAGGCCCTGAAAACATGTCAGCTCAGCCATACAATGGCACCCCTGGGCTCGGCCTTTTTACAATAAAACCCTCACTTCACGCCCCTTCCTCGATGGGGACAATGTGGAGGCTGATGTGGACATATGCCTCTCTCCCAGGTGGGCCTCACCCCTAAGAGTGGCAATCCAGAGTCATCCTCTGCCCTTAACCCAAGGCTAAGGCTTAACAACAGTTGGCACAAGGGGAGCACAACATTTACGCTGGACACAGTGCTGAGCGCTTCACCTCACTCAATGCTCAAGCCTGTCCCTGTCTGAGAAGCCCCCAATGGTCACAGCTTTTGACCTTGGTCAGCAGCAGGGTTGGGATTTGAAATCCCATGGGTCTGCCGCTAGAGCCTCTGCTCTTAGCCAGCCTGCCATTCTTCTATGGAGCCTGTTGGATGATTCATTCCTGATTCTCTACCCAGAGACAATGAGGCGTAAACCAAAATAAAAGGGGGCTATTATGATATCACTATTTGCCGTTTATCTAAATTAGATAATAAATCACGGAGCTGCTTGAAACAATATACATGTCAACCTCCTGAATATCTAGTTATCACTTAGTGCCATTTGATGATGCCTCTGGTATAATTAACACTTTCATCTAGAAAATATTATATTTCTGTGAAATGGAGGAGTGAGAAAATAAATCTAACCTGCCCTCCTCTTCCTTGGGGACAGGGCAATGGACCCGTGGTGGCAGTTGGCTGCGATGGGCTGGGCTGGTGGGTGGATGAGCAAGCCTTCCTTACCCTCTCCTAGCCAGGACTGTGCCCTGGGAAGGGGGGAGTCTGTCACTGCAGTAGCAGCAGCCCTAACTGAGAGATGCTTACCAGCCCCAAATAACTCTGTGCCCATTCATCAGCCTCAGCATAATTGGGCATCTGCCACTGGCATCTCCAGATGTTTGCCTGTATCAGATGTCGATGTGGTTCAGTGTTTTCATTGAGAGCCTTGTAAAAAGCTCTAGCTAGTTGGGGATGCTTATTGTTCATTTTATTTGAGTTCCTTATCATGTGCAAAATGTTCCAGGCACCATTAGGAGACACAAAAGACTCAGAAAACACAGTTTCAGGGGGTGGAAGCTCACCGTAGCGTGGAGGAGACACGTCCACCAACATTTACAAACATTTGCTGAACATGATCAGCTGGTTGGAATGAAAGGCGCTCACAGCAGCACATCAGGGCGGGGCGGGGCGGGGTGGGGGGGACAGGTGGCAGAGACGAGATTTAATGTTCGCCAGAGGGAAGCTTCTAAAATCAGGTGGGTGTTCCAGGCTGTTTGCTTATTAATGTGGTTCTCAGATTAATTCTCAGCAAGATTGGGGTATGGGGGCCAGACATGTATCAGGACAGATTAAAGGGGACACACATCTCACTTGAAGTGAACATTTAAGGTGCAGGTCTAGACATATTATAATTATCGCTTAGCCATAAATGTTGCTTGGTAAGATGCATTGATTCGCACATAGGTTGCTAAGGGCATTAGAGGGAAAATAAAATGTAGGCAATGAGAACTGTCCCCATCATTTACCAAACTTATGTCCAAGACAGCAGCATGGTGGAAGTGCGGAGAACCCTGCTCATAGGCATAAATTAAAGCTATAGTCCTTGGAAAAGGATAATTTACATGGTCAATAATCTCTTTTGAAAGAATGCTATGGGAGTATCCCTTTTTCTAAAGTTCCTTTGTGTTTCATTCACCATTTTGTTTAAACACTTGCCAGAGGGCTCATTTTGGCCTTCTGCAGAGAATGCCCTTCTTGAGGTTGGGGATGCTGGGGGCTGGGTGCAGTGAGGGCAGAAGGCCATGACCTGGACAGCAAGCCCCCAGGAGGAGGGGTGCATCTGCAAACAAGACATCTCCTGTGGCCAAAGCAGGGCCATGTGAGTCCCTCATGTCTGACCCAAGCTGGGTCTGCGTTGGGGCAGTCGTGCCTGAGGTGAGAAGCACAGAGCAGGAACCCTGCCTCCGCGCTTGGCAGCAGGTGGCAATAGGTCTCATGCCTGGTGGGAGGTTGTGGGTAAGTCAGGTTTCCTCTCTGGACCTCAGCTTTCCTCATCTCTGAAGTGGGGATTTGAAAAGTTCCTTAGTAACATAAGATCAAGGTGTCCTGAGGGTAAAAAGCACATAGTCAGGTCACAGTACCTGGCTCAGAGCTGGCATTTGGTGTGGTCCTCATTTCTGTGGGCAATATTGTTCCTTGAAGGCTGAAGGACCCACCAGCTCCCTCCCTAGCCTTGACACAAGTCCTGCCTGTTCCCTGAGGCTTTGAGACTCAAGTGCTGTGAAAGCCTTGAAGAGGCCCCAGACCCCCCAACTCTGCTTCATGAGGACCGAAGACAGTATCCTGAGGACCCTCAGCGCAGTGCCCAGTGCAGTGAGTGCTGGTGTTCGTGTTACAGACAGGTTACTCCATGGGAGTTAGGAAGCATGGGGCTCAGGGAGCAGATGCTCCTGGGGAAGAAAAAAGGGAAGGGCTGAGGGGGTGGACCTGGGATGGCCCCACCAACCTGAACATTGTTAGTATTATCACCCCAGGTGCCACTCTGAGGTTCAGGCACAAATGACGCATGAATCTAGCCCCCAATCTCCACCCCCCGTGGGCCTCACCACTGCCACCTCCAGCCTCAGGGGTAGGATTGTCCTATATTTTTATATGCTAAATCTGGCAACCATAACGAAGGGGTTAAGAATAAACTAGATGAGCTACTGAATTCAAACCACCCTGACTTTGGGACACCTAAGACTCATGAAAAGCTGTGAGTGCGTAAGCATTCCTGACTACAAATCCTTACTTTGCTGCAGGATTCGGCTGAGAGTCATTTTGTTTCTCTGTCACTATGGATGGAAATATTGGAGTAGATCCTAGGTTTTTGGTTTATTCGGTTTTTGTTTTTTAATTCAAAAGTTTCTCAGACACAGCGAAGGACTTATAAGCCAGCTGAAGAGCCTAACACTCCTTTTACAAGTACTTTAGGTAAAATAAAGAGTAATAGGGATACCTGCAGTATTGATGAGCCCTGATTCTATGCATGGAGAGAATTTAGGCTGAGTGAAGACTCCTTAAGGACACGACTGTGACATCTGAAGTATTGGGTCAGGAATTGCTCATGCTTTGCAGCAGATGCCAGTGAGTTCTGCCCAAGTGAGGAATCAGCTGGGCATCACAGACTGCTGCTGTGGGGGAGTGGGGGTGACTGCTGTTCAGCATTAAGGTGTGAAGAGAGAGAACAGCACCAGTTTGAGAAGACCAGCAGGAAGAGATTATGTTGCTCTACTGCTCTGCAGCCGGACTGCCCCTGTGGGCATGGAGAGGGCAGTGCCCAGGCAGAGCAGGCCTGTGTTTGGCTCCTAAGGGAATCAGACCTGCAGGGATGGTCAGCACAGCTCCCTTCCCCTACTCCTACCAGGCCCAGGCCTATCTTCCTGCCAGGACCACCTCAGTCCAGTGATCAGAGACGGGCACCAGCTCCTTGGACACCTGGTACCCAGGCTCTGCTTCAGAGTTGGAGTGGGGAGCTCCAGTTGTGGGGGTCATGCTGCCTGGCCAGACAGGGCTCCAGAGCTGGGGTCTGAGGGCAACTCGCTGACACCCTCAACCATCCCCTGCCAAAGGGACCACTACAGTTTAGGCCGGAGGCCTGGGCTTGTGTAGCTAAGACCAGCCCCTGTCTTGATTCCCTGTTTGGGGCTCCTTGTCCCCTCCCCCTGCAGTCGTGAGTAGAAGAAGGGGAAGTAAGGAGTGGGAGGGGAAGGGAGGGAAAGGCCTAAGTATGAGCTGCTGGCCAGCTAGACTGCCCATAGGAATTGAGGCTGGGCCGGTGGAAGTGATGATGAATAATCAGAGAGGCTGAGGCCCATGCCCAGCCACGGAGGAACACTCAGCCACATGTAGAGCATCCTTGTAAAGCTAGCTGGGCCACTAAAGCAAGCCCCATGCTTTCCCTCGGTTTTTGACCCTGTAAAATGAAGCTCCTAATGCCTTCTTTGCTTTGCCCTGGTGGCACCCAGGGGAAGTGACTGCAATACCCTGCGAATCCCAGGGCAGGTGGGGCAGGGAGGTGGAGGGCATCAAGAACTGCTGAGAGCTAGAAGGAAGTGGGAGTTGGGGGCTAGGAATGGAAATGATAGACATGAAGAATTCATAGACATAAGTTTGGATCATCAGGTTTTGAGACAGGGTGGCCGGGAAGCCAGTGTGCCTTGAGCAGAAATGAGGGCATGGGAGAAGTAAATGTATTTTGAGACACGATGAGTTCGAGAAAGCGGTACATAGCTGGGAATGTGGGCCTGGACCAGGAGAGCAAGAAGTTAGTGAGGGTCAGTTGCATTAGGAATGTTGTGAGCAGCTAAGGGGCATTTGCTAAAAAGAGAAACAAGCCAAAGATGATGCTGTGGAGAGGGCTTGAATGTAGAACCAGTGAGGAGCCAGGAGCTAAGGTGAAGCAGAGGTAGGAGGATGCTATGAAAGTGCACTGCATTGGAGGCCAGGGAGGCAGACGCAGAGACTGAGGGGCACCTGGGGTGCCTTCCTGGGAAAAGAACAAGGACGGGAGGGCATGAATTGCACATTATAAGGAATGAGTGGATGGCGAGGAGATGGAAGAAAATTTTACTGACTATCCAGGTAACCTCACAGCGTTAAGAACCATGAGTGCCTACTGGCCCAATGCCCAGAGCCAAGGAATACTGCTATTCCTGGCTGTCAGATACAGGCCTTGGGAGTGGGCAGGGAGGAAGCCAGGATGACAGCTGACAAGTCCTATAAGTGATCTAACCACCTAACATCAAACATATATAAAAGATCAAGATCATGAAATTCAACAGATTTTCAGCCATATCTAACTTCCAAAACACAGCTGGAATTGGGAAATAAACAGAAACCATCTCTGAATAATCAAAATGACTGCCACAGCACCTCCAATACTAGCATGCTTTGCTTTGTAAGGAGGGACCCTGAAGCCCTCACTCAGAGCCAAGCTGCTTTTACTTAACACACAGTTCTGACAAACATTAAAACCTGGTTTCAATTTTAAAAAAAGGAAATCAAACCCAAAAGAAAAAACACTAGATAAGTGGCTCTGCACATCTCAAATGTATGAGATCATCACAATGAGGAATTGGCCCGGACAGACTCCCAATTCCCACTCAAGACTGATATTCTATGATTCCCATATTTTTGTAAATAGGATCTCCTGGCTATGAAGACATGGTGAGATAATATTCCATCTACGTCGCTTAAGAAGGCAGGGCCATGTATGGTGCATGTCAGGAAGCTGTGCTTTGAAAAATTTCGGCTCTTGAAGAGGGAACGGAACTACATTTATTGAGCACCCTATGTACTCACCATCTTAAGAACATTAACCTCTTAATAATCTTATGAGTACTATTATCTTTACCATTTTATGGAAAAGAAAACAGATTTAGAGAGCTGAAGTGATTCATCCCAGTTTACACCGTGAATGTTTTTTTTATGTCACCATCTGTCTCCCTCCGATTTCCAGCAAAGTCCCTGTGTACAATACCTGCTCTCTGACGTCAAGTGGACCCACTGGGCCTGAGCTCAGGTGATACCCTCCAGGGTGGGGGTGATACTGTTACCCATGTTCCTGCCCTGGCTTTCACAATTTTGGCCACTCCAAGGGCTGGAGGGCAGGGGTATCCAGCCTCACTCCTGCCTCTGAATCCAAGATGAAGCTCCCCTCCCCTTGTGGGCAGACCTTGAGTGGCAGAATCCTTGCAGCTGGAAGATAAACAGTTGCAAGAGCCCCATCATGAAGGGTAGTTTTGTGAACCCTGTCTTCCAGGGAAAATTATTCATGAAGAACTTTGATGGTGACAGACTCTGTTTTTTATTCTTTAATCATTAAGAAAAATACATCCATTTCAGTTTATTCAAAACAGTGGAAAATCATTGAGGCTTTTCCTGTGTAAAGGTCAAACTATAAAAAGATAAGTGGACTCAGAGAAATCCAGGCTAGTCATGAAAATGTGGCAGTGTATTAAAATGGATCCAAAACAGGATTTATTCCTCCTTTGGAAACAGCTCATAATAATCCCCTCTCTATTCTCCTAATGTGTGTTAAATTCCTGTTTTGAGCTTCAAGGACACGAAGTAAGTGACTTTCAATGGGTAGAGTGTAGACTGTACAGACAGGGTCGTGGATCAGAATCTCTGAGCAGCTGCTACACACCAAGTATGAAACCCGGAGCAAGTATCATCACTTTCCTGAGCCTCAGTTCCCTCCCCTGCAAAATGGGGAAGGATCCCCCTGCCTCCCACACGAAGAACCTTCCCACAATCCTGTCCATGACTTCTACCTGAGAGCTGGAGCAATGAGTCCTGGCTTGGGCTCCTGTCAATACAGACTCTGAGGAGGGCATTGCCAGGCCACAGTCCAAAGACAGATCCCCTGCTGTGGCCTCTTTATCCATCTCTGGCCATTGGGTGTCCCCAGACTGATAGGGCTCTGCTGTGCATGGACTTGGGTGACCTATGAAGTCCTTGCAGCTGGAAGATAAACAAGTAGCTGCAAGATCCCCATCACGAGGACATTTAAAAAGGGCACTTGGTAATTTAACAGCTTTTGTGAAGCTGAGCAAGTGATGGGAAAATGATAGAGTATTTTGAAAACACAGCCTGGACAGTAAAATCCTCACTTTCCTCTTCATTATTTAAGAACTTGGAGAAAATCTTCGAGTGTTCTTGGGAAGATAAGAAACAGCTGTGTCTCCTCTTTATCAAATCAAGACTCTATCTCTGCTCAATCTTGTGCAGCTCTGCCTGTGGTGCAGGTCCAGCTTCTCTCTCAGCCCACTCACTGGTGGAGAGAAGCGGGGATTTGGGAGATGAAGACAGGTTTCCTGGTGGCAGGCCCTTGGCCTGGGAGCCAAGCCCTACAAGTGGGAGCTGGCTTTTGTTTCCTGATTTGTGTCCAAGTAGGAACAGAATGGCCTGTGTAAAAATCTACAGAGGAGAGCACCAGCTCTTGGGCCTGGTCAACAGAGAGGAAATGAGGGAGGCTGGTGGCAGCGACCAGATACTGCAGATTGCAGATGGAGAGAGTAACATGTCTCATTTGTGTTCCACAAAGGTCACACAGGCTACAGGAGGAGAAGGGCTCAGAGGCAGCAGGGCCAGGTAGTAGGTTGCCTTTGTCACCCAAGGACATGGTGGTGTGGATGCAGGAGATAATGACTCTGGGGGGCTGATGAACCAATGACCGGTGCAACGTGGAGGCTAAGGGACAGGCAGGCCTGGGAGGAAGTCTCTGAGGCCTGTGGCCTGGGCACTTGGGTGGATGGTGAGGTCTTAAAATGAGATGAAATGCGGGAGGGGTGGTATGGATTTGGGCATCTGTGGTGAGTCAAAGTTAGACAGCAACTGAGGTAACTGAGGGACATCTAGCTGGACCTATCCATGAGAAAATAGGACAAAAAATTGCCATTAGAAAGAGAAGCAAAGCAGAGATGGAAGAGTAGATGAGGCCAGCACACAGGTGGCTGGTGATTGAAGCCAAGAGTGGACAGGATCCCTCGGGGCGAGTGCGGAGTGAGACCCAAGGACCAAGAAGAAGCTCCAGGAATCACTGACATTCGAGTTTGAGAAAACAGACTCAGTGGAGAAGCCTAAGGAGATGGCAGAAAGATGACTGAGAGAGTGTAGAGTCAGGGAGACCCCAAGATGGGAGTCTGTAGGAGTGGGGGGCAGCAGAGAAGATTGCCTTAGAGGCTGGGCTCATAGCTGTGTTAACCTGTGAATGACAGAGGGATTCGGCCCCATTAGCAACGTTGATGTTCATGCTGTGGTTTTAGCCAACTCTGCAGTTTTGCAGATGGTTTGTTTTCCTGGATAGAAGGTTCAAAGTGGGCTTCTTGGAGGTTTCCAGGAGATCTGTCTATGGAAACTATCTTATGTCTTAAATTTTCTCCTCACTAGGACCTTTTTCATTTAGGTAACCTGAAAAGTATAACCACGGCCACTGTGTTTATATTATTTTAATCTTGACTTTTAAAAATATTTATAGCAGACGCTTATTTTAAACAACATGAAGATCTATTTTACTCTCCTTTATACTCTTCATGTGAAGAGCCTAATTTTAAAAGATCTATAAATTAGATATGTAATTTGTAGACTCTTGGAGAGTCTACCTCTTCAGCTTTTTTTCTTTTTTAGGTCACAGAGATCTGTCTTAAACCATTAGGTATTTAATGTGACATGCTCTGCTTTGCAAAGTAAGAGAGAAAGGGGAGCTTTTGGCTCAGATACAGCAGCTTTGCCCCCAAATGTGTCCAACAGCCTGATTCAGTATTAAATCTCTCAAATGATTGATTATCCATTAGGGTAGCTATTTAAAGAGTTCATCGCATCAGATTCAAACCGACAACATCTGCGCAGCAAGGACAGCTAGGCGAAGCCAGGCGGAACTAAGTGGAAGCTGAATGGAGCTGTGGATTCTGCCTTCCATGAGGCTCCGAGACCAGACCTCCATTCAGAAAAGTAACAAGGTTGCTGTCGCCGTTGTGCCTGGTGATCAGGCATGTGCCAGTTGCTTCCTGCTGGGCCCAGGTCAGGGAGGACACCACTATGAAAGAAAGCTCTCATAGGGCATGGCTCAGAGCCAGAGACTTTCCCCTGCTCTGTGCCTCACTTAGCTCCCCCTTGTCCCCTTCCAACCCCTTCCCATCTTCCCTCCTCTGGGGCCTCAGACCCTGAGCTGTCCTGGGCCTATGCCTCTTGTCCCTTCTTCCCTCCACAAGTCATTGCAGCTGTCCCAGCAGGGTTTGCCCCCAATCCCTCCTGACTTCATCCAGCATGTCACTGACAAACTGCAAAATCTAAGTCTAAGCTCATTGTTGTCTTCTAACCCTGGCAGGTTTCCTCTGAATAGCACCACCCAGCTCGTCCCCTCATTCTGCACCCTCCTCGTATGCTTAGCAAACAGTTTATCTTGGCAAGTTCACCGGGAAGCAATAATACTGCTAAAGCTAGGCGCTTGATGGACCTTTTATTTCTGAAGCTGTGTGTGTGTAGGTAGGAGTGCCTTACATGGGTGTTTAAGTTTCCAGGCTGAAGTTATTCCTGCCCATGCTCAAAGGAGCAGCCTTTGGGGATTTGGGCCCTGTTTGCCTGGTGTGCCAGAGCACAGGCAATGCTATATTCTTTGGGCACCTTGGTTGGTTCTAGGGTCTGCCTTGTCCAAGCCTGTGGGAGGCCTGTGTCCTTGGAGGATGCCTCAGTCCCCACAAGAGCTCCGTGGCTGGAAAGCTCCCTATGGCTTGTTGGGGTACTCATTCACAAATGCTACATCTCAAGGCTCTTTGTAGTGGCTGCTGTGGTTTCTGCCTAGACCCCATTTCAGGGCTGGCACACCCATCTTCTAGATTTTGGGACTATCTCACAGCTGCATCCCTCCCTGGGCATTGCCCTCAGTAGAGGTAAACCGCCTCATTTAAGGTTGGCCTGTGGCCGATGACTGGCTGATGGGAACAAGTCTGAGGGGCCATCTCAGCTCCTTAGTTTCCTTTAGAACACTGAGGCCTCAGGTGCAACCACAGTCTGGGCCAGTTTCTCCCTATGCCTGATGCTGTCTTCTTTACTTTCTTGCATTCAACATTAAATCTGCACACAACTTGTGGAACCAAGTCTAAGACAGCTGCCATAGCTTAGCTGAGAGAGAGGCTGGGCTGCCCCACAGCTCCTCATCCCCTCCAGACCTACCCTGGCCATGCCGTGTTGGGGCTGCTGAGATATTGCAATTGTTCTATTGCTATGCTTAGGCCTCCCTAATTGATCGCTTGGGAGGCATTTGTTTGATTTTGGACTTGAACTTAGGAAAAACTGTGCTTATTTGGGCCTTTGGTCTGTGTTTGATTTGTGTTTCTGCTACCAACACCAACAATTGGGGAAGAGATAGGGCTTTCTTTGCTTTGGCTGATAGGAAGCTCAGAGCCCAGTCTAAGACCCATATGTTGCACCTTCTAAGTTCCTGTGACATACCTTTCTCACCATTGTTATTTGTGTTGTTTTGCTCTATCACACAGCTCCTTCTGAGCTGCCTCAAAGTCATGAGGTGGGGTATAAATGAATAAACACACATAAATATAGAGTTATCCTGTCAGGCAGATCAGGATACTGGTTACCAGTTCTGGGACATTTGCTAAGACACAGTTTCTCTAAACTATAGTTTCTTCAGCCAAGGAGTGGGCCTGACGCCTGAAGACAAATACAATAAGCACATGCCTAGTACACATCAAGTCCTCATTAAATGGGAGACCTTAATAACAATTTTTTTTTTTTTTTGTAAAATCATGTTGTTCTGGAACCTGACCTTCCATGGGTCAGATCTCCCTCCTTCTTTCCGGTCATGTGTTGGCTGTGGGCCAAGATGTATTTCTGGCCTGTTGGGTTTTGTTTTCTTGTGTGAGAAAGATGCCCACCCAGGCACCCACAGCTTACAGCAGACTGTGTGGACCAGGATAAGAGACAGTGGATATGTTCACCGATTGTTCATTAAAACACCCACAATATAAATGAGCACCTACTTGGCTGGAGAAAAATTAAAAATAAAACTCTATGTAAACTTAGCCTTCATAAAATGAAAAAAAGTTTCTAGATGAGAGATTGGTGATGAGTAATTTAACAAAGACAATGTAAATCTAGGCCTTTGAATACTTTAAATATAACCATCTGATATAAAAAGAATTGCACTAAATTTTCTAAAGCTGAGATCTTTCCTAGAGTGAGAGACTCACTTTCTTTATAGGGACATATTCCCCAAAAGGCAAATGAGGAATGCAAATAATAACATCCATGTCAGCATCACATCCCCCTCTAGGCAGCTTAGGAGAATTCTACACATTTTGTAGTCTACACTAGCACCCCATATGTCACATGTTACTGTGCAAACCAGTTTGGAACCCACATTGGAACAGAAAAGCTCATTTCAAAAGGGAGGTTGCTTGGGAAAGTCTTTCTTTTGTTTATTCCTAAAGTCAACCAGTGCCTGGCTTTGCCCTCTAGTAAATGCCATATGGGCCTGAACCTTAGTCTGGAGCCCATCCAAAGATGGGTGTGAAATTGGAATTCCTTGTCTTTCTTGGAAATAAGGAGTCTGAAGCAGGGAACCATCCCTGAGCCGGGTCTAGGACAGGCTTCCTGGGTGTATCCTCCTTGAGAAGACAGGGTGGTAGTGTGATGGCAGGATGTTGAGGAGGGCTCAAGGGCAAGATGGAGAGTAGGTGACATGAGGGCAAAGCTGGGCACAGAGCAGGCCCTGGCTGATCTATTTGTAGGAGTGGGTCTTGGGAAGGGGGAGAGGAGCGAAGGAGTAGAGGGAGCCTGTGGGCGGAGCGCGTATCTGGCTGGGCCTTTTAGTCCTGGAGCTGTGAGGGTTGCTGGGCTGCACACTTGGGCTGGTTTAGGAGGGGCCAGGTGGGTTTTGGAGGAAGCTGCCTCAGAGCTGCTGTGGCCACCAATGAGACAGGAAGAAACTCAGGTCGATGGCCCTTGAGCCAGGGTGCCCTTGCAGAGACTGGCTGAAATTCTGAGACATGGACTCAACATGTTAACCAGGCTCAGGAGTTTGGATCAAGTCTCAGGAGCCTCCTTGGGGATCAGCCAGTGCAAGAAGAATAGTCGATTTCTGAGGAACCAGGAACCTCTTGCTCTATCACATAGAGCCCTTTGTCTACCACATGTGGGGACAATGTCCCCCTCAATGCGTAGGCTGAGGATGGAGGCAGAGTGGGGCTGCGGTTTTAATCTCTTTTAGCATCTAATGACTGATGTCCTTAAAAACCTGTTACCTACACATTTCCTTGCACCTCCAGAGTTTTGATGTGTGAGAAAACCCATGTACATGACCTTCATCTTGATAACAAGTTTCTTCCCTTCCTATAGAAATCCTTAGTAGGAGGTGCAATTTATGGAAGACAGAGTGTCAAAAAAGATTAAGGACTCTCTCTCTGCCTGACATAGCACAGAAGCCTCAGGGTGCATGTAGTTCCCAAGCACTGGCTGGTACATTTACCTCATGTGATGATGATGATGATGATGATGATGATGATGATGATAAAGCACACAGCCTCATTCCTAAAATGAGTATAATGACAATCTTGATAAAGGCAGAATCAGGGAGTAGAGGAGAGAATAGACTTTGGAGGCAGACTCCCTGGGCCCACATCCTGGCACCATCTCTCACTAGCTGTGGGAAACTAGAGGTCACTTGACTGCTTTGTGCCATTCTTCCTGATTTGTAAAATAGGACTCAGAGTAACTAATTATGGAATGTGTTTAGAAGGGTGCCAGGCACGTGGTAGTATCCTTACCTGCTGTTGTTATTATTATTACTATTCTTACTATTGATATCATTGTAGGTATAAGGCCTTTTCATGTACTATGTCATTTGAATTTCACAATCCTATAAAGGAAAAAGTATGATTATTATTATCTCACTCTACAGATGAGAAAACAGACTCAGAGAGGTTGAGGGGCTTGCCCAAACACACTCAGCCTGCTCCTCTACCTGGCTGACCCTGGCAAGGCTGAACACCCTGGTTGCACAGGACTAAAGGGAGGTTTCACCATTCCCTGACAGACCTCCCATTATCTCTGCCCAACGGGGTGGAAGTTTTATTACCTCTACTTAATACTGGAGATAATGGCCAGGTGAGCTAAGTGGCTCCTAGACAGGCCTGCCTCCTCCAGCTAAGCTGCTTTTGAGCCAGCTGATCAAGACCACTCTTCAAAATCAAATTTAACTGCTCAGCTGCATCCATTGTTCTGTGCACGGAAGCAACTGCCCCACAGGCCACCCCACTTGGCACTGTGACAGTGATTAATAAGGATATTCTGCGTTCATGTGAGGCCTCTCAGCCGAGGCCTCAGAGCACTTTGCAATCACTAATTAAGCTTCATGGTGGTGGCTCAGGTAGGTGGGGGCCCTGGATCCACTTTATATGTCTTTAGCTGATGCAGAAAGAGACCAAATCACTCCCCCAGCAAGCCATGGCCTTTAGCCTGACCAGGCCCCAGTGGGCATTCCCTTTCCTTGGAATGTGGCCAAAATCATTTGCAGGGAAAGACTTCCTCACTGTTATTTCAGACTTCAAAATAATAACCAGCACTCAGAAGCCATTTCCCACTTGAGTTAGGAACAGGCTAACAGCTCCATGGCTGAGCCCTACCTGGTGCCCACCAACTGGCCCGTCGAGGCTAATGAGGGGCTGATGTAGCTCATAGCCTGCACCTGCCAGCATATCAGAGTCTACTGCACCTGTACATGGGGCCTTGGGGTCAGGCCCGTCCCCTCAACACTATCTGCTCAGTACCCCCCACTCTCTATCCCTCATCTGTTTCACCTTCATCCCCAGCTCTGCCTCACATTTGCCACCTGCTTGCTGTGGCTGAGAGATCCCAGAGCCTGTGGGGAGGCAGGCAGAGACTACACAACTCAAGAGAAAGAGCTTGGGCTTCCACCCAAGGATGAGGGGGAACCACAGAAGGGAGGGACATGGTCAGATTTGTGCTTTGAGATGACAGTTCAGGAAGACATTTATGTAGAGAGGGGCAAGAGGAGGCCATGGCAATGAGCCAGGGGAGCACAGATGGGGCTCCAGTTGGGGGTGGCGGTGAGGTAGAGAGAAGAGGCTTGAGGGGCATTTAGAAAGGGGATCAACAGGACTTGGTGACTATCTGGAGGTGGGCATGAGGGAGAAGGAAGAGATCTAGATGGACCTCCTGGCCATTAGACAGATCCATTCCACTGGGCATTTGTGCCCTCTGTGTCAAGCACTGCGTTTAATAAACTTGTAACAAACTTGGCCATGTTAGTGCAAACCAGCTCCCAGGAAAAGCTATGTCAGGTAGAACAATTGAGCCCAACCCCACTCTCTCGACTGCCACCTCCCAGACACCATACTTTCTGGGTGGGCCAAAGAATGAAACCTGACACTCAGGGCTCAGCCTCCATTTTTGGGTCATGGACATTCCAGGGCACCATTGAGTTTGACCCACACAAAAGTCTGGGGGATGGGCATTTGTTCCCCTTTTGATTGATGAAACCAAGGCTCAAGGGTTAAGTGACCTGCCTGTTGTGGTCTGAATAGAGGCCCCTGAGAGATATCCATGCCCTAATTCCTGGAACCTGTGATAATGTTACCTTATATGGCAAAAAAGGACTCTGCAGATGTGATTACTTAAGGAACTTGAGCTGGGGAGATTATCCCAGATGACCCAGGTGGGCGCAATGGAATTACAAGGGTCTTCATGAGGGGGAGGCAAGGACACCAAAGGTGGGAAAGGTGATGGTGATAGAATCAATGTGTTTCGAAGATGGAGGAAGGAGCCGTAAGCCAAGGAATATAGGCAGCCTATAGAAGTTACAAAAAGCAAGGAAGCAGATTCTCCCCTAAAGCTTCCAGAAGGAACACCAGCCTGCTGACACTTCAATTTTAGCCCAATGAAATTGATTTTGGACTTCTGACCTCCAAAACTGTAAGGTAATAAATTCCTCACCATCATCCAACTACAACAGAAACCCTCAGTAGGAGGTACAGTTATTTCTGGGCAAGAGAAGAGGTTGATTTTGATTCCACAGAGACCCTCACAAAGGCTCTCCCTGCCGAGAACTGAGAAAGCCATAGATCCTGGGCCTGGTCTTCCTTTGAGCTATGACCTGGGCCAGGTGCTTGGGTAAGATAGAGGGATAACGACCCTGAAAAGGGGTTGGAAGAGTATGTGGAAGGCAGATAGGAGAATGCTCAGAGGAGGAAAACAAGCATTTTACTGTTGGCACAAATGTATGGGCCCCAGCTGCTTGAGGACCCTGGTGAGGGGACAACTAGTGGTGAGGCATTCTGCCTTCTACTGAGGGGTTCTGCTGTAATCTGATGATGCCAGGGTTTGGGGAAGAAGGGGAAGAAAGGTTCTTAGCTACAGATCTGAGATGATTGCAAATAGCTTCCCATCGCAGTCTCCTCATTTTAACCTCCAGGGAACAGAGGGTGAATCTCTGCCTTCCACAGACATACCTGCCCCAGAGCGGGAGGTAGAGCTGGGAGAGCCTGGGCTGGGCCACGCTGATTCCCTCATTAAGGTGAGGGGGTTAGAGTTGGGATCTCTGAGGCCCTTTCAGCTTAACACATTGGTTTCTCCTTGAAAAAGAAGTTTTGGTAACCATCATACATATATATAGTCTCGCCCTGGTTTATAGGATTTTAGTTATGATCATTAACATTGACACTCTCTTCGGGGACTTTGCAGTCATTTTCAAAGTTATTAGGTCATTCATTGATCTTCACAACAACGTGTGAGGCAGGTACTGGTATCGTCCCATTTTGAAGTTTAGGAAACTGAGACTCAGAGAGGTGATATGATTTGTTCAAGTTAGGTGTGAGAGCTAGGATTTTTGACTCAGGTTTTCTGGCCTCCTCCTTGTCTCTTTTATGGCATCAAAGGGAGCTCAAAGAGCATCCTGTTCACCCCGTTCTGTGACTCTGCTCTGCGATTTTCCTGGGATTCCACAGGGAATTACCAGCAAACTGGCTTGAGTCTTTCTTCCTAGGGGTCTTATGCTGACACCCCAGACCTCTGCTTCAGGCCCAGACAAGGGGCCTTGACCCACCCCATTGTTTACTCACTAACAAGTAAGCTTGGTGCTATTCAAGGCCCCATGGGGCACCCTGAGCATGGAGGAACAGGCTGACACAGATGAAGAAAGTCATAGAGGCTGCTGAAGGCGGCTCTGGAGCCCAGCAGTGCCTGAGCGGGTGCTGCAGAATCCACTGGGGTGCTGTCATCCAGCAGAGCAGTGCTGGGGAGAGAGAGCATCTAGAGGCCTCAGTAGGGGTAGGGCAGCCCATTCCAAGGGTAGACATAGCCCAAAGTGAGAGGGTCAGAGGTTGAGGTGACCAAGGGCTTGGGTTGGAGCGGTCTCCTGTTCAGTCCAGGCCCTTCCTGCAATGCCAGAGGAGCCGGTTCTGCATTTTCTGGGTGTTGCCTTCTTCACTAGGCCTTCTCTTTGCTTCATCATAGATACCTACAGGGCCCTGGCTGAGCTCTTCATAGTTCTGGCTGTGGGGGTTTTGGGCCAGCACATACAGAAGCATGGCAAGTTAGTGCTGAAGGGTGACCACAGCCCTCACTGTCCTGGCCACTGGGACCACTGTCTCTTCTGATCTCTCTCTTTGGCATTGAGTACTGCCATGGCCTTATACTACTAGAGTCCCTGTGTATACATGATATGATGTAATTATCCTACAGATGCTAGCTCAGGCTTTGAATCCTGAGTCCTCCTCTGGGGCAATAATCTTGTTCTGCCCACTTCGCTTGCCCCTCTACATGGTGTCATGGGGGCCACAGGAGACTAAGCATCTCCAGAGACTCTTGTGATTCCTGGGCACTATCTATGAAGCATTGATGCTGTGTACCAGGGAGATGTGGCATCATAGTTTAACAGACCCTCAAGTCAAGTTGGGCCTGACTCTACTGTGACCTGGATAAAGTAACTTCACTTCTGAGCCACAATTCTCTCACCTGTAAAATGGAGGTAATCACAGCAGCCACACCATAAGATGGTTGAGGGGAAGAAATGAGAAAATCCATATAGAATGTATTAGCACTGTGCCAGGCACCAGATGCTCAATAGATGCTGTGTTTCTTCAAAGCTATGGTCCTGGTAACTCTATTATAAACCAGAAAAACATATTTAAGAAATTATTTCCCAATAAAAGGTGCAGAAACCTCATAGTAAGGTATGGAAGAGAAGCCTGGACAGCCTGGGCCTCAACTGATGGGATGGTGGCCCATCATGGCACCCACCCCCACTCATCATCAGACAGTGGGGCTTACAAGGGCCAGAATCAGAACCTCTTTCTTTGGATCTTTGGTTGTCACTCTCAGCACATGAGGAATAAAAAGTGAGCCTCATGGACATCCCTGCACTGTAGTCAAGGCTGGAACTGATGGCGGGGCGGGGGGACATCCCCTATTCAAAAGACATAGGCTGCCAAGGCGGGGGGCAGGAATAGCATGGGCAGGAGCCCTGCATGCCAAGAGGGTCTCTTCCAGCTGGAAGATTCAAAGATTCCACATGAAGAGTTAGTGGCTGGGTTTACCCTGAGGGAAAGGGAAGGGGCCCAGCTACCTCAGCTCTCCAAGGGAGTGTTTAGTTCCTGGGGCATATGGCAGGAATGGGAGGCAAACTCCATTGGATGCCGCGAGGACAAGGGGAGGCCCCTAAGGAGCCAGAGTGGCTTTGCTGGCCAGTGGAACAGATCTAGGATGGGAAGAAGGAACAACACAAACCAGGAGGCTGTGAGGACAGAGGCAGGAGAATGGAGGTCCTATGGGAAGCAACAAATTCTAAGCCCTTCAGTTTGTTGTTAGAGTTGCGAGGAGATGAAGATGGGCAACCTACAGGCTGGGAGGCTGGCATCGGATATTCAACAAGCTCTTTGGCCTAGGCCCAGCCCAGGCTAGTGCTAAGTGGTGAAGGTCTAGAGTACAAGCAGTCCTGCTATGAGGGAGAGACATACACTCCCCAGAAGAGATGGCACGTAGGTTTACCAGCCCTCCTCTCCTGTGCTATGCTTCAAGGAAGTCAATCACACATGTTTTCTTGAGGTTGATGACATGACCTCAGCACAGAGCCTGGCATATGAAGGGTGCTCAGAGGGGCCCCGAGTAAGAGGGTTTGACCATAAAGGGACCCCTGATACTGACCAAGGGCCAGATTTTTCTCAAGAAAAATAAACTTTAGATTTCAGAGAGTAGAAAGAAGGTGGAAATAAAACAGATGCCCTGTTTTAGACTATCTTATCTTTTGCACTATTATTAATCCTGGTCCACTTTTGCAAAGTACATTGCATACATAATTCTAAACAGGATCTGTAAATAATCAGCCATCCAGTCAACATCCAGCCAAGCATCTACTAAGGTTTAATGCAAAACCAGGCCCATGGGTGCCAGACACAAGTGTACCTACAAGGACATGAATGTTGATTTGATAACTTCATTTGATCTTTGACAGCCCCATTCATTATGTCATTGTGGGGGCTGGGTACTGGAAGAAGAGGAAACGAAAAGTAGTGAGCTGGCTGGCCAAGGTTATACTGATAACCAGTTCATGACCATACCAAGAAGTTCCTGTGAGTCTCCCCATGTGACCTTGAGCTGACCCCCAGCTGGCCCAGCAGCTCACTCCTGCTTGGCTCCTATAGAAGTGACTTACTGACAGGAGTTTCCAGTGGTAGCTACCAAATACCTGAGGGAGAGACATGCTTCAGAAAACTATGAAACAATAAAAAGCTCTTAATGATTGATTTAAAATCAATATGGTGAGGAAATAGGACTCAAAATAGAAATATCCCCAAGAGGTTGAGGGACAGATCTACACCCCTCATTGCTGTTTCTGTCACTGCACCCACCCCCACTCATCATCAGACAGTGAAGGCCCAGGATTCATTTTCCAATCCTGACTGTGTGCTTGCATTTAAATTCTTTATATAGACTCAGGCCTCAACCCTGTGCTGTTCGACAGTTTATCAATAACAAAACCTCACTACATTTATGGACTGCTTCTCTCTGCCAGGTACTTTGCATTTGCTCATTTAATCCTCCCATCAATCCACTTGGATTGATATGATTATATCCATTTTATAGACAAGGAGTCTGAAGCTTCCTAGGATCACTCAGTTCCCAAGTTTTGATCAGATTTAAACTCATCTATCAGATTCAAAGAAAGATCTTCCTGATTCTCTGAGGTTGTCAAACTTGCAGCTCTCAGGGAAGAGCTGGGAGAAAGAGTGAATGCATTCAGTGAAAGAACCAAGACCCTAAAATATCTTGAGGCCCTGGGTAGCACTGTCCAACAGAACTTTCTGCAATGATGGACATGTTCTGTATCTGTGCTGTCTAGTATGGTAGCCACCAACTTCATGTGGCTATAGAGAACTTGAAACATGGCTAGAGTGACTGAGAAACTGAAATTTTAATTTAATTTAAATAACCACATGTGGCTAGTGGCTATTGTACTGGACCATACCTAGCACTATGGGCAAAAACCTACAGGATGATTCTGGGTCAGAGTCTGTATGACTCTTACATTGGGTCATAGGAACAGGACAAGGAGTTGAAAATGACTGGGGGGCCCTGGTGCCTGTGAGCTTGGGTCTCAGTGGGTGAGGCCTCTGCAGTCATTTCTAGATGTGGGAGCTGAGACATTAAATCAGAGAATAGAAGGAGGGAGGAAGTAGGCAGGGCAGAGAGGAAAGGAGAGACTTGGAAAGTGGGGGCAGGTACAAGACAGGTTCACTTGAGGATCCGATCCCATCTCCCCTGTGCTAAACCCCTGGAAATGCAAAGAAGTCTTCAGAGAGAGGAAGGCTCGATGCCAGTTAATGGTTCTGCCCCAAAGGGAGGCACCTTCCTGTTCCTCTGCCAGGTGCCTTGGCTTTCCTGTGAGCTTGTGTCCACCTTTGTCTACTTTCCATTTCTTTGTTTGTTTTGGAGCATCTGAGCAGCCTATGTCTCATCCTGAGAGCAGGGAAATAAACACTGCCGTGTAGACAAACTCACTTGACTCCACTTACAGAGACTATCAGCCTATGATTTTTCAGCTCAAAGGCCTTTTTGCTTCTGTGAGCATCACCCGAGAAGATTTGGCCACAGGAAAAAGACATGTTCTGGAAGCTGAGGTGATACACTACCTGTGATCAGAAAGACACAGGACAAGGCCCTGACGGCTTTGGCGGCAACAGGACAGCCACACGTGTAGGCTGCCTCAAACAACCACTCTGCCTCTAGCTTGCAAACCGAATGCCCCTCAGCCCACTCCCACCCCAAACTGCAGATTTGGGGAGAACAGTTGCAGTAGCAGCAGGGCCTGGACCACTTACTCTGGAGGGAGATCTTCGCCTTGAGCTTTCAAAGCCAGGGATGGTTTACCCTTTTGTCCTCAGTACTCTTGAGTCTGGACTTCAATGGGCAGGAGGCCATTAGCAGAACTGGTCACTGAGAGAAAAGGGCTTTCCCAGGAAGCATGCTGGGCAGTGGGACATCTAACTCCTTCTTCTCTGTTCTGATTATGGAAGGAGAAGAGTGATCTCGTGAGGTTTACAAAAGACAGTTTATGAGGTTGCCACATTATAGAGTACTTCGTCTGTGCCTGAGCTAGGACTAAGGGTGCGAGAGGGTCAGATTTGGTTCCTGCCTGGAGGAGAGAGACAGATATGGGTAAGGGTCTAAGTCACTGCAGGGTTATGGGCCTAGAATTGGTCCTGGTCCACCAGGTACCCTAAGGTAAGGTGTATTACTGGTGATCTAGGCTCCAATGTGGGCAAAACCAAGGCCTGTCTGTTTTCCTGCTGAATATAGAGGGCTGAGTCCAATCAATCTACTGTCAGATTCTGCATTTGGGGTAACGGTTAATGTAACAGGGTCTGCCAGAGCCAGTTATCAGTCAGGGCTTCATAAGAGCTGGTTAGCGTTCTGAGCTTGAGCAGGATTATTCTGAAAAAGTCAATAAGCGTTTTTGTCTGGTGACCAGGGAATTCTGACTGCCCTGGCAACCCTGGTGCTAGGTTGGATTTCCTGAGAAGGATCTGGGTGGCTTGGGTGGGCACTGGGCCTCAAGGCTACCACACTGATTCCAGGAGAACTAGGATAGGAACTAGGAGAGCTTAGGTTAGGAAAGAGAAGCTTAGGGCACATGTGATGGGCCCTACAAGCCTTTCCTCTTTTGCCTGCCGTGTAACATGACCAGTTATAGCCTGGTTGGGGAGGAGTTGGGCTGTGTAGCCCAGGGCTGACACTGGCCTGTCCTAATTGTCCTTTTTGTCAGCAATGAGTCTCTATTGAGCCCTTTGGGCTTTGCCCTTTCCTGTTATTTTCCAAATGAAGGACTTGACCAAGGGAGGAAACTTTCCAGGACCAAGTAGTGGAGAGAGGAGTGATGTCTGGGTCTGTGGAAAGGAAAAAAACTAAAAGTGAGGCCAGGCTTCCAGCGTGAGTGTAGAGGAGGTAACACTCAAGGTCAACTTTGACCTGACAGCAGTAGGTTCTCCCCACCTGTCCCTTTCCCTCTTCCCTCTCTCTTTCTTTGTAGGAATGCATAGGAACGTTTTCCAGAGATAACACATAGGCCTCAGCAAAGCCCACTATGGTGTCCCTCTGAATATTTGTTGCAGATGCTTTCCACTGCCTCCCCAGTCACACTTTTTATCAACCGTAGTGCCTGGGCCATGGGTTGTGATTCTGTGGTGAGAATCAATTTCATAGATGTCAATAAACTAAGAAGAGGATTAATTCAGACTCTGAAGCTGAGCATGACAGCTATTTTGGATGAAGTCCACATTCCATTCCTGAATGGACTCTGGCTTACCCATCTTTTCCCTGGTCCAGCTCCTCAGTCTTCACTTCGAGTTCAGCACACTGAGTTTGGCCAAATGCCTATGCAGAAGCCCTGGGCTAATTTCCAACGTTGGGGGACTTTTCCCTCCAATCACCCCACTGCTCATTGTAAAAACCAAATAATGTAGAAAAGAATTTGTAAACACATCAGGCAGAATCATATCCCTCCTGTAGCAATAAAGTTCATTTGGCTTTCCCCTTCAGTCTGGGGCCATATATATGATGGCTGGACCAGGACACTCTCTATGGTCTGTTTATTCAATTAATGTTAGATGCATCTCTGTGTGGTCTTTGAGTCTTAGAGAGCATGATTTCCACTGGCTATAGAATGTCATGTCAAGTGGATAGACATGAGTTATTTAATTATTTGCCTTTTGTGCACATTATTGCTGGAAGCCAGGTCACCTGACCTGATTTTTGTCTCATAATGTACATTTGCCAGTCCTAGTGCAAGGAGGTACAAAAGTAGAGCTCGAATTCAGATACATTTATTCATGATATGTTTATTAACTGTCAGCTAAAGGCAAGGAACCATACTAAGGAAAATACGTAGTCTGGGGGAGTAAGAAAATGTGGCCCTATATCCCCAGTTGCTTGAGAGTCTGAGTGGGGCAAGGAGACAGGCCCCCAGGTCTCACATGATGCAGGGAATATTAGGGCTTCTGACCCCAGAAGTTATGATATGCCTGGTTCTGAGAAACTAAGTTCTTAGATAATTGAGACTTGCCTTTTAGACATTGATGCATTCCCTTTTGTTACTGAAGATAAAGTAATAAAGTTTGAGACTAATTTACCTAAAAAACAGATTCTAGGGGCTTTTCCTATAATCACTTCAATTTCAGTCATGTGCCTTCTGATGTTTTTTGAGTGGGAGGTGAAAGGATGTGAAGTGAGAGCCGTACTGCTGGGAATTGTGGAAAACTGGGAGTGTTTCCCACATGGACTCTCAGCCATCATGTGCATGGACAGGAGCATAAGCAGGAAAGCTGAAAACCACTGTTTGATCTGAGAATAATAGAAACTGCTATGTTTACTGAGCTTCTGCTGCAAGATAGACACTGTAGTAGGTACTTCATATAAGAAAAAGTAATTTTCTTTGCAATAGTATTTTATAGTAGGTATTATTTTCTTCACTTCTAAGAAGAGGAGGTTGTGAATTAGAAAAGTTAAGTGACTTGCTAGAGGTTACTTAGCAATATCTCTTCTCCAAAACCAGATAGCTGCATAGTATTTCATGAAACCCTTTTACCAAAGAGTGTTCTCATACATGTTTGCTTTTCAAAGTAAAATGGTAACTGGATAGCAATCAGACCTAAGAATGTAAGAGAAATTATATGTGATAATTTTAGAAAGCTCTATTAAAGTAATTTACTTTCAAATGAGAGTATTACTTAGAGCTGAAATTGATAAGAATATATGTTTAGAATTAGTACTTAAGTTTATTTTTGTCATTTTCATAAGAAACTGTACCTTTAAATTAACATACCACATCAGTGGGCTAAAACCTGATCTCATCCTCACTCTTTTTGCTGGTAGATTAAAGACTGTAGGGTATTTACAGACTTTCTGCTCTGCCCTGAGAAGTCAGTATGCCAGACCAGAAACCACTGACCAACAGATCTCAGTGGTGGAGCAGGTTCTGACCACTGAACTGGCAGCTGGATATCTGTGGTGGCAGAAGTAGCTTTGAGGGACCAGGGTGAGCATTCCAAGGGCCAGGGAAGACTGGACCTAGATTTTAAATTTGACTTTGTTGTTTTTCTTGATTACTACCACAACTGTAATTCATAGTCCTGTAAGTCAGAGCCATAGGTTTTGTTTTCAAATAGAGAGCCATGCTCAAGGTGATGATTTATTCTGATTCTTTCATGGAAAACTTCTACATCTGTGGATGCATAAATGGCCTCATCACCATCCCCTGGGGCATCCTGACTCACACTCAATCCCTATGCCCCACCATCCTGTGCTCAGAGGGGCTTCACTGACACTTTCCTCTGCAGGCATGTTCACCATGCTGGCCCACATTGATGAGGTGACATCTAGTCTGCAGGCTGATGTATGCCCTTGGAACTCTGTGATGAGTTCGGAGCCGGGGATGAATTCTGAAGTCTACAGCATATAGAGGAAAACTGTGTCTCTCTACAAGAGTAGGTGAGGTTACCAGGAGCAGGGCAGAGGGGGAAAGCAAGGGGACTGGGGTCTGTCTTGGGGCAAATACATTTGAGCTGCCAGTGGAAATGAGAGTGTCAAAAAGGCACAGCAGAAGAGATGGGAACTGGGCTGGGAAAACATGGAGCCCCAATGCAAAGAAGAAGAGGGTTTCTAGGTGGGAGCGGCCACAAGGGTGGATTCTTGTCTTCTGCTTTTGTTTGTTAAATATTACCCAAATCTTGAAAATAATAAATTCTATGCTGTGGGGTGAGTTTTACTCTTAAAAAAAATTTTTTCTTTAAAGTCATAAACTAATATATGATCATTAAAGAACATTTGGAATAAAAATAAGAGGAAAAAATTTAAATACCTAAATTCCAACCTTTCTAATCTCACCAAATGCTAACATTCTGGTGTTTTCTTTCAGTAGCTTTCAGTGGTTTAGGGTTTTAAAAATTATAATTATACTGTATATATAAATTTGTACTCAATTTAACATTTATATCATAAGCACCAGTCTATGATAGTCTTTTAAAACATGGCAAACATCACTCAGACTGGTACAAAGTTCAGGACCTACTTTGTAATTAAATCTTCTTCATTATATTACTCCTTTCTGCTATATATGTTCTGGCTACTTGATATCAGGTACTGAGGGTAGTAAGCATATTTATTGTCTCCATCTTGTATTTCTAAGGTAACAGGTTTTACCTCAAGTATTTTGATGCTAAAATACTGAGGGTACAAATGTTCAGAACAGTTAGCTTTCACAGTTGCTCCTATGAATATAAAATTACTTTTATTATCCTGCTCATGCCTTAAACTGTGCTTTGTCTGATGTAGCCACTCACGCTTTTTCTTTTGTTTGCATTTACCTGGTATAGCTTTGCCTCCCCTGGAGTTGTTTTATTTTAGGTGAGTCTCTTGTATTAATTTAATCTGGGAAACTTTGTCTTCTAACAAGAAAATGTTAAATGCTTACATTTACTTATCGTCATAACCATGTTGGGTGGCCTCCCACCATCTTGTTTTATGTTTTCTGCATTTCCTTTCTTTTATGACTTTTGAGCCATAGCTGATGATTTCTTTTATATTCTGCAGTGATTTGGAAGGGAGACATCTTGTTTCTCACTCCACTGATCTGCATTCTATTGCCTCTAATGAATGTTTTAATTTGTATCTGTGTTTGGTTTCTAAGCAGCTCTGCTTATCTCAGCCAGGCCCCTCTCATCTCCTTTGGTGGAGCTGACCTCCTGTGCAGAATGGTTTTAAAGGCCCTATGTTGATTTTAATTTGTTTGCTCACTCTGAGAAGGGAGTCCCACATAGCTAGAGCAGGAAAGCTAAGGGCCACTCCCAGGTGGTGCCCTGGTGCTTCCTGTGAGATTGAAGGGATCATCTAGGCCCTAGTCAGCAGGGGTATATGTTTGGTGAAGGTGAGGGACCAGGCAGGAAGTATCATCACCACTGCCTGTGGAAGCTCCAGGAAGAGGTGCCTACTGGCCCTTTGTTGATAAAAGCAACCTGAACGGACTGGTCCCAGCTGGCAGGGATGAGCTCTTTACAGAGGGAGCATCCCAGGGCTGAGGAACCAGAGTGAGTGGGGTGGGAGGTGATGGACTGAGTTGGCCAGGTCCCAGCTCTCGCCTAGACAAGTGGTTCAAGGCCTGTCAGTCTCACGCATGAAACTTCTGGGCACATGAATTATTTTAAAATAAGTTTTTTAAAACTTGTAAATGGAACGTCAGTGAGGGCTCTTTTAGTGCTTCCATTTGTCTACTCTCTGAACCAGGCATTGCTCTAATGTATTGTATATTAAAACTCTCTCTATGGGGCAATTAAAAGCTTTAAATGACTTGTTTAAATCTAAACACTGGCATTTTTTCATTTATGCCAGATAGCTGCTCCTCTGTATTCTTTAACACAGAGGTGCCAGTTCTTGAAAGGTCACTGCCACACCCACAGACAGAGGAGGGCTAAGGCCTAGGAAAGGCTAGTTGAGGCTGGCTTGGGAGAACTTCTGTCCAGGGTCCAAGAAGATCTCTAGAGAGAGACGCAGGCCAGCTAGGGCTTTTCTTTTCTTCCCCCACCCTAGCTTATTGAAATATTATTGACATATAACATATGTAAGTTTAAGGTATATAATATGATGATTTGGTACATGTATATATTGCAGAATGATTACCACAAGGCTTCATCTTCTGGAGGACATGAGAGGCAGGGAGAGGAAGGGCTGGCCTGCCACCAGTGATCCTCTGCCTAAAAGGGCCAAGGCTTTCTGAAGAGTGGCCTCGGGTTAGAAGATCTACTGGTAAGAAGGGGGCAGGGAAATGCATGCAGTGGTAGAATTTTGAGGAGGCCAATCTGGCTTCTGGGAAGGGTGGTAAAACCAAATAGAGACTCAGAAGAGCTAGACCATTGCCATTGGACACCAAAGGCTGACACCAAAGGCTGATCCTCTGGGATCAGCATCTCAGCTGATGCCTTGGAACATTTCAACCAGAATCAAGAAGTAGCATCACCAGAGTCCAGACAGGCAGGTTCCACGGAGGCCTTGGGACAGGCCTGGACACTGGTAATCAAAGTCATCACTCTAACTTCATGCTGCTCCAGGCCCACATGGTAAGGATGGCCACTTCCAAGCACCTGGGGTACCCATCAAGGAAACTGAGGCCCAGAAATGTAGATAGTATAATCCAAGATCACTCGACAGGCCAATTCTAGCTCCCTACAATGTCTCAAAAATATTCTAACCCATTTGCTTAACTCCTTCTATGTGTGTTACTGTAAACCCTCTGACTTAGTTGTTAACATCTGGACCCAACATATGTGAGCGTGTGTGTGTGTGCGTTCATTCTTATAATCCTCCATCAGAGTTAATTACTCCTCTTCTGTGCTTCCAGTACTCCCTGCTCATCCTCACATTATAACTCTTATCTCACTGCATTGGGATTATCTGTCTGTGTTTGCCCTCTTCATAGGAGTGAGTACCTAAGGGCAGGGACTTTGTGTTGTTCTTTGTATAGTATACAATAGGCATACATAAATTTTGTTAAATAAATATTGATGAATTCTCACCAAATGTAGGTTACAATGATTTGGTCCAATTAAATGTGCAATTCTTAATCAAATATCTCAAAATTATGTTCTTCTGAAGGTTAACAACTGAAAAATCGTGCTTTGCTCAGCATACCACACCTATGGGCAGCATGGCTGCTTGGACCACACTGCTTCATGGTGTCCCTTGTGGCAGCATGCTCTAATTGCAGGCAAAGGGTTTCAAGAGTAGGCCTTTCAAATGAAGCATGTAAAGGAAAAACATTTCTGCTGAATGTATGCAATAAGTTTCTGAAAGACACCAGTCTTTGCCTCCTTCATGCTGCTACCTGAAAGCCACAGCTGGACCTGCTCAAACTTGATATGAGATAAGGTTGGCAGAATTTATAAAATCCTAGTTTGGCTCACCTGCTGGGCTACATTATTCCATAGGTGTGAGGAAGCACCTAGAAGAGAACATCATGAGGTGGCCATGTTCATTTGCACATTTCCTAAACCACTTTCCTTGTTCTATTTTAGAATTGATAAACCCCCTAAGGATAAGGACGTGTCTCATTTACTAGGTAAAAGTAACCTGGCTGGTAAAGCTGCTCTGAAGTAACCAGAGCTCTACTTCCTGATGCCCAACCATTCTAAGCATCCACGCCTTTATTATTATTCTGATTTCCTGATTTGATTTTATTCTTCAGAAGTCATCATTTTGCCCTGTTGTGTTCAGTGTGTGCTGTCACACATTAATCATAAGCAGGGTCAATGGCCAGATGAGCCCTTTACATTCCATCACCAAGTGTTTGTCATTTCTCATTAATGATATGTTTATAATCACTAGGGACTTATTGCTGGACAACTCATCAAAATCTGTGTGGTCTTGCCTACCCATGTGTTCATCCTTTCAGAACTGTGGAGGGCATCTGGACCCCTAGCATGATTTTGCAGAGAAAACAGTGTGGCACCATGATCTCTTTCATCTTCTATCATTTTGAACATCGAAACTCTGCTTATCAAGGGACTCTCTCCTATCTGTGAAAGTTACCTCCCTTCTGCTTCACATCCTTCACAGAACTGCAGGTGCCTCTTGGAAGAAGTGCCACATCTGTGTCCCTCTTCTTCCTACCTTTGTTTTCTTTTGTTATTAGGAGCATAGCCATGGAGAAAAATCTGGTGGTCAGCAGTGACTGCAGCCATTAAAAAAGATAGATTTTCCTTCTAACCAGCCTAAGGAGAATGGGGTTCAGTTTCCAGTCTCTGCAGTGTGCAGAGAAATAAGCAGAATGAATTCAAGTTGGCAAGTCCAGAAAAATCCTCTTTTGTGAAACAAACTCTCTGCATGGGAGGGGAGCACTGAATGACAGATACCGCAACCAGAAAGGACTGTGGGATTTGCAATGCCCCTGACTCAGGCTCTCACAGCAGACACCCTGGGAGGCAGCCACTCAGGGGTGTCACTGAGAAATCATAGACCAAAAGATAATACTGCCTGCTTCCCAGAGCACAGGGAAAAGGCCTCAGCCCCAGGGGGCAAGCTTTCTGTCTCCTCCCTCACATAAAAAGCCCTCCTAAGCATTTTGCTTGCATTTGGGCACTGCAGCTGTGCTTGGCATCTGTGCTTCCTGGCAGCCCATACTGCCTGCCATTTGACACAGGAGCAATCCTTGTAGCAGACCCCTGCCCTTCTACTGCCTAGGACTTTTGCGAAGCCCAAAATGAAAGAAAAGGCCGTGCACATTCTTCAAAAAGTGAAGAGCATAGGTAGGAAGGCTGGATTGGGTGCCGTATGGCCATGCCCTCCATGAACTTGGCTTTGGGCCTGCTTAGTGAGCATGCACCACGCTGCAACAAAATGCCCAAATTTAGTGAGATGGCTTTAATTGGGTTCTGATTTCACAATCCTTCCTTTGCCTATGAACTTTTTTGGTTCTCTAACACGTATTAGCCTGACATTCAAGCCTTTCCAAAACCTTCTTTTCAAACATCTATTTCCTACTGAAACCCTCTTTTCAATTTCAGGGTCCCCAGAACACACCATTGGCATTCCCAGCCCTGTTTATTTGATCATAGCTTTTCCCTGCCTTGCTTCCTCTCCCCTCAGAGCCTCTCTGTATTGTACCTACCCTTGAAGACCTAGCAGAAGACCGCTATACAAGCTGACTCACAAATCACCTCACCCTTCAAAATAAAAGTTATTGGGTTCCTGTTGACCTTGAACCAGGGAGGCAGTGATAACAGTGGTTAAGAGCAGGCTCTGCAGTCAGATTGCTTGAGTTGGGGTCCTGGTCTCACTTCTTACTGCCTGTGTGACCTTGGGCAAGTTACTTAAAGATCCTGAGCATTGCTTTCCTCAACTATAAAATAAGGATAATAACAGTAGCTCTTTTGAGCACAATGCCTGGCGCACTGTAAACACCTGATAAAGGAAGATTAGTATTATTCTAAGAATTTTCTTATATGTTGCCATGTAATGGCCATAGCAGCCCAGTAAAAGTAGATATTATTACCCTAGATGAGGAAAATGAAGCATGGAAAGTTTAAAACATTTGCCCAAAGCCATGCATTTGGTGATGAAGCTGAGATTCAGACTCTTATTTGTCTGGTTGGGATCCACAGCTTTCCTACTGCCATAGCCAACCTGCTTTAACTAGGCCTCCTGTAGTTACTTCAGCCCTGGTTCCTTGGTCCAGTGAGTATATGGGCATCTCTCCTCTCCCCAGTCAGACCCTTGATTCCTCCAGAACAAGGTTTTTCAAAATGCTCCCACCCCAGCTAGGCACCATTCAGCATTTGTTGAGTGAACAAAAGAGAAAAAATGAGAAAAATGCATTTCAAGACCAGACCCTATCCTAAAAGAACTTAGTACTGGTACTTAGACCCCTAGAAGCCAGGGGCCTCTCGACAGAACCAGGGGTAAGCCCGCCTTCAGGCTCTACCCCATCTCAACCCACCCACCACCATACTTTGACCCAGCACATCTGACCATGTTGCTCTCCTGCCAAAATACTTCTAGGATGCCCACACTTCTTGTGAGACTAGTCTGAGTGTTTTCTCTAGAATCTAACATGCTCTGTTAACATAAGTCTTCACTGAGCTTGACATATATTTCTTTGGTCTAGAAGGCAAATTTTCAGGAGAAGAAATGGTCAAAGGCAGCAACAATGTGCTCCCTCAGAGCTGTGCAATGAATGGACCCATGACCTGCTCTAGGAGGAGGAGAACTTGGTTCTCCCAGGGCTATGATTTCCAGGTTTATGTCTCTTTATTTTTAAAGCAAAGCTACATGTAAAGTGCTTTAAACACCAAGATCAGAATGTCAGAACTTCAGGATAAACATGATGTAGAATAACGCCCATTTGGCTCATCATTCTCAGGAAAAGAAACTTATATGTTAGTGGGATGGAGATAAGAACATGACAGATTGTGTAGTGTGCCCAGAAATACTCAGATCCTATATTTTGGTGTAGACACACTTAATCAGATGAAACTGTACTTTCAACCTCCTTAGGGACTGAGCAAGAATAGGGAATGGAGTAGTGGAAGTATAAAAACGACCATGGATATTCTGGACAGAAAATTCTCTATTAAAGAACAGAGTTCTCTATTAAAGAACACCTGAAATTTGTTTAGTCGAAGCTACTATTTTTTTAGTGCCTACTATGTACTAGGTGTTTTATTTACATTACTTAACTTAGTCTTCACTACAATCTGCAAGAGAGGTGGTACTGTCTCCATGTTACAGAAAAGAAAACTGAGACTCAGTGTCTTGATCAAGGCCAACGGTGGCAGATGACTCTGACTTCACATATATCAGACTCCTGTCAGGATCTTTCTCCTATAGCATAAGGCTCACACTTTCCTGTGGGACAGATCATGTTACAAGCACCTTCTAGTCATTCTCTTCTTCAACTCATTCGCAGAGGTCAAGACCTGTGCATAATGCAGTTAGCTAACAAGTAAACACATTAAGTGTAAGCTGATGTAAATGGTTTGAAATCTTTTCTCAGTATCTTTATCTGCCAGAAAATTGGGGCCACATCAAGGTAATTCATGAGCTATATTTAGTGTTTTCAATCATGTTTTAATGGATAGTAAATCTTTGCCTGATGTACCTGAAAATTGTCAGCTTGTTCTCCTTCCTGTTGCCCCTATCTTGTAAGCAGATAGGGTCTGGTCTTTTTACAATAATAGCTAAAATTAATTGAGCACTCACTGTGTACCAGTCACTGTTTTAGGTGATTTAACTCATAACTAAGGAGGTAGGTTCTGTTATCATCTTCATTTTCCAGGTGAGGAAACAGAAACGCAGAGAGATTCATTAACGTGCATAAGGTCACACAGCCCAAATGGCAGAGCCAGGATTCATCTCAAGTTGACTGATTACAGAATCTACTTTGCTAAATGCCTGTTTTTAAAGAAAATTTCCTCCTAAATGGGAGTACTCTAGAATAGCACTCCCCAGTAGAAATATAATGTGTTATAAATGCAAGATATATATATAATTAAAAATTTTCTAGTAGGTACATTAAATGAATAAAAATAAACAAATGAAATTAATTTTAATAATATATTTAATTTGACACAATATATCCAAAATATGTCAACCTGTAATCAATATTAATACTATCAATATGCTATTTTATATTTTTATACTAATTTTTCAAGATCTGGTATATATTTTATGCTTACAGCACATCTCAATTCAGACTAGCCACATTTTACGTGTGCAATAGCTACTATATTGGCCAACATAGATATAAATAGGCATTCTCCTTTTCCTATTTCATCTATTATTTGTTTCTATTTCAATTTAAAATTTGAATTTTGCATTAGTGTTGGATCAAAGAAGTCTATGTCAATAGAAACATGCCCTTTAGATAATTTAATGAACAGAGAAGTAGTTTATGACAGTGGAAAGAACAAGCTTTAGGAGTTATGAAACCTGGGGTGTAATCCCCATCTTTGCCACTCACCAGGGTTGTGGTCAGTGGCAACCCTCAACTTCCCTCAGCTTCTTTCCTCATGTTAGAAGAAATGATGGTTTATGATTATTAATGTTCTTTCTATTTCTTAAAAAAACTCTTTCTGCTTACAGCACACACCCTTTTCAGGGTTTTAACATCTGTTTCCACTTTCCATTCAAAATTTCTATATGATAGGACTTATCCCAAGTTGAGTTGTGTTCCCTATGCCCAACTCTGTGCCTGACACATTGCAGGCACAAGAAGAAGTGAAAATTCAGTGCTTCTTTGAGATATCCCTGGGCCTCCCAGTTTTTGCCAGAATAACTATAGCAGCTTTAGCAATTAATTACACTTTTATTTCATTTCTCACATTTACCTAAAATCTTGACAATCTAAGCTTTCTGAAGGGTTATAGCCAGGATTAAAAACCATTTCCTGATCCTGTTAGCAAAGGAGATGGTGCTCAGCTGTAGGCACGGCTGCCTAGAGACCCCCACAAATGGCCTCCCTCTTATTACATGCTGTTCTGATGCTGAGGAGAGTTAATTAATGACTCTAAATAAGAAAACAATCAAATCTGTCTGCGGTCATATGAGTCAGAGCAGACCCAGATGGGGAGCCGAGTCCTTGGCCTCCAAGCGCCCTCGAGAAAAGCAACAGCAGCCTTTGCTCTGTGCGTCAGAGCCCTGCAAATCCCCAACCTAGAAGGGGAAGGAATTACTTAAAATGGATTGGAGACCCAGCTTGATGTGAGGCATTTCTTAAAAGTCCAGGCCCCCTATCTGCATATTATGCAGATTGAGGTCTAGAGAGAGAAGAAAAATCATGAGTCTGTTTCTCTGTACTCTCTTTAGACACCCAAACCTACAGCTACTGAACAGGGAGTTAGGCACAGAGTTCTTGTGTGTCGCAAGATTGTTGCAGTTGGCACTGCCACCCTAGAAGGACTGGAGAGGACTTGTGGCCTGAAGACCATCAAGCTCCAGATCTTCTCACCTTCAGAAGTCCTGCAGCCACATGTGAAGGCAGAATATTGACTGCGATGACATGAGGGCAGGAATGTGATACTTCCCTGAGTTTAGATGAGGCTCACAACAGTGAAAACTTTTATTTTGGTGTCAGAGGCTTTGCTATGAAAATCTGCAAGTGGGAATAGATGGAAGAATCCTCTTAATATCCAAGAGTCCTCAGACTTGGAATAGGATGCTAGCAAATAAAGATAAGCCCTCCTTATTTGGCTCTGTATGTACTCTGTCCAATAATAACAGCCTCCTCACATATTTTTCCATTCTTACAGATTATTAAAACACATTTTGTTGCCATCCAGGTTTGGCTCCCTGTGAAATTGTTCCATTCTGTAAAGAAAACCCTGGGCTACTGGCCATGAGGGTCATTATACTCCCCTTTCCCCTTCTTTTGTAATCAAGTTTGGGTAACAAGCCTTTTGTCAGGATAATATGTAAAGTATATTGTAATAATCTTTCATACATTTGAAAGGACTTTTTTTGTGTGTGGTTTTGTGTCTGAATCTTAGTTGGTCCCCAATTCCATTCCTCTAAAATTTGGTTAGAATCTCATATAGAACAGTCCAATATTTCAATTTTGCTTCTACAATAGATGTAGAGGGAAAAATAGTGGTAAGGAGGAGGCTCTGGAGTTTAAGAGATCTAGGTTGGAATCTAAACTCTGTCCCTTCTGATCTGTATGACCATGGACAAGCCCCTTTCCTCTCAAAGCTTCATTTCCTCATCTTGAGAGTGGTAATAATGATACCACTTAGAAAAATGTGAAGATTAAATAAATACGTTCTTACATTTGAAGAGCCTGACTCAGAAATGTTTTTTCTTATTATTAGCTCATAATTCTTTTAAATAGGGATTGCCAATGGATTCATTCGAAGTAATGCAGTAGAAACCTGTACAGCTCTGTTTCCTCTTATTCCATTTTGTGATGAGCTTTGGGGAAATCCTCACAGAAGCTGTAGTCCTCAGAGCTCGATTATGCTCCAGGCCCTGAAATCCTCCCTTCTTGCTAGTGGGGCTGAGGCCAGTGCTGCAGAACCTTGGACAGCTCCACTCCTTAGCGACAGCTGGCTGCCTAAGGGAGCAGGAGGGGCTCGGAGAGATTTTCCCAGAAAGGCTGTGTTAGTGTAGGGGTTTAGGAATCACATGGGCTGCAGTCTCACTCCTAGCATGCATACCACTTTTGTATGCATGCTCAGATTCTTCAATATGACCAGCCCTCCTGGAAAATTCTGAGGAACCTCTCCTCCTCATAAACTGGTTAAGTCCACCTATCAGATTTACTGAATCTTCAGGCCCTTTCCTTCTCTCTTATAAACTCTAAGGACTTTTTTGAGCCTAAGAAGAACAGAAACACCACCCACATCTTCCTGTTTCTGCTGATATTTAATTTGTTTGGCTTTGGTACAAGGATTAAACATTCTTGATTAACTTCAAGTGAAAGTAATAATGTATGAGCACGAAGAAAGATTTTACATGACAAAGAATTCAGGTAAGAATTAAAAGAAATATAAAATAATGTTATTGCCTGTAGGTGATGTTGAGTGCCATTCTGTAATTAGAATAAGCAGGTGGTTCAATTTATGAGACAATTTAGCTTTTCACTCTCCAATGCAGAACACAACACATATGTAGTCACCTTCTGAACAGGCAAGGAAGATATTAAGTCCTATTTTTATTTTATGATACTGAGTCACGTAGTTCAATGCAAATCACATAGATGCCAAAGTAAGAACAATACCAGGTATTTAAATACCTCCTTTCCTTTGAGGAGCTTGAAAGGTTTTGTGGCTGCCTTCACAGCAACTTCAAAAGAGATACATGTCACCAAGAGGGCATTTAAGACTGAGGTCATCTCATCCATCTCCCCTACTCCCATCATTAGGCCTGGAAGAGCCAGTGTTTGCCAGTTTTGGGATTCAGTAATAACCTCCTGATATCTGTATTTTCTGGGACACATTATCAACTAGGAAAAAAAGGCTTATGTTTGAAAAATATGTTATTGACATGATAAGAAAGGAAGATGAAAGTGGAATAGGAAAAATAAGAAGAAAAATCATAAAGGGAGAAGAAGAAACAGGAAAGATGCTTAAACCTCCCGATCTTGATAAACGTTTTCCATGCATTTGCCTTATAAAGGGATTTGATGCCCACCCCCAGCTGGATGGAAATTTGAACAAAGACCTTTAGGCCCTCTTTAAATATTTCCACATGGATGAGGACAGTGGCAGTCCCATTGCTTGAACTAGCTTGAAGGAACTGCAGACAAGAACATCAACTCAAGACTTCAAAGGCAGACAGAGAGCTCCCAAATAGAAGGATTTGCGGTTTTCACCTAACAATGCTCACACCTACCCTGAGCCTCCACACCGTGAAGTGTTAGTTGCCAAATTTCAGCTTTGTCTAACGTCTTCCCAGCAGAGGTCGCTGTGGATATTGGAAGTGGATACTTATGGAAACCGAGCGAGGCAGGGCTGGGCTGGGTGGTGGCTCCACTGTCTGGTAACTGCTCTTTCAGTGGTTCCACTAGGAAGGAGGTCTCAGGTGGGAGTTATCTCAAAGCCACATATCACCTTTGCCATAAAGGCGCCATGAAACTGATTTCACTTGCTGGGAGTAGGCAGGTCTGGGAGGGCCATTCTCAGCCAATAGGGATATCTACCTATAGTGGTATCTCTATGTCACAGTTGTGCCCTCTCTGTGAGTATACCTGGTATTACTGAGAGGCCACCTGTCACTGGCAAGCAACCCCAGTCCCATGGCCCTTCCAGACATGGAGGCCAAAGTGACAAAATTGCCCTGCTACACAATTTTGTACCTGCATCATAAGGGACTCCGTTGATGGACCCCCCAAACCCCATTTAGCAGTCTGTGGTGGTGGTGGGGGTACAGAATTCTGGTCTTCAGGGCAGTCTGAATATTCTGAGGGATGAGAAGGGAAAGGCTCTGGTGAGGATGTTAGGTTCAGATCTGAGACCCCAGAAGGGCTGAAGAGAGCTCTACATATTTGTGAGGTCCCACTTTCTGGGTCACACTCAAGCATGCAGGCTAGGCTCAAGGTGGCCTGAAGCTACCTCCACCCTGAGGGCAACCACTTGGACCCTAGGTCATTACTGTGGCTTGAGAGTGGAAGGAGCAACTGGTCTGCCCCCATCCCCACCCACAACATCCAAGACCAGCAGTAAGTGGTTCCTCTTCTTACACACACACAGCCAGATATACAAGCTCACCATGGCATATATATGAACACTGGAGCATACAGTGGCACATTCACATTCACACTCTGACCCATGCAAACACTATCACTCATGCAAACACACTGTGACAATACAAACACACTCAAACCCAGGAACCAAATTTGACCCATCATTACTAATGCAAGGGGAGGTTTGGGGGGGACAGGGAAGTCCAATCAGAATGCCCCTCCGGACCTTGGCCCACTCAGGCCTCCTGAACTCTGGGCTCCAACGGCGAGGCGGAGTCACCTGCCTGTCCACATCCTCGTGGTCACAGGTCTTGAACACTCCCCAGAAGGGACCTGGTTACCATCGCACACACTGAATCTTGGGTGCTGGGCTGGCGGGAGATGGGGGGTTGTGCGGGGAAGAAGAGTGCGGGGCTAGTGCCCTGCTCGGGCGCAGTCGCCACCTCTCTTGGGATTTTCCATCCCCGGCTCGCGCTGGCCCGCGAGGAGCGGGCGCGCTTTGTTTCTCGCCCGGCATCTGGCACGTTTCTGCGAAAGCTCCCAGTGCCTCGCCCGAAGCCGCCGCCCCCCCTCTCCTGGCCGCGCCCCCCGCTCAGCCCCTGGCGCAGGCCCGCCAGTGCAGTGACCGCCGCTTTGTCCTCGCGTGGATGCTGGGGCGGAGGCGAAAGCCTCACACCTGGACTTGTCGCCGCTTGCCTGAGATGCAGATCTCGGCGACCGGATCTGGGGTGCACAGGAATGGAGCAGCCCCGAGGGTCTGTGGGAGCGGGGGGCGGGGGGCGTCTGCCCAGAGCTTCAGAGTGTTTGAGAAGGGACCCGCCCCACACGTGCCCACCCAGGTCTGGCTCCCCCCCTGCGGTGTAAGAGCCCGGTCCCCGGGGCGAGGCGGGCCAGGAAGGGTTGTCCCGACTTATGGCCCTGGCTTGGATCCAGGTAAAGAAGGTTTAGGAGATAAGGCCTGAGAGGGGAGGGGTCCCTCAATCCCTCTTACTTTCCCCTACTGCACACGCTACCCCCAGGGCATTCCGACCTTAGGCGTGGAACCCGAGCGCAGAGGAAGGACCCCAATAATCCGTCAGTGCTTTCCTGTACCAGTGACTCCAAGCAAGGTGGGGAGGGTCTCCCTGCTTTTGCCTCTCACATCCCAATCCTCCCCGCCGCCACACACACACAATAACCTAGGCGGGTCCAAGTGGGAGGGGAGAGAGTACCCTGTCTCCATATACATCCTGTTCCTCCTCTTCACAAAACCCTAGGTTTCGGGAGAAGGGTGGGCACGGGAAGGGTGGTCCTGATATCCTAAACAGCCCTTCCTCAATAACCCCAGGAGGTTCTGAACAGAGGAGGAGTCCTGCAGTCTCATCCATTACATCCAGACCCCCTTTGTAATCTCAAGCAGCCAAGGTATTACGGGGAAGGGTCTGCCTGCCTCCGAAGCTTTCATCCCAGAATACTCCCTCCCATTCTCAATAATTCAAGCAGCCTCGACTTCAGGCACGGGGGAAGGGAGGCTCCAAGCTCTCAATGCCCTCTCAGGAGAGACGGGCCGTGGGGTGGGGGGGGCGGGGAGGTCCCCCAGCCCTCGTCCCTCACATTCAAGAGCCCCCTTCACCATAATACAAAAACTAAACCAAGCTGCTGGGACCTCAGGCGTTTGACCATAAGGAGGCCCGTGAGGAGTCAGTCAGCAGCTCTCCGGGACAGATGGTCTTGAGAGCAGTGAGGAGAGGTCCCAACAACTCCCCAGGCCCTTGACGCCTCAGATCGTCCCCTCCCCAATAAAACAAAAGCGAATTCAGCAGCACCGACCTCAGAGAGGCGAGAGGGCAGTCAGCGCCCGGCAGCTTATCCAGCTCCTCGTCGGGGATCCTCACGGCCCCAGCTTTCCGATGGTTGCTCCCGCGGCGGCGACGGCGGCGGCGGCGACTGCGGCTCCCGCGTCCGAAGCCTCCCTAGGACTCAGCACCTGGAGCGGCGAACAGCTCCGCGCCTCATTCCGCTGACCCCGCCTCATTCCTCTGACCCCGCCTCCTCTGCGCCGTCGTAGCCAATGGCGACCCGGGTCCCGCCCAGAAGGCCGCCTACTGGGGGCGCCTTCCCCTCACCCTTCAGCCCCGCCCGCGTGTTCCTTGGTCTAGTTGTCAAGACCACATCCCCCAGAGACCGCCGTCGTTTTCGCACAGCCTTCTGGAATTTGTAGTCCTTCAAGGACGTGAAGTGGGCTCACGCTGTGGGGAAGTAACCAGAGATGGACTGCATTTTCCAGAGTGCTTTGAAGGAATCGAGTCGCTGAGGAGGGCGGGAAGACTGTTTCCATGGCGAAGGCGGATGGTTGGAGATGGCTGACGGAGAAATGGGGCAGGCTGCGGGACCCTCAAAGGATCGTGCATGACTTCGGGCAGCCTCTTGGGAGGCCGTTTCGACTCTTTTTTTCCTCTTTGGTCCCCATCTCAGGACTCTAGGCCTCAGTTTTCCTATCTGAGAAGAGGGCGTGGAGCACTGCCCCGCCCACACTCCGCAGTGTTGGGGCAAACCCAGGGCGAGCCGCTTTGGTTTGCTCTACAAAGGTGAGAGAGGACGGAGAAGACCTTCCCGTCACATTCTGAACTTTATCCCTTTGTTTTTGTCTCTATCTTGTCGTACAGGAGCGCTTTACTTTTGGTCATAATCTCTGGGCCATGAAGGCCCTCCTATCCCGTCTTCCCCGCAGGTCCTGGCCTCCTTCACACCACCCTCGGATACCGCAGCATCTCCCCCAGCGTAGCCAGAGGGCGCTTCTCCTGCTTAAAACCCTCCACAGGCTTCCCATTGCCTCAGGCATTATGCCCACACTCCTCAACATCGTTCGAAAAGCCCTTTAAGATCTGGACTCTACCTTCTTGCAACACTCTGAACTTCTTTGGAAGCTGGAAAGGCTTAAGCACCTGCTTTCTCTCACTCAGTTGGGTCCCTCCTCTCTGCATTCAGCTAACTCTTCACACTCTTCAAGCCTCAGCCTAGACGCTGCCTCGTGCACGAAGACTTTCTAGATGCCTGGCTTCATATTAGGTTATCCCACCTTGTGTTTGAGCAGCACTCTCTACTTTCCCTATTCTACTTGAGTGTTTATGTATCCATCTTCTTTCCACATTAGATTATAAGATCCACAGAGCAGGGGCCATGCCTATACTATTCATACTTACAGTCCAATGCCTATAGTGTCTCTCACATATTAGGTACTCAATCGATATTTGTTGAATTGAAAATGAATTGAACTTTAATTGAATTTCACTCAAACCTCCATAATCTTGATTTCCTAAGTTTGAGTGTTTCCCAATGCTGGAAGTGTTGAGGGATGCCACCCCCTTAAAGAAATGTTTATGTTGTTCATACACTGGATTGGAATTTTGCATGACTGCTTTGAGAACTCTTCCAATCCTATGACATTAGGGATTGATAGAGTCATGCCTGTTATTTTTTGGAAGTTCTATGAGTTCTTCCCTAAATGTCATCAGTTCTTCATGTTCCTCTATTTTTGTTGTTGGCCCTTCTTCTTCTGTGCCTAAATGCCCTACCTCCCACTCCCTTTCTGGGAAACATCTTCCTGTGAAGTAAAGACAGTCTGTGATTCTTGCCCTGTCTTTCAGCCCTCTGCTCAGCTTCATAGAGCACTCCCACCTTGCTAGGTAGCATCTTTTCTGAATCTTTCTTCGCTCAGGGCCCTGGTGTTGGCCAGATGGTCCAATTAATCTCACACATGCTTCATATGTCACTCTATCCAGACATTTTGGATGTATTTCAGCTAAAGCGTTCTTGGGAGAATGCCTTAATATATGGGAATAATTAATTTGTAGCCAAGGAAGTAATCAGGAGACTATTACCCTGAACCTGATTCAAACCAAAAAGACAACCTGAGCAAAAGTAACTCAGTCATCCCTGAGTTGATGACATCTAGGGAGGGTAGGCTAAGATGGAGCAATGAGTAAAATGGATTGCATTTAAGGAAGAACTAACAACTTCTAAGAGGCACAGCAAAGGGGCTTTGATTCTGGCTCAACTATGAAGGAAGACCATTGGAGCTGGGTGAACAGATGGGGCCTTATTACTGAAGATGAGAAAACTTTAAGGAGGCAAGAAAGAATGGCATTTGTGCTGAAGCCGAGTGCCTGATTCTGTGGTTGCTATAAGAGCAAAGGCTTTTGGAAAAGCCAGTAGGAGGACTACATCACAGGGTGGGCATCAGCAGACGGCCTGGAACCGCAGCTGAAACTCTGGAGGTCAGTTTAGCCCTTCAGTAGTAGTGCTAGTTTTCAGAAGTTTCCTCCTCTTACAAATAGGCGGAAAATCAAGGTTCCATGAGTCTCCCAGAAAGCAGGGACTAAAATAGCATCTGCTCAGCCAAGTAGAGTCAGGAAATGTGGGTTCTCTTTCTAACTTTGCCTTTGACTAGGTGTGTGATCCTGGGCTGGACCTGTTTCTTCAGTTGTTAAATGCTATTTATTGGTGTTAGGGAGTAGCTAGTAATGTGCAGGTGGGGGAATTCAAACCCATTTACTGGCTATGTGGCCTTGCACAACCTTTTTGGATCTGCAGTTTGCTTATTTAAAAATGTTGTAATGGATAAATGTGGTGCCTTACATAAAACACTTCATAAGTATCAAGCACTTGGCAAATATAACTCTGTTTTCACATTTTTCATCTTGGATTATCGGAAATTGCTTTGACTGTGAATAAACAGGCAAGAGGTAATGTCCTGAGTAATCTGGGTTCATATCACCATTGTCTTATAAGTGCTATGATTTTGGTCAGGTGTATGCTCAATATATTTGTTTTTTATCTCTTAGGGATGCTTTAGAGCAGAGAACCCTAAGAATGAAATTTTAGATGCTTAGAAGCTAGAGTTGCGAAGGATTTCAGGGGAACATTGAGCTAGGTTCCTACCTTGTTAGAGGGAAGAAAAGGTCTCAGTGAAGTTCCATAGCTCTTCTAATTAAGTGATGAACGTATTAAGCAGAATACTGAATCTCAGACATGCGGTTGGAGTGATTGACCAGGGATGGGTCCCAAAGAATCTAGTATACTAGGCTGAAGAATATAACTTTATTCTAAAGATAATGAAGATTTTTAAGGAGATGTGTATTTTGAAAAGGTCTAGGGCCTGTGTGGAGAATGGCCTGGAGAAGATGAGGCTGGGATATAGGTCAGAAGCTACTCCAGTGATCCAGAACCACATCTATGAAGATGGAAAAGAGGGGGTGGATCTGAGATGTATTAAAGAGGTAAATATTCAGAGGACTTTGGGAGTGATGAGCTGAGGGGGTGGAGGAGTGGTGAGTCAAGGATGATGCCCAGGTGTCTGCCTTAGGAAGCTAGATGGATGGTTGGTGGTGCTTTTTCTTAGATGTGGAATAGTAAAGAAGCAGGTTTAGACAGAAGAGGAGATGAGTTTGAAGTGAATGGGAGACATCCAGGTGAGATGTCCAGTAGGTGATTTGGAGCTTATCTTGGGAAAAATGCCTTAATGTATGGGAATAGTTAATTCATGGACAAAGAAGAAGTAACTAGGGGAACTATTACCCCGAACCTAATTCAAACCAAAAAGACAGAGCCTGAGAACCTGTCATCTTTGAGAGCTCTGATGTGAAGAAAGTCTTAAGTTATCACATTATCAAAATATACAGCATAACTGAAGCTGGGAATGGATGAAATCCTTTAGTAGAGACAGTCAAAGAGAAGACCAGACTCCATTGGGAAATACCAGCATATATGGGACAGGCAGAGGAAGAGGAGCCCAGAAGGAAAAACAAAAAGAAAAGTCAGAAGGATAAGAGAAAAACCAAAGAAGCCAAATGGAGGGCGTGAGGTGACATGGTGCAGAATGATCAAGTAAGCCGAGGTCTGAACAAGTGAACACCAAACTTAGTGACAAAGAGAGGTCACTGATAACCTGGGAGAGTAGATTAGGTAGAGTAGCAGGAGCAGAAGTCTGAGTACATGGGAAGTGGATGTAAATAACTCTTGGGAATCGTTTTGAAGAGGAGGAGGGAGAAAACCAGAAAGGATGTAAAGTTGAAAGACAATTTTTTTAAGTTTTAAATTGGGAAAGATAGGACATTTAAAAATGCTGATGGGGAAGAGTTAGTAGAGAGACAGTTGATAAGGAAAGAGGGATTGAAAGATAGAGTGAAGTCAGCAAGAAGGTGAGAGGTGGTGGAGTTCAGAGTCAGTCTCAGGCAGGAGGGAGGCCCACTTTTCTTATAAGATTAGTGGAGGAGAAAGAAAGGAGGAGTTGGAGATGTAGGTAGGTCCGTAGGTTGGTAGGTTGGTGGGAAGCTTGGAAAAAGAGGAAAATATTCAAAATGGCTCCTGGAAAAAAGGAGGGAAAGCTAATAGCAACTCACAGAGCCTGAAAGGCAGTGGTGAGAGCCTACTTTGGTTGGAGGCCGTAGGTTTGTGGAGGCACATGTATTAGTCATTCTCCCAAGATAATCTGTGTGCTTGTGGGCTTTTTTCATCATCTCATCATCCTTGAGATAGGTTACTGGTGAGGCCGATTCAGGGTTGGGCTTTGTTGGACAAGGGAGATAAGAAAGCAAGGAAGTTGTAGACGCTGACTAGAAGTGGTGGTCCACAAGAGCAAGGAGGTGAAGCTAGGATGGAATGAACAGATGGGAGGGGCAGTGTTCTCAGTGGAGTAAGGATAGACATGATAGGTGGGCAGGAAGAGCAGGGAGAGGAGGCAAGGCGGTTCAGAGGTAGAAGAGCTCTGTGCAGGGGTGGGGCAGGATGGCTGGAGCGGACAGAGGAAGACATGTGATTGAAAGGCAGATTCGTTGGATGGGTCATTGGCAAGTCTCCCCCAAACATGGGTGCTTTGAAGGAGAGAAGGAACCCTGGTAGCCCTGTGCCAAACTGTACAGTGAGTGGGAAGTTAACAGATGATAGCAAAGAAGAGCAATAGGGTGCAGATCTCTCTAACATATGAGTGTCACAGAAATCAAGATATTGGGGAGCTAAGAAGAAGCCCTCTTGCTCAAGCATGAAGGGTAAGGAGAAAAAGAACCAATGAGTTTTCTCATACATTTTCACTGAAGTATTGTCTCAATGTCATCTGCACATGATCAGTTTTATACATACCTAAAAGGCAGAATGTTTAGGAATAAAATTAACCAACCAACCAAACAAACAAAAAATAACAATTCCACATTTCACAGTGAAGTTGTATGAACCAAGTTCAAGGGTAGTGATTCTTGCAATTTATATTTTAGTACGCTTTGTAGATTTAAGTTTGTGCATATCATCTAGAGAGTGTGTTTAAGAATTTTGCAAATTTCATTTCTTAGCAACGATTTGTTTTCTCAGTTTAGAACATAAATTAGAGAACGTGTGTTGATTTTTTTTCAAATGTAGATCTTAGAGCTTAATTCATGCCTTTTGAAATGCCATGAATTTGAAATGCAGCCATTTTCCTTTATGCATCCTTGAAAAGGATTACAAGAATTTTATTATTTTTTAGATAATCTTGCCAGCACATACAGACTTCCCACAAGGGTCTCCTATCAGCAATGTTGGATTGTGAGTGATGCTGCAGTGTTGTGCATGAGATATTTAAGACAAGTCAAATAAGCAGCCAAACAGCAGCACAGTTTACAATTATGGAACTTGATATAGAATACGAAATGTGCATCTAAATGTTAATTGAGAAAAGCGAGCCCCATAATTGCTTTAAAAAAAAGATAAAATCAGTTAATTGCTTTGAGCAATCTCTGTCTTAAAAAAAAAAAAAGCCAGTGTTATTTAAAAATATTTTTATGCGGTTGATAAATCTTCGTAATCTTGAAATAGGCCTGCTATTCCAGCCCCTTGAAACAGTGGGTGCTCAGAAAATATTTTGTGAGTCAATTCATGAATGTTATGTTAATCTGTCCGTGTTTAAAATTCTCCCTTTCATCTTAAACTTTCATAAGATATTCTTATAAAAGGAATGATTCTTTTTAAACGTAAATCAGACCATCTCATACCTCTGCTCGAACCTCTCAAGTGGCTTCTTTGTCTCATTGAGAGCAAACCCTAAAGTCCTCATTATAGCCTATAGGGCCATCTACACTCAATCCTGTAGCCTCTCTGCCGTATCTCCTAGATCCATTCATGTACATTGACCTTCATGCTGTTCTTTGATTGCATCAAGTACTCTCTGGCCTCAGGGCCTTTGTACTTACTGTTCCCTTTGCTTGGAAGCTCTTTCCCTAGATATCCTCATGAACATTTCATATAAAATGGCAGCCTTTCCTCTCCTAGCATTCTCTATCCCTCTTTCCTGCTTTTTTCCCTCAATAACACTTATTACCATCTGAAATATTATACATTTTTTAGTCTGTTTATTGTCTGTCTCTCTCCCACTCTCACTCCTCCGGTAACTCGCTGGAATAAACTCTCCATTAGGGTAGAGACTTTGCCTATTTTGTTTACTGCTGTACTCACAGATTGTGGCATAGTACCTGATACATAACAGGTACTCAGTAAAACATGTTGAATGAATAAGAATAACACATCATCCCTAGTATGTGAGCCTAACATCCATTTTTTTTATTTTTCCACATTACAATCCTCATGTAGGACACATATGTATATAACTTTATATTCTGTATATTCTGAAAAATCATAGTTTAGATATAATTTTGAGTTCTGCTTTTTTTTTTTCAATGTAACATGTGGTCATGTGGTGAGCATTTTCCCTTGCTAAGATTGAATTCATTTGTTCAATTGTTCATTCACTCACTTGTTCAATTGTTCATTCACTCACTTATTCAATGAATGTTTAATGAGGCATTTCTATGTTCCAGACAGTACTGGGTCTATAGTGGTAAACAGGACACAGGACTTGCCCTCGAAATTCTTTATAAACATTATCTGTAATTATTGCCTAATATACATTGAATACCATACTATACTTAACCTCTCCCTTATTTAGGACTTTTTGTTTATTATTTAAAATGATGTAATGAATACATCCAAGTTTATAGCAATTACCCTTTACAAAATATTCTTTAAGATAAATTCCCAAGTGAACAGTTATTGGGTTGAAGGATTGAACATGATTTGGGTTTTTTTTAATACCATCTGCCACATTGATTTCAAAAAGGGTGGTACCCATTTTACTCAGTTGCCAGCAAGAATGTTCCAGCTTCATTTCAGCCTCTCTAGCATTGGATATTGCTTTCGGTTTTGGCTAAAGTATAAAATGATCTTTCCTTTTATTTTTGCATATAATTGGTATCTAGTAAGAGTGTACATTATTTGTTTTCTTCTTTTGTCATTGGTTAGTTCATTAGATCCTTAGGAGGCTCTTGGAGGGCCATTGTCCTACCTGGTAGATCATGCCTGATATTTAGAACAAACACATTGGAGGCTTATAGCATCTTAGAGTTGGAAGAGACTGCATTCATCATCTAGTTCATCATTTAGTTAAAATTTCTGATAGATTGCTTTCTAGCCTCTGCTTGCATATCCCTGGCAATGGGGACCTCACCACCTCATGGAAGCCTGTCTTGTTTTTGCCCTGCTTTACAGATATTGAACCAGCTTCTGGTCCCTGTGACCCCTATGTAGCCCCAGTTCTGCCTTCTGAAGCAGAGGAAACCATGCACCAGATGTTTCAGAACCTCCCTACCTTGTCTGCCCATCTCTGCAAATATGCAACCAGACTAGAATGGTCAACCCCAGGTAAGTCTGGCAGGCCCAGAGGCCAAGACACTGTTCTATCCACAAGTCCCTGCAGTGGCCATGTCAGCAGCCTCTTCAGTTGGGTTCATATAAAGCTTAAGGTCAGCTGAAATTCTAAGACCTTTATGTGGACCTGCAGCCAAACTTAGTTCCTCTCATCCCACACTTCTGCAGATGATCTTTTTAAACCTGAAAACAAGACTTTGCTTTTCTCCCTATTTTATTTCAGTGTGTTGGTAGAGAAACTGCCCTGGTCACACTCCTGCTATCTAAAATGGGGATAATAAGAGTCATTCTGATAACTTCATGTGTTGGTGTGATGATCAAATGAGATGAAGAGTTGGACATTTGTCACTTATTTTGGTTGTCTGGCAGCTGAACCGCCTTCCTGTGCTTGAGGAACTCCATGCCTCGTAAGGTGAAACCATGTTCCTTTTCAGTTAGGGTGTGGGCATTGACCTGAGGCTCAGGCTTCTCCAGTTAGACAAGCTCCATCCTCCATGCCACTCCTTGCCAATTTTGAATTGGAAGCCAGTGACAGCAAAGGAGCAAGGTCTGTTTTGCAACCCTTTTAGTGCTTTGATGGGTACAATCTCAGTTTCCAGTGGCAGCAGTTTTATGGACAACATCTCCAATGAAGGTGTCTGTGGCATAGGTGGCAGGGACGGTTTGCCTGACTCAGTGGTCACAATGATATCTTCTTAGACCACTGCTGAGTTGGAGTTTAGAGCACTGTTCTTGACTGTGTGCTTCCAAGCCTATTTTTCTACCTTCCTGGAATTTTGTGAGTTACTTATTATCTTTTCATTTATGTCCTTTGCTGTGCATATCAGCCAAAGTTAGTTACTTTTGCTTACAACTAAAAATTCTAACCAATACATGCAGGATATGAAAAGTGAATTGAAAAGTGCTAAGCACCACACACATACAAAATGTTATTGTTAGGAATTTTGATTCTTAAGTAGTGGGTGTGAGGGGCATAGGGGGAGATAGGTCTTAGCTCTATACCAGGTAAGAATTCAGACAGGTATAGGCATGCCTAGAAAGCTGGCTGGTAGGAAGGTATAATGGCAGGAACTTGTATGCTGGACATTGGCTTGACAGTTAAAAGCTAACCACTGACCCTAAGGTAGTTACGTGTGGGGATGGCAGCTGCCAGAGGGCTTGCTGGGCACATATAAATAGATTGGCTGCTTACCCCTTCTACCCTTGGACCATTACCAACAGCCAGGGCCAGGAGATGAGGCTAGTCTGTACAGCAGTTCACCTGGGACTGTACAGCTGCCCCTTGGGGTGATCTCACTGGAGTGGAAGAGGAAACCTGTTTGGATATGCCCCCAACCCCTGGAACCACAACAGGGATTATGAGTAGGTTAGTATTCCATCTTGTGCTACCTTCAGGCTCCTTCGTCCCACTGACTTGACTCTCCAACCCAGCCTGGCTGTGCCTCCAGAGTCCTGTCTCACAGGCTGCCATCTGAGTTTATTTGCCCTGGGTGTCCCAGAATAGGAATGCGACTGTCACTGCTGCTCTGGTCAGTAATGGGCCCTTGGGAACTTTGTGACATTGAGCACAGCCTCTCTGGGAACTTCCGATCTTGAATCCCAGATGGCCAGATCAGCCTTGCTGGGTGTGTGTATGGGAGCAGTGCTTCTGCCTTAGGGATTTCCTTATCCGAGTGTACACTGAACACTGCTGCTAGCCTGATGCCTGCCTTTGCCCAGTACCCTGGTGCACCTCCAGAAAAGACCAATATCACAATATACACAAATCAGCCAGGGGTTATATATTGGGCCCTGACCATGGTCATGTCAGATATGTGATAGCATCATTCAGAGGGTTCCTTGTAGGGACCTGTGGGTTCTATTCCCACCATAGCCATGGAGTTTTGTGATATTGAGATCACAACTACCAATTGTAATCCCCTTGCCAAATGTGACTGGATATAATATTGTTTCGAAATCAAACCAAATCAAATCAAATCCATTGTAAAAACAGCATAGATTATAAGTTCTTAAATGTTATCATCTGTTAGATAGCCTTTTAATGTCTAAATTACTCTGTCAGGGAGTACCCTAACACTTTACATGCTTCCTCTTATTTAATATTCACCACAATCCCATGATCTAAGTACCATTATAATTCTCACTTTACAGGCAGAAAAACTGAGACCCATAGAGGTTACAGAACTAGCCCAAGGTCACACAGCAAGTAAGTGGCCGAGCTGGGTGGGTCATCCACCCCAGAGCCTGAGAACTGCTTTTCCCCCAGCCCGTTCCACTGTGGGGCAGCTCTGGCTGTTGAAGTGTTTTCCCTCACATGGAGCTAAAATCTGGGTCTCCCTAAGACGGAGTCATTCCCGTTGCTGCTCATCTCCATAGCCTGGTCTCCCAGTCTTCCAGCTCAGTTCTCTACTCCATGCTTGGGGACACTTTAGCTTCTTCCTCTCGGAACATCTGAACCATTTTTTATCAGCTAAGTCCTTAGGATCATCACTGCAGGAAGGTCTCTAAGTACCTTCTCCAAAGGTACTGGCATCCAGTCTGTCCCACTCCTGGCAGGATTTTGTCAAGAAATAGTTGCCCTGGTCATTAGCTTTAGAAGGGACTTGGTAGAAAGTTCTACTTCTCTAAGAAAAATGGCAGGAAAACAGTCAAAACAGCAGAAATGGTATTAATACTATGCTAAGAATTGTCTTGCTGCATGGGAATCTTCCATCTCGACTGGAATACAGGCTTTGTGAGGGCAGGAATTTTTGCTGTATCCCCAGTGCCTAGAATGGTGTTGGGAACAGTAAATATTCAAATATTTATTGAATTAATTACTAGTACAGTTCAACATCTGGTGTCACTTCCTCAAGTTATTAAGGTGTTTTGGAGAGTAATGTGATCTCCCAAGGCCATGACTTTGAATTTTGTTTTCCATTACCTCATCAGCAGTTTTTCTAGTTTTGTTGTGATTTTGATTCATAAAAAGATAACCTTAACCATTTGCCAAGTACATTGGTTAAATAACTGCCTCGAAAGCAATTTCATTTGCTTTTGTAAACCTAAGTATAAACTGGAATTTGATTCAGCTCGATAAAGGAATTATTGGATTTCTAGTCTTTAGTCCTATGGAAAACTATTCTGTGACTTTCTGCTTTGAATTTTGAGCTTGAATTCAAAATGTAAAATCATCAGGAACAGCTAAATGAGAGGCATGTTAGTCTTTACATTTAAATTTTTTTTATATACAAATAATATATGCTCATTGTTGGAAATGGGAAAATATAGGTAAGCAAAATGATGAAAATCAAAACCACTTTTATTCCTACCACTTGGAGGTGGTCACCACTACCATTTTACTATTTATATCAAATACTGAAATTAGCTAACGTGGTGATTGATTCAGAGAAGTAACTATATTTTTCTGATGAGAAAGTAAACATAAGAGATCTAGTTCCCAGCCCAGGTCAACCTGTGCTAAGAGGAGCCCATGGATTTGAGTCTAGTAAGGCACAGGTAGCAGAGGTAAATGGATGGGGTCACCTCCAGTTCAGATGTCAGAATTTGACCTTGGAGGGTGACTCCAGAAGTTGCAGGAGGTTAGAATGGTAAGTGAGTAAGGAAAACAACTTTGACCTGGCTAAACATCCCAGATTTGATATACAGTAAATTTCCTAGAAACAGAAGTGTCTTTTCCTAAGAATTGAAGGCGAGGTAATCTTGGAAGAGTCTGCCCCAGGATGACTCGCAAATCAGAAAGACAGAATATGCAAGCAACGCTCTGGGGCCAGCCCTTGTGCTCACTGTGTAATTGGCTGGTTTGTCTTAAACTGGTTCTCTTCTATGCCGATTTCCTAGGGAGGGACCATGTCACTTCTGGTTCATGACTCACTGAAGGAAAAGGTGGAGATCTGTGAGAATTGGACCTGAGGTCATGCCTTGGTCATCTCAGCATCTTCAAGCTGCCTTGTATGGGATTCCTGGGAAGTCTGGATCATGAATAAAAGACTCATATTTTTCTTTAAATTTAATGCAAGTTTTGCATTCTTCTTCATAATATTTGTCTTAATATTAAAATAATATTTTAAAAATCTTTTAGCGAAGTTGATATACAAGGGTGCTAGGGTATAGGAATTTTTTTGTAAATGTTGGTTGAATGAATGAATATTGTTCATCCTAACGTTCAGGATGCTCTTGCTCAGGTTGTGGCAAGTCTGAAAAGGCATGATGGGACCACTGGACTGGGAGATAAAGAAATTAATACTCTCTGGGCACCACCTTCATGCCAAATAAGGTGCCAGGTGTTTTACCTACATAGCCTCAGTTTATCCTTATAACCCTAAAAGGATCCTTATTTTATTGGCAAGTAATTGGAGAATTAGAGAAATTACATAACTTTCTCAAGGTCTGGAATGGGGCAGAACCAAGATGAAAATTCTGGTCTGCTTGGGCTTCTGTTCTCTCCACATACCTGCACCACCCTGAGGCCATTATACCCATCAGTTTCTTAGAGAGTGCATGGGAAATCAGCTCACTGCTGTGTCCTGAAGGCATGAAAGAAACTCTGTGTTCAGTCTTCCTGTGGTGAAGGCCGAAATTGCGAGGGGGGAGGAGGGGCGGGGCGGGAGGTCATAGGACTTGACTGGCAGAGGAAGGCAGCACCTCTGGGGATCTGGAGCACATCCCCACATTCCTGAGTGGGCCAAGTGGGGGCACACTGGGGTGCTTCATGAGGACAAGGGCCCACTCGCCATGTTATTTCAGGACAACAACCATTCAGGATGGTTTTTAGCATTTTACGCTTGTTTAATATTTTGAACTTTGTTCTTTGTCTGTTACAGCTCAAATTCAAGTTTTATTGGCTCCACTCAGCTATAAGTTGAGAGTCCCCAGTTGAGGAACCCCACCAAGGCTTTGTGGCACTCTCCAAAAACACAAATTACAAGGTTCTAGATTATTCACAGATGTCAGGGGGTGGTTGTTAACATCATTATTCAGTGACGGCACTGCAGTCCCTAAAGCAGATGTGGCCATTTCACCTTCCAAGGGGAGCACACAATGTCTTTCTCCTCCTCCTTAGGTTAGCTTCAGAGCACCCTTAACTCTTGCTTCTAAAACGCCTTCCCTAGGGCACAGGGCTGGCAGGCGTGTGTGAGGTGGATAGGGGATGAAGCCTTGGCAGCTGAATCTCTTAAGGTGATTATAAGTGGTTGCAAAAAGTAAATATGGTATGAACCCACTATATACAGGCTTAGAGAATGAGCTAGAAGACATGCTTCTGGGTGTGAACTAGCAGTGGTGTCTATGGGATGGAGTACAGACATCCTTTAGTTCTCCTTTTACCTATCTGTATTTTTAATTTTTCTGTCATGAACATGCATTGTTTTTCTAATAAGGAAAAAGAAAACTATAAACAAATCCCATTGTTGGATATTTAGGTAATTCTGACTTTTTATGAGTATAAAAAGTACAGAGCAGGTATAATTGTCTGAAAATGAATTAATAATTATAAAGCACAAAAGAGTAGACCCCATCTTTAAATTCTGAAAATCTGGCAAAGTTGCTTAAAGATGTTTAAGTTAAAGTTGCTTAAACATGCTGCAGTATTGGACAGCATGTTTCCTATTCAAAAGCAATCACTAGACGTAATAGTTTTCAATCCAGTCATTTTTTCAATAATAGTTCATCAGGTTGACTAAGGTACCACATTTTGGAAACTTGTAAACTTCCCTTTTTAAGTATCTTTGGCATCAGCCATCTGCACAGGGGAGGGAATAAAGGCAAGAATCTCATCCTGTTGTTACCTTTGAGCTTATGGGATGGATATGAGACAGAAACCTAGGCTGGCCAAGTCATTTGACCCTGGTCTGTGACCCAGAAGCAAGGTAAGGTGCAGGTTGCTATTTCAGTGTTGAAAACATCAACTCCAGTCATTCAAATGGCTTTTTAAATTTAATATCTTTTAAGTGACAACAGACTATTATCTCTTATAAAAAAAGAAAAGTAGAAAAGTTTCTCTTGTCTACCAACTCTAGCTGTTCCCAGAGGTGCTGTTGTCTAACCAGCATTCTTGGTGGCTTTAAACCCCAAATCCAGCTATACCCTCTCTGTCTACCCCAGCTTGGAATAATCCAGCCTTCCATCTTTTCTGTGGGGCTTCAGAGCTGTCAGGCTCTCCTGAGACAAAAAATTAGCACTACCACAGAGATGTAGTTTCCAACTCAGCCAGCAATTTGCCAGTCTTTTTATTCACATCTGGCTAGACAGTGATCCTGTTCCCATGGTGGCTGTTTGCTGCTTGTCCACCTCTCCTCAAATTGTCCACCTACCACTGTCTCTGTCTTCATGACCTTAACTTCTGCTGCCCTAGGAGAGTGAAGTATATCAGGTTCTCAGCTCCTCTCTTCTGTGCTTCTAATAGGATCGACATGGCATTTCCAAGACCAGACTTCCTCCTAGGATCTCCCTCCCACACTCTTGTCTCTTCCAGGATCCAGTCCAATAACACCCTCTTTCTTTGATTCTCTAATCCTTCCCTTGTGGTTCCTTTTCTTCGCCTTACAAGTACAATTCTTTCCTATTCTAGAAAACGTTGCCTTCACTTTCTTTTCTTTTTCCCTTCCTTTTATAAACGAACTTCTTGAAATTAGCCCACATTTTGTGTCTGCATTTCCTTAGCTTCTTTTACTCCCCACCAAGTCTGATTCCACCCCTATCATGATACAAAGACTGCCCTTGCTAAGGTCACCAGTGACTTTTTAATTGTCAAATTATTAAGTGACATCTTTTCACCTGAACTGACCTATCTTTGTGATATGTGATCAATTTTGTAACTCCTTAAAACTCTTATGATTCCATTGGCATTTCTTGTCTCTTAATGCTTTCCAGCTACCTCCTACCTCTTTTTATTTGATCAATTTTTAAATATTGATATACCCTCAAATTTTGTTCTTCACTCTGCTGCTCAGCCTTCCTGCCTTGGCCTCCTTCCATGAGCTTTTTAGTAAGAAGGGACTTAGGTGGTGGCCAGTGGCTGCCCAGCAGAGAACTGTAGAACTGGGAACCATTGAGTCTCTTTGACCAACATAGCATATAGCCTTGACCCAGAGGAGTGAATTTCTGATAATGGAAATTTGGGCATTAGACCTTTGGTGGATTGGATGCACTCAACCTTGATCCTCCTGCACCTGCACCCAGACCCCTGCCAAGGCAGTTGCAGTCATAGGGTGGGAGCGGTGGGCAGGCAGCAGAGAACCTGTCCCAAGCAGGCATGACCATGAGTGAACTGAGGCACCCAGGCCTTGGTTCATGCTCTGTTGTCTCATTAGACTTCACTTGCAAAATTCAAACTCAAAGATGAAATTATTAAGGATTTGGGATGGCGACCATAGAGCACTAAATCCAGAGTATAGAGCCCAGTGCAGTTGCACTAGTCACTCATCCATGAAGCCAGCCCTGCATGTTACACCCCTCAGACCCAGGCACCTAAAATCTCATCGCCTGCCATACTCTAGATTAGTGGAGAACCCGGTGTGAATGTGTTGAGTGTTATTGGCATAGGCGTCATGGTTTCTGTGAAAAGATCCTCAGATTGTCGAGTTTGTGTCTGTTTGGAGTTTGTGCTCTTCCCTTTGTCTCTCAATGGCTTCCGCCACTTAACCTAATTCTTTTCTTGGTTCTCTTTGTTTTAGTAGTGTAGCAGTATTTTTGTTCACTATGGTTACAGTCCTGTCACTAAGGCTTCAGGTACCAAATAATGTTTAAAACTATCCAATGGAAAAGTATGGAAACCCCCTGTAGAGACTAAGCCAGCTACAGCTCTGTTTGGCTAATCCAATTTGTGGCTTCTTGTCTGATCTAGTGAAATTCGAAATCGATATGATAATCGCCAGTAAAAGTAAGGCAATTTGACTAACAAAACTATACTCCAACAAAAATAATAATAAGGCATGATAAGAAATTGCGTAGAAGCTAGTTTTGAAATATTTTTGAACAAATTTGAATTGGTTTTTTAAATTCTAAGACTATTCTCTCAACAAATATTGAGAATAGAAAAAATTAATTTCATATCCTATTCAATATGAGTAGAAGACACTCTCAAATTGAACTGAAATTGGATTTGGGTTAGAATGGAAAATTTGGAAAGAGTTCTGGGATTTCTCAAGACTGAGTAGATAAAGACTTTGTAGGAGAAATCCTGTTTGTGTGTGTGTGCTTTAATATTCTTGCTGTTTTAAAATAAATATTTGCCCCCCCCAAAAGGCATTTGTAAAAATCAATTTTGTTTTATTTTTGTTTCTCTTTCTTCTTTAAAATTATTTTGGCTAACATACTTTTTTCATATTCCTGAATATCACTGAAATTTTCTGAAATATGGGGTTCTGTTAGTGATAGGGTTTGCTAGAAAAAAATAATAGATTATAAAGGAAGCAACAAAGAAAACCCACACTTTTGTTTACTCATACCATAGTTACTCATTTTTACAGTCAGTCATTAACCATTGTACCTAAAGCCTGCGGGTCAAACTCTGAATAGTCAATAGTCTTATAATATACTAAGAACAGCAGAGCAGCTACTTGCCTTGCCTGGAAGAGACTGCTTCCACACCAGTGATGGTGTGGTTAGAAGGAAAGTAAGATGGGAAATTACATTTACGGGGTGTTTATTATGTGACACTCGTTTAACACATATCCTTAATTTAATCCTCACCTGAGCCACTTGACAGATAGGGAAACTGAGGCACAGAGCAGGACAGTCACTTGGTCAAGGCCAGACGGTGGAAAAGCCACAAAAACTGTCTAGCTCAAACCACTCTGCCCCTCTCAAGAACAGCAGTGAGGTTGGTGGTCCTGAGCCCTGTGGCCTGGGGGAGGAGGCTGTGTTCTCTTGAGGGCATGCATGACTCCGGTCTGATTTTCCTTTCTCTGTTCTTCTTTCAGCTATTCTTGGTCACTCAGGGCCACATAAAGAGAATCAGCTGCTTTCAGAGGCAGGCCCCTGAGTCCTCTGTGCTGGCTGAGTTGTTTGTGAGCTACAGAGATTTAGAGGAAGTTTACTTTCTCTGACGGGAAAACAAATGGCCCAGACAAGTCTTTATACAGAGCTCAGCCCAGGTAGCGTGAACTGTGCTCAGCTGGCAAGGCTCCTCTATGCAGCCTGACACAGGGCAGGGAGTATTTTGCAGATCAAGAACCTGAGGCCAGGAGAGAAGTGATCTGCCCAGGATCCCACAGCATACTGTGGAAGAACCGGCTCAGTGCTGGGCTTCCCATTGCCTTCGCCCTGGTCAGCATGGTCCACACAGCTGCAATTGGTTGCAGACATAGGACTAGTACGTGTTGGCATCTCAGTGTCATTCTCGTTTATTAGGAGCCTTGGAGCCACATTCTTCTTGGGAGATGATTATGTGTTTCTAAAGCTGAATTAACTCTTTGATGTTTGAGATTCTGGGATCTTGAATTGTTATTTGTGTCTCATGTCTCATCCTAACTCTGCTCCAGATTTTGGATGATGAACAGATGGGAGCAGTTAACCTGAAATTCCTCAGGACAAGATTTACTGTCTCTTTATGGGCTACAGGAACTAAAAAAACTTTCTGAAGTGCCATACCCACAGTGCCATGCCCTAGGGAGAATCTAGCTTGGGCCGCAAGGTGAGCGAGTTAGCACTCCCTTCAGAGCACCCAGCGGGCTGCCTCCCTCTTCCCAGGGTGGAACTGTCTTGGTCACTGTGGCTCTCCCTTTTGCTGGCTGTTCTCACCTGTCTGCCTTGCTTTTCCCTGACCCTTCAGGGGTCAGCAGTATCTCTGAGATGTTGCCAGACAAGAACACAGTAAGAAAAGATGCCCAGTTTGACAGTTGTCCCCAGCCACTTGCTCAGTCCCCTCAGTCTCTCAGATCCCTGGCCTCAAGCCCAGCTTAGCAGCTCTCAACACCTCTCAGCTCAGCTCTGGGTCTCGAAGAGGCTTCTCAGCCTGTCATGACTGCCCCCTCAACCCTGTCTCTCAAATCTTGAATTGAACCTGCCTCCAGCTCTTGCCTGTCCAGATGTCCTTTGTCCCTTCCTCCTCTAGCTCCCGAGTGTCCCCTGGTTTCTTACCAAAATTCCCTGCACTTTGTCACACCTCCTTGTTCCATCTGACCCATCCCCCATCAAGTGGAATCCGGGGAAGCCCTGTAGGACATGGCAGGCTAAACTGATACTTTGGCAAGTGGGTGTGGAGTGGGCCCAGAGTTGGATTAGATAAGAGCCAAAATAGCCAGAGGATGAGAAGGGAAGCTGGACATGGGGCTACCCAGGGGTTGGGCCAAGGACGTCCAACTCTGACATGGAGTTCACAGGGTGACCTCAGGCTGGATACAGGTGACACAGCCAAGGAGACCAAAGTCTGGGAAAGGTGGCTTAGAGGGAAGTGGAAAGTGAAAAGGAGACTGCAGGCCAGCTGCAGCAACTGAGGGTCTCTGGCTCTCATGCCTCTCAGCTGGGGACATATGGGAGATGCAGCCATGAATCTACAGTCCTAACTTGAGTCTGTCCCTTATTCTGTGACACACACAGTTGCCCCATTCTTTCTTGTCACTTCTATGCCAATTTGAATGCTTCTTTTCTTCCACCCCTCAAGCCCACCTTCTGAACCTCTCTACTCACTTGTACATGCCTTGCTATTTCCCCGAAAGCCCGACGTTTGCTCCCAGCCCACATTGCTTGACCTTTGACCCCAGGCTGGTGCAGGAGCTGTTCTGCTGAGACCTAAAACAATGCCTCAAGCCTTCAGGAGAGGTCCTGCTGTGGCCTGTGACTTTCTTCAGACCCTCTTGGCATTCAGTCAGATTTCACCTTTTACTGAACCTGGCCAGGATGGATGAACACACACACACACACACACACACACACACACACACACACACACAGACACACACTCCTACCTGTTTGCTTTTAACTGAGGTATAAGCTGCTTTCTAGAGTACTACCTGAGCAGCTTTCGGCACCCAACCTGGCCAGCTCTGTTCTTGCTTCATGACTTCTCAGGGCTAATGTTGCAGGACTGAGGCTATGAAAATTGTGGGGGCAGGTGCCTTGTCCTTCTTGTCTACCACTGAATCCTCAGTGCTAGCACACAGTAGGTAGATATAAATATTTGGACAGGGGCCTGAGTTTCCAATAGGGAGATGTGTGGTCTCAGGGTCAGGGCCCTCTTGCCTCCCACCCTGTGCTGCTTCGATGTATATCTGCGAGTGGCACATATTAAACACCAGGTGTGTCTGCAGCACTGAAATGGGTCTTAGATCACAGCACCCTGTGTTCTTCTCCATCTGACTGTGCAGCTGGCTCTCGCACCCTGCTCGTTCTTGCCCTTGTTTTCTCCTATGTCAGCGGGGATGAGAGCTCTCCTGGAAAGACTGTGTCGTGTTAAAATGCAAGTGCTTTGGGGAAACTTGTGCTGTGCTAATGGGAGCCTTGTGCAGAGGTTTGGTCGGGAGAGAGGTCATTCCGTTTTGCCTCGGAGGTCACTTAGTTTTGCCTTGCTTACTGAGGTGTCCATTCTGGGAATATGATTTCAATTAAAATTCATCAGGAGGATTTGCTGGGTACCTGACCAGGTGGTAATTTGTCACCTGGTGTCTCCTGGGTGAGAGATCTAGAAAGCAGACCTTTCCTACCATTTAGGGGGCTGAGCTCAGTCAGGAGTTTCTGGGAGGATGGCAGGGGGTTGTTCCAGATTCTGAGCCTATAGAGACACTGAGCCAAGGGGAGAATGTAGATGCTGGCCAGAGCTGGAGAGCAGAGCAAGGTCTGTGGTGTCCATGGAGGTCAGTAGGGCATTGGGTCTAAAGAGGAAGACCAGCCTCTTTGTGATACATACACCCTCCTTTCGCCCCTGCTGTAGCCTGGCCCTTCTTAAAGTCAAAGTGGAACTTCCTGAGGAAATGGAGCCACAGAGGACAGTCTTCACTTCAATAGTCACCCTGCTACTCAGGCACACCTGAATATTTACCTGCAGGCAGTTTTCTGCAAATCATATTATTTTGTGGATGCCCATGAGAAAATATGTGATTTAAAGATATACCCAGGACACCTGTCTATCAGGTGACTAATTCCTTTGTCATTGTGATGTTGTGATAGAATAAGAAATATATATTTGGTTTTTGTTTCCAGTTCCTGGCACAGAACTTCTAAAAACTCCTATATCTTCCTGAGTGATAAAGGTGATAAAGGAGCATTTTTGGTTATTCCTGAAGCTCCTGGCAACCATTCCTGAGTTTATGCTGATGAGATGACTTTTGGAGGTTGGAGGCTGGTTGCCAGAGGAACCATCATGTTTGATTAGATGGTTGGAACTTTTCATCCCTCCCACCTCACCTCCAGGGAAGGGAGAGGGGCTGGGTGTTGAGTTAACTACCAGTGGTCAATGATTTAATCAGTGTGAAAGAACTTCCATATAAAACCTTAAATGAAGGGGTTCAGAGAGATAGCTTCCAGTTGCTGAACACATTGAGGTGCTGGGAGGGTGGTGCACCCGGAGAGGGCATGGAAGCTCCGTGCCCCTTCCCCATACCTTGCTCTCTTCCATTTGGCTCTTCTTGAATTGTAGCCTTTATAATAAACTGGTAATAGTAAGGGAAGTGTTTCCTTGAGTTCTGTGAGCCATATAGAAAATTATGGAACCTAAAGAGGGGTTCTTGGGAATCCCAATTTGTAGCCAAGTCAGACAGAAGTGTGGGTAACCTGGGGACCCACTACTTGCAGTTGGTGTCTGAAGTGGGGGCAACCTTGTGGGACTTAGCCCTTAACTTTTGGGGTCTGTACTAACTCCAGGTAATTAGTGTCAGAATTGCTTGATGTGAGAGAAAACCCCACACATTGGTGTCAGAAGTGTTGTGAGCAGAGGAAACTGTTTTTCCCTTAGTCATGTAAGTAATAACCTCAACACACACGTTCATTTCGTGGTTGGATTTTTGAATCAAGCTTTCCTTTAGTGAGGTTAATGCTATTAATGAAAATCCATGGTGGATGATAGCAGATCATAGATTTTGGCAGGACTGACAACAGGATGGAGAATTGCATTCTTAGCCAAGTCCATACTTTGGTTTACATAAATCTACACCATCACCACTGAAGGCCCTTGTGGTCTTTGAATGCAACAGAAATTAACTCCTTCATGTAGAGTTGAGTATTTGGCCCTTAGGAAGTCAAAACCTGATGCCATAAAGGATAGCTAGCCTGGCTTTAGAAAGGAGAGCACTACAAATTTGGCTTAGCAAGGTCATTAGCCTCTGAGTACCTCAGCCAGAATGACAATTTGACCACAGAACCATAGAGACTTCAATCAGGTCAGCATGTTAAAGACTGGAATCTGGGTTCAGCCAGTTGCTAGAGGAGCACTTTGCACATAGCATTGGCTTCCTGGCTTCAGAATTTCACAACTCATGGTAGGTTATGTAATGACCATCTTGTCTGACAGTCCTGACCTGAAGGGTAAGCCTTGGTGGTTCAGTTCCTTCAGGAGCCAAGCATGGCTGAGGATCTCACCTCTGCTTTATCTAGTTTCACAGCAATATTGGGAGTATTCCTGGAATGAGTCACTGCACATTCCACAAATAAGGCAGGAATAACAGTGGTCCATGTGCTCCGTGGTTAGGTAGACTTCTCCAGGATTTTGGTGTGATGCCAGTGGTAGACCACCAAGTCAACTTAAAAAATGGGCAAAAGATTTGAAGAGACACTTTACCAAAAAAAAAATATGGATGGCAATTAAACACGTGAAAATATTTAAGTTAGGTTGTTTATATTAATATTATCTATATTATATATAAATATTTACAAACTATATATCCAACAAAAGGCTTGTATTTTAAATATATATTCAAATATATTCCCCTTTGGAATTTACTGATAACAGTTTCTGTGATGAAATGGCACAAGGTAACAACTATGTTGAAATATCAGTGAGACTAAAGTTTATACTTACTTGTTAAAAAAAAATGTATATATATATATATCACCATGCATAGCTTAACAATAGGGATACATTCTGAGAAATGTATTTATTAGGCCATTTTGTGGTTTGAACACAAAAACCTAGATGGTATAGCCTACTACACAAACCTAGATGGTATAGCCTACTACACACTTAGGCTATATGGTATAGCCTACCGCTCTTAGGCTACAAGCCTGTACAACATGCTACTATACAAAACAACACAAGATTAAATCAATCACAAGAGAAAATGATGCGATCAAGAGATGCAGTAAACATGAGCAGTATGAAGCTGCTGCTGGCACAACACAACATACTGTTTTACTGCAAACTTTTTTTATAAGCAGAAAGTATACTGTGAAATAATGATAAAAAGTATAGTATAGTAAATATGAAAGCCAGTAACATAGTAGTTTATCATTATCAAGTATCGTATACTGTACCTAATTCTATGTGCTATTCTTTTTTATGACAGGCAGTGCAATAGGTTTGTTTACACCAGCATCGCCAAGAACAATGAGTAATGCATTGCACTATGATGTTATTATGACAGCTACCATGTCAGTAGGCAATAAGAATTTTTCAGCTCCATTATACTCTTATGGGACCACTGTCATACATGTGGTCCATCATTGACCAAAACATCTGTATGCAGCATATGACTGTAAGAGTGTGTGTGTGTGTGTGTGTGTGTGCGCGCGCGCGCGCCTTTTGGTGCATATATAGTTTGCAAATATTTTCTCCTAGTCAATAGCTTACCTTTTATAGCTTCACTTTTATAGCAATGTAGTTTGAAGCACAAAAGTTTTAAATCTTGATGAAGATATGTAGGTCAATATATTCATTTTTACCATTTAGAGCTTGTACTTTTTGTGTACTATTTAGGAGATCTTTGTCAAATCCAAGGCCACAAAGAATTTCTTCTATATTTTCTTCTAGTCATTTTATAGTTTTAGTTCTTACATTTAGGTCAATGATCCATTTTAAGTTTTGTATATGGTATGAGGTAAGAGTCTAGGGTTGGCCATTTTTTTTCCCAAAATTCTTGGTGCTCCAGGTCAGTATTCTGTCTTCTCCCTACTACACATTCATCTTCACCTCTTCATGAAGCCACTATCCTGTTCCAGTCTTTGATGTCTCCTAAATTATTCGGCCTCTGACCCTGCTGCACACTTAAGCACTTGGTGGGGATAGAGGACTCCCTAGACCCCTCTCTGGGTGCTCTGGCTTGATCATCAACAGCATCCCTTAAAGTCATTTCACTCTTGATGGCTGTTTAGTTCTGGTGGCAATTTGCCTTCCCAGACATTTGTCTCCTGCAATGACAGCCAAAGGGTCTAGAATTCCCTACTGGGAGGGATAACCAGACTCTTAGAGTTCTAAAAACCAACTAAAATCTCAACCAGCCTGACATTCCTATTGGCACTTGCAGAAACCCATGTATGTGGAAAGTAGACTGCCTTCCTGAGTGGGGCAGGTGTTGTTGTCTTCATATCAGAAGTGAGCAAACTAAGGTTTCATAAGATTCAGTGACCTGCCCAAGGTCACTCAACTGGCTCATCACAGAAAGCCTTAACCCCTGGGTCAAGAAAGAACCCAGGTTCAGCCTTCCTACTCCCAGGCCAGTGGTTCCCACCCTGTAAACGCTGCAAGTTGCATGTGGACTTTTTATGCCAACAGGACAAACTGCAGCCCATGTTTTTTTGTGGTTTCAAAGAAAAACAACTTCAATAGATGGAAGGTTTCAAAGGGTATATTTAACGTCTTGGGTGCAAGGCAAAGAACTAGGTTTGGGAGAGGCTGATTTCCCTTTTTTCAAATGGATCTAGGTTTTATTTTTTCCTTCTGCCTTTTGTTAGGTCCAGAAGGGGAGTGCTCCTGGAGGGTCCAGGGGTCAGCTCATAGCACTGACTTAGTGTGGAAGAAAGTAGAGTTGGCCTGATGTACCTTCCTTCAGTCCTGTACACATCGGGCCCTCCTTGATGCCTCAAATGACCCCATCTAGACCTAGGTTTCTCAGTCTGGTGTTCTCAGCTGGCTCATTTTTAACCTTGGCCTCTTATCCTTGGCCCTTCATCAACCCTCTGTCCACCCAGCCAGACTGGTCGACTCAGGTTCACCCACATCCTTTACCTAATGTACACCCTTCTCCTTGAACTCAGCTTTGCATGCATAAGTGCCCTTGTACTCAGTCCCCCAAGAACTAGCTTGGGTCCCAGTTTCTGTCAGCTGTATGGGCCCGATCCTGCCCGGGCTCCCCCTCAGGCCTGGCTTCCCTCACATGTAGTAAGCCTGTCTCTGAGGCTCAGTCTTGCACAACCTCTTCCTCTATGGTCAGAAATGGTAATTGGGCTTCATCCCATTTCCTTCTGCATAGCTTTCCCATGTGTCTTATCTCCACACCTAGACTGTAAGCTCCTCCTGGGCACACAGAGATCTGATCCTTCCTCATTCTTTCTTATCTCCTCAGCACTTGGCATTGTCCACACAGTATGGTATGAGGTAAGAGTCTACATGGGTCACTTTGATTTGATTTGCCTCGGTCTGAGTCTTGTCAGGAAGGTGGGAGGTTTGCCAGCTGCAGTTTATAGTTTTCCTATGAATTCTGGAAAAGAAACAGGCAATGGTGGCACAGAGATGCTTATTTCTCTCCGGGCTGGAGGCTTGAGGTTAATAGAAGCTGGTGTTCATTTCTGAAGGCAAAAAAGATGAGTGTCCATAAAAGAGAAGTAAGTCCTGAACTCAAAACGAGCCCACCCAGGAGTGCCTCCGCCCATAGAAACTTCTCCATTGCTTCACTCACAGGAAGAGCATGGGGCTGGGATAATTACATAGCACAAGAATAAATGCTCCATGTGCCAAGCTCCAGGAGAACATGCCTCATCCTCCAAGCCATGCTGCCTGGGAAAGGATCTGCTAGTGTGGAGCTTCTACCCATCTGCTTGAACTGGATTTAAAAAATTCAGAAAATATGTGCGCCATGCACCATAGAGGGTTCTTCTGGGGGGCTAAAGGATGAACCAGGCATAGTCTCTGTTCTCAGTAAACTCACTGCCTCGCAGGGCAGCTGATGCATAAACACACTTGAGCATGATGCCAGCTCCTGACAATCATTAAAGACAGGAGCTCTTTCCTGGGGAGGAAACATTTATGATGAGACTTCCGGAAGGGCACAGACTGAAGAAGGAAATTTCAGGAGGAGGAATCTCTGTAAGCAAAGATAAGGAGTTAGGATCATGCAGGGCATGCTCAGAGGACAGAACAGTGAATATTGCTTCAGCAGAGGCTGAGACAGGAGCTTGAGAGCAGTCTATACAAATCTTTGAAAGCCAAGAGACAAAGTAGAATAGTGGTTGCTAGGGACTTGCAGGTAGGGGTAGGGGAGTTGTTTTATAATGGATACAGAGTTTCAGCTTTGTAAGATGAAAAGAGTTTGGGCGATGGATGTTTTAGTGGTGATTGCACAACAGTGAGATGGTTCTCAATGTGACTAAACTGGACACCTAAAACTGGTTCAGATGGTAAACTTTGTATTATGTGTACAATTAAAAAAAAAATCCTTGAAAGCCAGCTTAATGTTTAAGGGCAGGACCCGTGAATCAGACAAGCAGACCCAGGTTTGTTGCTTCATAATTGGTCAATCTTGGGCAAGTTACTTCATTTCTCAAAGCCTCAGCTTCTTCAACAGTAAAACTGGGATGATATTAAAACCAACTCCTGGAGTAGATGTGAGGAGTAAATGGAGGTACTTCTGTGGTGTGCACAGGATGTGCCTGCATACAGTAAGTGTCCAACGGGTGATCCTTGTTGATACCATATGCTGAGTCTTACCTCAAGGAGCCCAGCATTGATGTGCAGAACAGGGAATAAGAATCATCAGAGGGGTGGGCTGTGAAGCCTCATTAGTGCTCAGCCATGTGCAATAGACAGTAGTGCTAGAGGCTGTGTCGGGAGGCAGTGGGGGTGCTCTGGTGGTAGAAGATGACTTTCTAAAGCCTTGTGGAGCCAGGAATGAGACCCATCTCTGTCTTACACACACACACACACACACACACGCACGCACGCACCCACACACACACACACTATGGATTAAAGTGATCTTTAATCCATTATCCTATTTTATGCTTTATATTTTTCTCATCTTTTTTGTGTTTATTTCTCTTTTGGATTGATTATGTTTTATTATTGTTCTTTTTCTCCTCTACTAATTGGATGTTACACACTTTATTTCTTTTTTCCTTTTAGTGGTTACTCTAGAAATTATTACATGCATACTTAACAAGTCTAAAGTTAGTCAATTACTTTACCTTCCTCTTCTGTAATGCAAAGTCTTAGAACCTCTTAACTCTGTTTACTCTGTCCTGATGGTTACATTATTGTTATGTACTTCAATTCTATCCAATTGTCACCTCATAGGACCTTATAATGATTACTATATTACACAGCCAATGTTTGTTTAACTTTACCCACATATTTGCCACCTTTTTTTTTTTTTTTTGGCTCTTCATACCTTTTCGCCTCACAAATCTTCCATCTGGGATCATTTTCTTTCTGCCTAACATCTATCCTTTACAATATCCTTTAATGAGAGTTTCATGGTTACATATTCTCTGTTTCTGTTTGTCTGAAAATGTGTTTTGTGCTCGTTCATGGAAGATATTTTCACCTGATAAAGAATTCTGGGTTGTCAGGTTCCTTCCACTCCCAGTTTCTATTGTTGCTGTTGTTAAATTGGTTGTTAGTCTAAGATATGCTGACTTTTTCTTTGGTGTCTCTTGATGTGTACGTGCGTGCGTGCGTGCGTGTGTGCATGTGTGTGTGCGTGTGTGTGTGTGTGTTCTGCAATTTCTAGATATGTTTAAGCATGCATTTCTTTCTTTTCCTACTCATTTAAAAAATCCTGCTTGGAATTCCTTAGGATTCTTAACACCTGTGAATAGTGTCTTATCAATTCTGGGAAATTCTCAGCCACTATTTCTTCTAGAATTGTCTCTTTCCATTCTCTCTCCTGTCCTAGAACTTTTACTAATAGCCATAGGCCACTCTTTTCCATGTCTCTTAACCTTTATTCTATATTTTCTATCTTTTGGTTTTTCTGTGCTATTTTCTGTTGCTTTTTTTTAATCCATCTGCCAGTTCGCAAATTGTCTCTTTAGCTAAGTCTAATTTCTACTGCATATTAAAATTTCAGTTATAGTATTTTTTATTTCTGGAAGTTCTGTTTGCTTCTTTCCCAAATTTGTCAGGTGGATCTTTATAGTTTTCTATTTCTTGCAGATTTTCTCAAGCTTTTCTTTTATTTCATTAAACAGAGTAAGCATGGTTGTTTTATAATCTGTAGTCGATAATTCCATTATCTGAAATTGTTGTAGGTCCACTGTTGTCTCTGATAGTTCTTGTTCATTATTTCCTTTTGTACTTGGTTATTTTTGGCTTGTGTACTACTCAGCATATTTGTTGAGGCCTTGGATGAAGATGCCTTCCTCCAGAAAGGATTTTCACATCCTTCTGCCCCATGCCTCAGGGTATTATCAGTCCAGGAATACTTTGAACTTAATTCATGATTTAAGAGTTTTTGAACCACCCAAATGATGAGAACTTGGGCTGCTACTCTATGTGAAGGCCAGCTTGTAGTTATAACTTCTCAAGGACAGCCCCGCCACCCTTATTTTGCATTCCTGTGGGGGTAAGGCCTTTTAGGATGCCAGCTAAATCTAAGAGAGTCTCCTTGTAGATTCCCCACTTGGGTAAGGCCCTAAGTTTTGACATTTGTCCACATCACCCCTCAAGGCCATTAAAACCGAGCTTCAGATATACCTGTATCAACAAGCATGCACAGAGCCAAAGGGACTTCATTCAGTACTCTTTACTTCTGTAGGTTCTTGCCTCTTTCAATTTTGACCTTATTCCTTTTTCTTTTGCCAGTTCTTTGATGCTTTTGAGAAACTGTTTTTCATATTTCATTCAGCATTTTTAGGTATTTTCAGTGACTACAGTCCCTAAAACAGAAATTGGCAGATCTTCTCATATTGTATAACCTTGAATAAATCCCTTTCCTTTTCTGGGCCTCCGCCTCACCTACTTCAGGATGGTTGGGAAGATTAAATGAGAAAATGAAGGTAAAAGGCCTAGCACAGTACTTGGCACATAGTGCGTGTGCTTGGCACACTAAGGCCCTGGGGGCTGATGCCCAGAGTTCCCCATCCTTGTTTAGCCCCTGAGGTACCAGGTAAGGTTTTAAAGAGGAATTTTCATTAAAAAGGCAAATTAGCTCTCTGTTCTGCTTCTGTAAATATGCTTGCTGCATAGGCTACACTAGAAATTGACTAAAGACTCACCTTCCCTTTTGTTTGATAAGTCTAAGCAACAAATATAACTGTTTGTACCCCCAGCAACTCCTGTGCTTTGTAACACTGTGTAACAGCCAGTAACCCATAGCAACTCCTGCCCTTTGTAATGCAATGTAACTACCTGCAACCATAGCAACTCCTGCCGCTTTCTAAGGTCTGAGGACAAATTAACCACTCAGCCTGTGCCCAAAAGGTTCTATATAAGTAATGTTGCAACTGAGCTCCCAGCCCAGATCTTCAGAGCGCTAGCTCCTCTGGGGCTGGTGTAATAAACCTGAGTTCTACAACTCTTAGAGCGCTGCTTGGTTTCTTGCCAGTCTAATTTTGGATCTTTTCTGTAACATTTCGACCCTATAGACAGAAGTCTGTAAACCAGCCAAGCTGAGCTGGGTACCAGTGACAGGGGAGGTGCCTGACCACCAGCTCCAGTGCCGGGAAACATGAAGTGCCCCTGGGGCAGTCTGGACCATGGCCTCAGCAGCATTCCCAGAAGTACCACCATCAGGCCTGCAAGGGTGTTTGACTGCAGACAGTTTGGGTGACTTGGCTTGTGAGCTGAGCCTCTGGGAAAAACATTCCCTCTGGGTTTAGAAGGCCACGAGTGAGTGTTCATTCCCAGAGGAGCTGCTTCCTATGGCCAAGGGGCCAGAAGTGCCCCTCTCTACCCTGGGGAGCTGGAACAGGGGCCATGCAGGCTCTTCCTAGAGTCAATTTTGACCTCTCCACCCTCCTTCATGGCAGTCTTCCCACCTGGCCATCTCTACCAGCCCGGATCACCACAGCTCTCCATGACACCAGAGTGTTTTAATATGTTTTTAAGCTCATAGACACAGCTTTTTGTGGATATCATTTTCTTCTCAATGAGAGTTCCGAAAACTCAGGGTCAGGTGGCATTGCAGTATTTTGGTCCCTAAACCTCATTCAGTGTTGGTTGGGGAACCTCTTGTCTTTCCTTGAGCTAAAATCAGTCATGTCCCCATGGTCTTTATGTCAGTTTTATGTGTGTGTGTGTGTGTGTGTGTGTGTGTGTGTGTGTGTGTGTGTGTGAAATTTAGTTTCCACATTAAAAGATTTTTTGAGGGGAAGTATTTTTTTTAACCACATGATGATCCTATACAGCTGCCCAGAGTAAGGCACCATCATAAGTCATTAACATTGCTATACGAGTTCTGAATAAATAAAAGCTACAAAGCCCAAGTTATATACAAATATCTTAAGCAATAATGTTTACAAACCTATGTACAATAAAACAATGTAAACAGTAAGTGAAGCATGAGAGCAATCAAAGAATGCACAGGGACAACCACTTATGGTCAGTCTGCCCCTCCGCCCCCAGGTGAGGTGAGGTCTGGCCAGGCAGGCTGGACATTGTCCATTCCAAAGTGTGCATTGCAAGGTCCCGGTTGGAAGGGACCTAGATTTCAGAGTCAGATGGGATAGAAAACAGGCTGGAAGTCATTGCACTGGCTATAGAGCAGCCCAGGTCTGGAAGAATGGAAAGTCCTATGACCCTAAATCATTATAGAATATATTAGAGAACACAGCCACTTTCCTATCAAATGCAGTACTTTTTTTTCCCATTTTACTTGTAGAAAAGCATAAAATAGACATCTTTTTAAACAAGTTCATCCAGTTAAAAAATGGTGGACTCCCTTACAAAATGGAACATGAGATTCAAATGTAGATAAAATGTATCAGTTAAGGAGCCCTAGTCCCCCACTTCTGCAGTTTATACCCTTTAGAGGAGGCAGCCATTCTCAGAAGGTTTGGATACATCCTAATTATCCAGTGGGGAATCAGTGTGTCTTTGGAGGAAAACATTTACTAAGGGCTTTTAGCAAGAGCTGTCTCTAAGAAATCCCTACAGAGGTAGAAGGAGGAGAATTAGGCCAGTGCCAGACTCAGGCACACATTGTATCAAGAAGCAAACATCACTGCATTTTTTTTTTTTAAAATCTGAGAATTTCTCTAGAATTCTTTTAACTCCCATAGAAAAATTTATACATATTTTAAGGTACTTCTTATCTCATATCATAAAATATTTTTCTGAGATTTGCTCCTGTTGTTTCCTTGGTCTGGGCTGCCTTTCCACCCCTCATCTGCCTGACAAGCCTCTGTTTATTACTCAGAGGGTTTCAAACAGCCCCTCCCCACAAAGCTGGCCCTGACCCTGACACTCCCAATACAAAGACCAGCTCATTCAATTCTGTTGAAGATATGGATGAGAATGATATAAAACAGGTGCTATTTTCACCTTCCTCCCTGTACACCTGATCTGGAACATTCTTTGATCTGTTTACAGAACACTCTGAATTGTTTTGGCCTCTCAGTGCCCCCACTATGTTGAGAGCCCCATGAGCACAGGGCTGAGTCATGCCCCCAATTACCCACTTTCCTTACATCCGCAGGGACCCTCACTGGACCTGGCTCTGTAAGCTGTTGGGCTCATTGAGTATCTGAGTGCTGGCTGCAAGCCTCCATCTGGTAGGGTATTCATCTGTCTTCCTGGAGGCATCTAGTACAGAGCCCCACATGCAGTAGGTACCCTAAAAATACTTGTGAAATGAAAGAAAGGGAATGAATTATAGGCCTTTTGCAACAAAAGATGCTGAAGTGCCAAGCCTTAGCACCTTTCCCAAGCTAGAATGTGTGGGTTTAAGAATGAGTTTCTAGGATCTCACTTTGGGATGCCAGCTTGAGAGATTTTCAAGCAATGAGACATTAGAGGGTCCATCTCCAAGAGAGGTGCCACAGGGTACCTTTCGAAGAGGTTGACCTTTAATGAGCCATTTGATGGGGAACCACTTACTAAACCAGCAAGGATGAGACCCAAGAACGACCAGCTCACAGCTAGTTCTACTCAAGGGTAAACAACAGGAGCAGTCTCCATTGGTACCACTTGAGTTTTGAAAGAAGTATTGCATTTATGATCATCTGCTTATGGCGTCAGGAAATGGTTTAACCAGAGTTGGATAACAGCATTTCTTCCTTGAGCCCAGGCTCGTTACCCCTAGGCAGTGCCTCTGGGTCTTGGCTGTCCCTCCTCCCTAATGTGTTACTGTGGTGCAGAGACTTTAGGCCCCTGGCACACATGTGTCTCTAGTTACCAACCTAGAAGCTTGTGGAGCATCATTTCTGGGTATTTATCTTCCCAGATTTGATCCCCAAAGACTGATTTCCCCTTGGGTCTCCTGTACTTGGCTTTTGAACTCTTCCCTTCTGAGCAGGCAGAGTGGGAGTTCTCATCTGCCTACATGGTCTGGCTCCCAACACAAAGACCAGCTCATCTTAAGCTAGAGCAGAAGGCGGGGTGGGGTAGGGGGGTCAAGGCTGCAGGACTGGTTGGAGATGGGTTGCTCCGGTGCAATCCTCAGGCTAGAGGGCTTCTCAGGACCCCTGCACCCATGGAGGAGGAGGTCAGGACTGCTAGTCAGTCCCTAAGGCTTCAAGAACTCATGTGGTTCCCTTTGTGGTGTTACCTCTCACTGTGTCCAGGAATCAGTGCGGAGCTTGACGCCCACTCCACCTCTCTTGAGCTGCTAACTGCAGGTGGAGTCTCTCATGCTGTTTTCCAGCAGACTTAGGGAATGCAGAGGAGCAAACAGATTTTAGAACCTCCCAATGAACCCTGGGGCCAAGACCTCGGCTCCTTCACCTCTTTGGAGGGGAGGTAGAGCCAGACGTTTTTCTTTGCCAAGGCTCCTCCCCTACCAACCTGAGGCACTGGCTGAACCTGTTCAGTGCAGTCCTCCCAGGGAAGCAGCCTGCCTCTCCCTGGATGCTGTACCTTCCACTCTTGCCAGTTCTTCCCACTTTTTAGCTCCTGTTCTTCTGAACTCTTTCACCCCACCCCACCCCACCCCACCCCATGCTGACACCCCCCACCCCCCACTGCCCGCCAACATCTTGAGCACATGGAATCCACTAAGTAAAGCTTCAAGGATTCCTGTATTTCCAGGCAAGACAAGGACAAACATAATGCCATCACTGGTCTCAAGTAGCCTACAGTCTGCTGGGACAGACAGATGCTAACTGCAGATTCTACACCAGAAGGAAGGAACTGTTCACAGTGACCCACAGGGTTGGGACGGCTCCCCTGGAGAAAGCACAACTGAGCAGGGCTTTGATGATGGTATAAGAGTTCTCTGGGTGGATGAGGCAGGAGGTAGCCCTGCTGGTGAAGGGGATAGTGTGCACAAGTCATGAAGGTATAAAATAGCATGGCACATTTAGGGAGGCACAGCTGATCGAACATCATGCAAGAGAGAAATGAGAAGCCTGGAGTAGGTGGCCAGGCTGCTGGAAAGGTCTTGCAGACCAAGCTGGGTGGTGACTATATCCTGAAGATGATAGAAGACTGCAGTGAGGGTCCAAGGAGACTATCTCTTTCTCCTCCTCCCCCTCCTCCTCTTCCTCCCCTCCCCCTCCTTATTTTAAAAGAGCTTTATTAAGGTATAATTGATATATATAAACCAAACATACTTAAAGTGTACAATCCGATGAGTTTTGACATGTGTATACACCTGTGAAAGCACTGTAATCAATATAATGAGCACATTTATCTCCCCCAAAAGTTTTCCTCATGTCCTTTTGTCATCCTTTCCTCCCCACCGTCTCTAGGCAACCACCCATCTACTGCTCTCCATCACTACAGATTTCATTGTAATTTCTGAATTTTATATAAATGAAATCATTGTGTATTTACTTTTTTTGTTGTTCTTATCATTCAACACAATTGTTTTGAGATTCATCCATGTTGTGTATATTGATAGCTAATTCCTTTTTATTGCTAAGTAGTATTCCATTGTATTGGCTATTCCACAATTTGTTTATTTCTCTACCTGTTGATGGATATTTGGATGTGTCTAGTTTGGGACTACTACAGATAAGCTGCTACGAATAGCCACATGCAAATACTAATGTGGATATATGCTTTTATTTCTCTTGGGTAAATAGGAATGGAATGGCTGGGTCATGTGATACATATCCATTTAACTTTTAAATAAATTGCCAAACTGTTTTCCAAGCGGTTGTTCCATTTTCCAATTCCATCAACAATGTATGAATTGTCTACATATCCTTTCTTGACTGGCTACAAAGTGTAGGGTGAATTTCAGAACCGAGTCTCCATTGGATTTGACCAGCTGGTAATTACAGCTGAAGTTCTCCTTAGGCCCAGTACAGGGAGGGAGGGGGATCCTGAAATTCCTTCTTAAAGATAGTGTCAGACTTGGCATTATCTGGGGAGGCTTATTTGTCATCGATACTGCCCCAGGGGCTGGAGGAATTAAATAGGACCTGAGGATAATGAACTAAGGGCTTCCCTAGCTCAGCACTTGAGAAAATCCTGCTGGACCTGAAGAGGCCACAGTTCAATAGATTACAGCCCGATTTCCACAAAAACTAATTTTTGTATAAATAAATGATTTTTTCTGGTATCAGGACCCCAATTAGTTATGGGAGGGACTCTGGTCCCTGGCTCAGAATCCTGTCCTAGGGATGTGGTTTTCAGGCCAGACTGCCCCTGGAGGAGTCATAGAACCGGTGCTCCAGAGCCCTTGGGGCTTCCTAGGTGAAGGCTGCTGATATAGGCCCATCCTCCATCGAAAGGAGCTGTGGAACAGTGTCTAGGACTAGAGGACAAGGCCAATGTCCATATCCCTCTGGCCATTGCTGGGACCCAGCCTTTCTGGATCCTGATATCTGAAGAGTGTGAGCCCTGCCAGAGTTTGGACTATGCTGTTCATTCATTCATTCATTCATTCATCAACATTTATCAATGTCTCTTTGAAACCAGAGATAATTGAGGCAAGTTATAAAACTCTCCAGTTCCTGCCAAGAGATTTGGATGGTATTTATGGGAGGGGCACAAAATTATAATTATATCAGGTTTGTGTTTAGAGAAGGACCTTAGCAGCCAACATGGAGGATGGATTCTAGAATGGACAACTCGTGGGCAGGGAGGTCATCAGGAAGAAGCAAGGGATGATCTGAGCAGGTGGTGGCAGTGGGAGTGAGGAGAGAGGAGTAGGTACCACCCCAGGGCTGCCAACTCTTTTCTTTCATGGCTTCAGTGACATTGCTCTCTCCTGGTTCCCACCAAATACTTATGCATAAATAATAAATAAATGGAGGAGTGGTTGGAGGGATAGAGGGATGGCTTTGGCTCAGGAGTGAGCCAAGGCACGCATCTCCCTACCTGCCCATCCATCATCTTCTGTCTGAGCAGCCATCCTTCTCTGGTGAAGGTGGGGACTGCAGGTGTTCTCCCAGTTCAGCAGGATGTCACTGACTCACGTCTGACTGACAGCTCTCAGCATGGACTGACTCCTAGAGGCTCAGTTAGTCACCTGTAAAACAAGGGCACTGTGATCCCTTCTTGCTCGAATTTCTAAGGCAGTAAAGGACTCCCTGGGGTTATAACTTTTAAATTCTAGGAAGGAAAAGCCTCAGTCCTATGGAGACCCCATGCTCAGGGCGATAAGAGGGTAGGAATGGAGAATCCAGAGCCTGGTGGGGAGGTCAGAAGTCTCAGCTTGATGCCTGTCAAGGGGTTGGGTTTCAGCTGTGATCACCGAGCATCGACATCATGTGACCTTTTTCTGGTTACACACAGTGAGTACAGTACCATGCAGTCACATTTTCGTCATTTAGATTGACCTGCTGAAAGCTCCATCCACAGGTGTCCAAAGAATGGCATCCACCGTAACCAGAGTTCGCTTTCAAAACAATATGCAGAGGCAGGGAGCAGGGGAAGAGAAATGAGAGGGGCATGGTCAGGGGCTGCTTAATTTATGCGTGTGGGGGAAAGAGCACTGGCATCATTCAGGAAAAGCCTAGAGTCCTGGGTTCCAATCCCCTGTGCCACCTCCACTGGATGACCACGGGAGAGAATCATTTCACCTCTCTGAGCTGATTTGGGCCTTGATCTCAGTGGCTACAAGTTGATGTTTGTGTATATGTCCCCTCTACCTCAATCTGGGCCTCATGAGGGTGGAAGGCCAGGCACAGACCCTTGGAACTGAGTCTGAGAAGGCAAAGCAAGTGTTTATTCCTGCTTCTCCTGCTCAGGCTGTGACTTGTTGACCTGTTGATGCCCAGGGTTTATAACAAGCGGATCTTAGTGTTTCAGAGCTGGGAGGACACATGGGAGTCCACTCAACCCTTCATTTGATGTGAGATGAAATGGAGAAAGAGCAGAGATGGAGAAAGAGCAGCCAAGGCCCTGGCCAGAAATGGCCAAATTTGTCCACATGGGCTTCAAGGGCTCCCAGGGAGCCTCATTGCTTGGCAGTATGGGCTGCAGTATGGGGAGAACCCAGTGGCCACTGACTCGGAACCACCTTGGCCTGTTCCCTGCCCCATGGCACCACAAACAGGGCCCTCCTGTCCTTGTCCATTGAACCACTGAGAGCCTGACTAGAGTCTGCCTGGTCAGACTTAGTGGACGAATGTGGCTTTCCTGTCCACCAGGCTGTCACAGCTGTAGCAGCACCAGGAGTACAGAGAGTGGTACAGTTTGTTGTCTTACCTTTGGGTGAGGAACCTAAGGTCAGGGTTGGGGCAGGAGAGGCCCCGTGCCAGGAGAGAACCAGTGCCAGGAGACAGGGCTTTTGACGAGCCAGGAAGTACCTGGCACATGGAGGAGGAACCTAATGTTGTTACTGTCAGTCCAGGACATTACCCTGGGTTTGAAGGTAAAGGCCAGAGCCAGGCCCTGAATGACAGTGCCAGACTGAGAAACCCTGGGAAGGGGGCCTGATGATGAGGTGTCTGGCCCCAGGCCAGATGGTATAGGCTAGGCACCCCTGAACCCAGGGTATGAATTCCTGCCAGCAACTCAGGAACTTTGGAACAAAAGGGTACCCTTTAAATCTTAGCAGCTCTGCTAGAGGCCCACCTGGGGTGACTGTCAACTTGCCTGGGTGAATGAGGAGGAATGCGGAAGAACTGGGTGGGGCATGCCCCGGGGGAGGGAGGCTGTGATCTTTGTGCTACTTTTGTGCAGCAAACTCTTCCCCAGGCTTCCTGGTGCCACCTGGCAGCAGCATATATGAGGTACATGGTCCGGGGTGGCACGGCCTTACCCTAAGCTTCCTCTGGGCTTTTCTCTGTGTCCTCCATGTCTCGCCTTCTCAGGGAAGAAGAGTTGCTCCTGGCCGCTTGCTGAATGAGTGATAGAAGGGGAGGAGCCAGCAGCTAGACAGATGGTACCTCAGTCTCCTGGCCTCCTCCCTGCTAGCATAGGAAGAAGGGTGGCCTGGGGCTCCAGCATGTCTGGGTAGGGGGATGGTGGGAGAAAATGAGCCACTGACCTTGGCCTGCTTGATGGCCACCAAGCACTTCCAGTGTCAAACATCAGGTCCTTCAAATGTGGGAAGACATAGTTCCCATTCTCCCCTCCCTTGCCCACGTAGCCCCAGCAGTGCCTCCTGGTCCTTGACCATCTCTTCCTTCCTCTTCCAAACCTTCCTTGCCCCCCAGCCCAGCTCAGTTCCTTCACCTCCTGCAAGAAGCTTGCCTGCTGCACCAGCCTTTGCTCCTGTGTCTGTACTAGTCTCACTCAGGATAGAGAGCTGGTATAGGAGGCAGCTAGAGAAGGAAGGTAGAAGGAGAGTAAGACCCTGACCAGCATATTGACAGTTAGACAGGGGCCTGGAGTAGAGGCTGGGTGCTGCCAGGACTCCTGAGAAAGGGGACCTGATGGGGTGGTCACCTCTCCAGAATATGTGCCAGCAGGGCCTGGGCACAGGGATAGATGAGCAATGGGAGCCCTGGTCAGAGGGCCAGGCTGGTGGGGCCATGCAGGTGCTTCACTGAGGGTACCAGTTGGGGCTGTGGTCAGTGGACGAGACAGGAAAATGGGGAAAAGGCCAGAGAACTGGGTCTGGGCATTTCTGGATGGTGAGGTGAAGGCTGAGGCCCTATTCCTGCAGCCTCCTTGGGACTCTAGGCAACAGGAGCAAGGTGGTAGGGCACATGACAAGATCTGACCAGGAGTCATTGGAGAACCCACTTTGGGCACAGAAGTCGATACTCCCATTTGTGGAGCTCTACCCATTAAATGGGGTAGCAACTCTTTCCTGACAAGTTTATAGTGGCTCATGGGAGGCAGTTGTGGGACCTCCGATATGGACAGCTCTGCCCTACCCTTTACTCCCACTTCTGGTACCACAAGCACATCTGTGCCCAAAGTGGGGCCACTGTGGGTGGCTGGAGGTATTCTCAACACCAGCTGTCACAACCTGGCCCCAGTCACCACCCAGCCAACCAGACATGGTGAGACAGCAGGCGCCCACTCATTTTGAGCAAAGTAGAGCTCTTGCCACAGCCCTGAGCCTGCCGCCTGTCCCTGCACAGGCCTTACAGTCGCCTGGGTGCTCCCAGCCCTCCAGATGAGTGGTGTCTGGACCTGGAGGCCTAGCCAGCCACACACCGCATGCCACAGGATTGACTGGCAATAAAACACATCAATTCATCATCATTAATCATTAGGGAAATGATTAATGCAAATTAAAGTCACAAGGAGGTACCACTACACAACTATTAGAATGGCCAAAAGAAAAAAATTGACAATACCAAGTGCTTGTCAGGATTTGAAGCAACAGGAACTCTTAGACATGGATGGAGGGAATGCAAATGGCACAGCCACTTTGGAAAACTCTTTGACATCTTTTTATCATGCACTATATAACCCAGAAATTTCATTCCTAGATCTTTATCCAAGAGAAATAAATTCAAGATCACACAAAATCCTGTATGCAACCTTTTATAGCAACCTTTTATTCATAGTCACCCCAAAATGGCCCCAATCCAAATGTCCTTCAATCTGCAAATGTATAAACAAACTGTGGTATATCTGTACCGTGGGATACCACTCAGCAATAAAGAGGAATCAGCTACTGGGATGAGCAACAATAGGGATCAGTTTCGAATATGTTATGCTAAGTGAAAGAAGCTAGACTCAAAAGGCTGCATACTTTTGATTCCACTTACATTTTGGAAAAGAAAAACTACAGGGACAAAAAACAGATCAGAGGTTGCCAAGGCCTAGAGGAGGGGGTGGAATGGGAGAACTGACTACAAAGGGGCACAAGGGAAACTTTCGGGGTGATGGAACTATTTTATATAATGATTGTGGTGATGATTACATGACTATGCATTTATCGAAACTTACAGAACTTTATACTGCAAAGTGTGGATTTACTGTATGTAAATAATACTTCATTAAACCTTACTTTAAACACGCACACACACACACACACACACACACATACACTAATCACAGCCACTGTTTCTGAGCACCTGCTAGGCACTGTGCCAGGGGCTCTGCATGTTTTCTCATCCATCTACTCATTTGATCACTCACTCAGCAAGCATTCATTGATGCCTCTACCAGCTGCAGCAGCACCATGTCCAGTTAATCCCCCCACAATATCTCCAAGCCACATGGCTCCCTGAGTTGTGTAGAGAAACCTGCAGAAAGATGTGGCCAGAGCCCAACCCGGGGGGCCTGCAGGTGAGCTTGGAGGTTCTGTGTGGGTACATTTCCATGGGGAGAGGAATTCCTAGTCAGCCTCTCGAGGGAGTTTATAATCCAGAAAGAGAGACTGAGGTGACGGAACAAAGAATGGTACCCTTGCTCCCTTTCTAAGGTGCTGGCCCTGCACTGGTGGGCACCATCCCCCACAGCTCTGAGCACAGAGTCTGGGTTGAGGGTGGAGGATCGAGTCTCTGGGCCCACTTATGTGTTCAGTTTTCTTGCTACATGGCTGGTCCTCTGCTTGGGAGCATGTCTGTGTCTGCCCAGCTCAGACAGGAGTGGTTCTGGCTTCTGGTTCTGGTGAGCATCTAAATATAGGAACCCCCTGAATAAACCCCCTGAACATAGGCCCACTGTGCATCAGGGAAAATGAGCAAACCAGAGCTCCATGTACCAACATGGATCTGTCTCAACAATACAATGTGCAGTGAAGAACAAATGACAAAGTGGATAATCCACGACACCACTTAAATATTTTTTATAGTTGAACACCTTGTATTCATATGTGCAGATTCTTCAAACAGATCAAGTTACATTTAAAAACACTTTTTTATTTTTTATTGAGATATAGTTAACATACAGCACTATACAAGTTTAAAGTATATAGCATAATGACTTGACTTACATATATATTGTGAAACAATTACCACAGTAAGTTTAGTTAATATCCATCATGTCATATAGATACAAAAAAAAAAAAAAGAAAGAAATGTGTTTTTCTTGTGATGAGAATTGTTAGGATCTATTCTCCTAGCAACTTTCAAATATACCATACGGCAGTATTAAGTATAGTCATCATGTTGTACATTAAATATGCTTTAAAAACACAAACTAGTACCATACATTGTTGTGGTTATAAATTTAAACATACCAAAACATGAATGAGAAAGATACACACTAACTTCAGAACTAGATTAGCTCTGGGGAGGACATCAGCAAAAAGAGAGAGAAAAAAAAGAAATATAGCAAAAGGCTAACAAAAAGATTTAACAAATCTGAGACGTATGGGTTAAATTAAGGGGGTGTGTTGCTTATTGTTTTCTGTACTTTTGGTTGAAATATTTCATAACTAAAAACAAGCCAGAATGAACCTTAAAAACGTTGCATTAAGTGAAATAAGCCAGACACAAAAAGATAATACTTATGTGAGAAACAGAAGGTAGAATAGTGGTTACCAGGGGCTGCGGGGAAGAAGGATGGGGAGTTATGGTTAATAAGTACAGAGTTTCGGAAGATGAGAAAGTTCTGGAGTTGGATAGGGGTGATGGTTGTACTGCTATGCAAATGTACTTAAGGCCACTGAACTGGATGCTTAAAAATGGTTAAAATGATAAATGTTATATCTTTTATCGCAATAAAAATAACTAAAAACAATCCAGGCACATCTACAGAGAAAAAAAGTAGATTAGTGGTTGCCTAGGACAAAAGGAGATATTGGCAAAATCGGGGTCATGGCCAAGGGGTGCAGGGTTCTTTTTGTGGCAATGAAAATGTGGTAATGAAAATGTTCTGAAATTGGTTGTGGTCATAGACGCACAACTCTGCGAATAGACTAGAAGCCATTGAATCGAGTGCTTTCGATGGACAAAGTGTATGGTATGTGACTTACATCTCAATAATGCTGTTAAAAAAAAGGCCTAAGGTGGGAAATTCTTTCCATGTCAGCTACTGTGTAGAAGTCGTGGTCTGTCTGGTCTGAACCCAGCTCTGACGTAAGTGCCACACAGTCATCAGGAGACCCGAAGCTTTCCCACCCTGCCCCCCTGCGACATGGGATGGAGCCCTGCCAGCCTGGCTCCCAGGGCTGGAGCCATTGCCACATCCACAGGTTCTGGGAGGGAAGCAGAGTCATAGACTCTGCAGAATGAGGTTAATGAGAATCTGCTCCAGGCTCCAGGGGTTTGGAGCCTTAATTAATACTTGCAAGGCCTTCAGTGATTGTGAAATCAGAGGTTCTGTAAATCTGCACAGCAGTGGCCTTATTAGTACCAGTGTGTTACGCAGGAGAAAGAAGCCAGCCTTCTGATCGTTGACTTAGCTTCCTGGAGCGGCTGGTCCTGGGGAGTCCAGGCCGGGTTGAAGTTGTCTCTCGTGGCCCCTTGCTATCCTGGCCACTCCTAGGGGCTGAGTGATCTATATCAGTCTGAGCACGTAGCCAGGGTCCTGAAGAGAGTCAAAGACTTTCACTTTGAGGGTGTATGGGGGGCACCTGGCAGACCCCCCCACAGCAGGTGAAGCGTTTTCTTTTCTACAAATCTCAGGACTCCTGTGAGAGCACCAGCCCTACCTTCCCAGATGGCCATCCTTTCTTTGTTTGATGTGCCTCTTAGGTTTGAGCACAGCCAGGTGCTGTTGGGCCCTAAGGGGAGGATTGCCCTCTGCCCAGGGCAGCCTAGAGCTGTGGAACCATCCCATTTTGCCTTAGCTCAGGTCTTTCCTGCCTGGTGGCTCCTTCCTGTCTACCCCCCCCCCCAAGCACCCTCCCCTGGCAGGACCCTGGGTTTTCCCAAGACCAAGTGGCACAGCCTCTCTCCTCCTTTGTTCTGGTACTGTCCCCTGGGATAAATGCTCAGACTCCATCATCCTTTGAGTCAATCACCAAGTGCACCTCACACTAGCCTCAGGGGCCCCTGTTTATGCTAGGAGTCTTGATGCCACGCAGAACCATGTCCCCACCTGGCAGAGCCTTGCTGCGCTCAGACACTGTGGCCACAAACCCAGTTGAACTACTAGGATGGTTCTCTGGCCAGGGAGGTGGGAGGTAGAGGGAGGTACAGGCCAGGAGCCAGGATTTGTGGCTGTGAGTACTCTCAATTCTGAGGCTGGTGACTCTTGAACTTAGGGACTCTGAGGCCCGTGAACTTGAGGATCTGCTGCCCAGGGAAGTTATTTTAAGCTGGGTGGCCATGGGTGTCTTCAACCTGGTGGACCTATAGCCCTCAGGGCCTGCTGACACTGGGGCCTGTGACCCTGGGCCTGCTTCTGGTATGTGACTTCTCTAACCAACCGCTTTGATGCATATCTGTTAAGATATGGCACAGCCTTCTCCCCATGCTGGATCCTATTTCTGGGGGTTAATCTCTGACCTCCACATTTCCCTTAGGTATGTTACCTTCTAATGCATGCAACTTATCACTTCTGCCCGGTTAGCTCTGAGGACCATGAACATCATCCTCCATGTCAGCTGTCCTTCCCTTCCTCTCTCCCTCCTGGCTTCGCAACATCCTCAGACATTGCCAGCATATTAATCTCTTTCCTTATCCAGGGCCTGTCAAACCAGATGGGACTGAGGCCAGAGCCCAATGGCCCCCTGCCAGAGACCCCATCATGGCTGATATAGGTCTCTTCCACAGCCTTCTCAGGGGAGCACTGTAGTATCATGGTTAGACCTATAGGCATTAGAGACAGCTTCCTGAGTTCAAACCCTGTCTCCACCTCTTACCTGGGCAAGAGGTGTGACCCTAGGCAAGTTGCTTAACCTCTCTGTGCATCGTCTGTAAAATAAGGGCTATCATAATACTACTGTACAGGGTTCTTGTGAGGATTAAATGAGATCATTTGTGGGAAGTGCTGGGCCTGGCACACAGTAAATACCCAAGGAAGGTCAGCTGCTTCTGAATTTTCTTGAACACTCATTGTCCATGTCTAAGAATATGTCCTGAGAGGTAAGCCCAAGCCAAGGTAACCCCTGTCCACAACCTACTCCCAAGCCTGCTCCCAGCCTCCCACCCAGTAGAGGAAATGCTGCCCACATTAGATGGATGCCGAAAGTCCCTCCCCAAAAGTTTGTGTAGCATGCCTAGTGAGCACTTCCACAGCCCCACTGACCACCCCACACCTCATCCAACTGCCTCCCAGGGCCCAAGGTAGGACGATGAGGCTGCTGAATGAGAGGGTACAGGCCTCTGCCTAATCAGACCATTCTAAGGGCAGTTTGAAGAGGCTGGCTTTCTTCTATTTATAGTTAAACTTCTCTGCCATTATGGCCCATCTCTAATTTGGGAGCTCTTTTATTATGTTTTCTTTATGTTCTCTTCATGTGGATGAGTGGAAAAATAAATGAAAGGGAAAATCACAGTGCTGTGGTTAGGAAAAAGTGCCAGGGGGAATGGCAGGCTTCATGTTCACTGCCTTAGTGGCTCATCAGAACAAGACATGGCCTTTCCCAGGTGTGGTTATGGGTTGCTCATGGGGCAGGGCACCCCCTTCAGACTGTATGAACAGACTGGAGCTTGAATCCTATTTTGCCATGAGCTCACTAGCTGCCCTTGGGTAGCTCTTAGCTCTCCAGGCCTCACGTGTCTTACCTTTAAAATGGGGTAATAAGCTGGCTCAGCTCCTGGTGGGCCAGAATGCACAGTCCTCTTGGAGATGATGAAGGACAGCTTAGCAGCGAGAGCAGAAGAGGCTGAGGCCCATTTCCAGCCTGCCCTAGATGCCCAACACCCCTGTCCCCCTGCCTTTTGGAGTCCAGGGAACCACTGCCCCTCCCCACTTCTTTTGCAGTGACCACTCCCCTGGGAGGTAGGGGAGCCCAGTATGACCAGGAAAAGATGAGAAGAGCAATCTTGTCTGGAATGGGGACTGTCCTGCAGCCCCCAAAGGAGAGGCAATTAACATGGTCACAGTGGGTCCCTGAATTGCAGCCGCAGATCTTCCTATGCATGAGTCCATTTTAGGAGGGTGGCCTGGAACTTCTCACCGCAGGGCTAGGCCTGACTTATTTTAAGCTGGGCAGAACAAAGGGGGCTTGGTGTCTCTGTGGTCTGTGGTCTATGCATGTGGTGAGGCTGTGGTGGGTGGGCCCAGCTCTCAGCCCTCATCTGAACTCCTGTGGGTCAGCTTGCCTGCCGGGGTGCCCATTCTCCATTTGGAAGGTCTGGCTTGACTCTCAATCAGGCCAAGGGGACAGGGCGGGCCCATCCATAGGCCCCCACCTGAGGCACTTGGGCAGGGCAAGGGAGATGCTAGGGGTCGTCAGGTCAGCTAAGGCCGCATCCAGAAGCTGTGGCTGGGTCAAGGTCACTCAGCCCTGGTCAGTGCCCAGGCCCCCAGGTAGAGGAGGTAGGAGGATTTTGTGAGATGGCAGAGCTGGGGAGGGGACGTAGGCAGGAAAGGGCTGAGGTGGGGCAGGTGGGAGGAATGGGCGAGTATAGGTGCACAGCTGTTATACTTGAGCCAGTCTACCTGTGTTCAAGCCCCAGCTTGACCAATTAACAGATATTGTGTGACCTTGGGCAAGTTACAGAACTTCTCTGTTCCTCTGTTTACTCATCTGTAAAATACGGATAATAACAATAACATACCAAAGCTCATTGAGAGGTCTAAACGAATTAAGTGTAAAACACTTAGAATTGTGCCTGACACTTCGTAGTTTCCATGTGGCCCAGCCCTGCGCTGTCCCTCTGTGAATAGAAAACAGGACAGTCGGTCACCTGTGATGCCTCACACCCCATAAAGGGCAGAGAAGGAAAGATCCTTGCCTCAGAGCTGGTGGTAAGGCCAGGGCAGGCTGCCAACTGCTTTGGCTCCACCTGATTAGGGTGGTTGGCACATGTAGGATTCAGGACCTCCTCACCCTCATACTTCTCAGTCCACTTTCCTTTGCTCAGAAAAGGGCCTCAGCCAAGTTCTTAGCTTTCCCCCATGACCCTCGCCCTCAGGTTTCACATTAGTGTGTACCATGTCTGGCACCCTCCAAGATGGTCAGGACCCTCAGTGACCCTCTGGCACTTTGGCTTTTCTTCTCCATGGCCCTGGATAGGGTGTACCTGGCTGCCCATGGAGACACACCTAGTATCTCCATATGAAGTGCTGCCCCAGCTGTCAGTAGATGTGTCTGTTGGCAGACCCCAGACTGAGTAGCTCAGTGCTCTGGCCCCAGGACAGACTTAGATTCCAGTTCTAGCTGCTTAAGCACCCTGATGTGTGGCCTCCAACAAATCATTGGGCTCCTCTAAGCCAATCTCCTCACTGGCCATGTGGGGGTGATGATTCGTACCTCAGGGGTCATTTGAGGATTGGGTGGGAGAACAAATGGGAAGACAGTCTGGAGCCTGGCATGCAGTAGGTGCTCATCTCCTCCCACAAAGCCTCAGTGACTCACTGGGGTAGCAAGGGACCCTAGGACAAATATAGAATGGCCTGCCAGTATCATTTCCTTGATTTCTCACCAGTCCACCCCCTCCTTTGCCTGACCGCCACCTTTGTCCTTATTCAGGCCTTTCTAGACCTCTTTTCTGACCCTTCCAGTCTGTTTTCCACACTCAGAATAAACTTAAGAACATATGAATCAGAGCATGATACTTTCTGCCTGTGACTATCTATGCCTCCCCATTGTCCTCAGAGTAAAGTTCAGATTACTTGACTTGACCCATTAGACCAACGTGATCTGTCCCTGCCTGATACTCATCACCACTCCTGCAACTGCTCCTGGCATATTCTATACAAGATCTGCACAGAGTGACTTGTTCCCTGGACATTCCCTGCACGTTTTATCTCTAACTTTATGCAGTTTATGGAATGAGCTGGATTTGGCCTCTGCAAACCTCCTCTCCTTCCTACTCTCACCTCCACCTATTGGAAAACTCTCAGGCAGGCTCCAGACCTTTTTCAGCCACCATCACATAATCAAATATCTATCTCGTTTAAACCAGGCCCTACCTCAACACAGAAGCCTACAATGCGGGCAGGAGGTTGTTGTGCACCTGTTGGGTTTTTTTTTGTTTTTTGTTTTTTTTGCTCCAGCTCATCCTGCATTTGCCGGCCACTATGTTATCCATCTCTTTGGGAATACACTAGGGTTGGGGAGTGAGATGAGGAGAGAAGCATGAGACCTGAGAAAGGCTTTCTTGACACTGGAGCTGAGATCTGACATCCTGGCCTTCTCCATGGCAGATGTATAACTTCTGGATCTTTCTAAACTAGGTATTTTCATGGGTTCCTCATAGATCCTCCTTATCCTCTCCCTCCCCACTGGGAACCTCCAAATGCAGTCCTCCGGCATGGAGTTCACCTCTTCAAGCAGCTGCTTATGACCCACCCCAGCCTTTTTCTGTCATTTCCCCCTCACCTGGAAGGAAGCTCCCTTGGGCAGGATCCCTTTTTGATGACCCCAGGCCAGCTCTTGTCTGTTGGGAGTTTGCAAGTGAGTATGAAGCCCACCGTCTGCAGGCATCTGTAAGCCACTGAGAGAAGTTTGGGTGTTAGTATTTTAAGGATGTGGGAACCCCCTGGAGGGTTTGAAGCAGGAGAATGATATGACAGGTATCTACTGTAATAGTCCAGGCAAAAGGTGATGGTGGTTTTTCCTAGGATGGGAGCTATGGAGGTCAGGGGAGCTGGCATGATTAAAGGTAGAGCTGACAGACTTGTTGCTGGTTTGGATATGAGGGGCAATGAAAGGAGAAGAGTCCAGTATTTTTGGCTTGAGTAACTGGGTAAACGGAGGTGCCGGTCACTGAAGAGAAGTCTGGGGTGAAGCACGTTGAGGGGGGAAGAAATTAAGGATTCAGTCTTGGTTATGCAATGTTTGAGATGCCTGTCAGATACCAAATAGAGCAGTCCAGGAGGCGGATAGATAAATGCAAGCTTCCATCGGCCCATATGGTGCCTTTGTGCAAATGGGAGAAGGGCATCCTTTCCTTCAGGTGAATGTAGCCTCCTACCAGGGCACATGGCTTGATGAATAGAGCACAGCTGGACCTCAGCCCTGTGAGTGCCTTTGGCCATGCACCTTTGTGCAGCAAACGAACTATGTAACTCTTCATGGTAGCCCTGGATATGCAAGTCTGGAACTCAGGGGAGTAGGATATTTATTTGGATGCCGTGTGGGATGGCGACTCCTCCCGCCAAAGTGGGGATGAAAGGTCACGAAGGGCGTGCCTAGGTGGGCCAAGAGCCCTTCCTGTCTAGGGCTAGAGCTTTCCTTCTCTTCCTGCAGGCAAAGCTCTCCTGCCTCTCTGCAGGGCTGCGTAGCTGTGGGCCCCTCAGTCTTGCCTTGTCTAGGGTCATCCCGGGGAGTGGAACATGGGTGGGGGTGAGAAGGCCTTGTTCTCTCTTCCTCTCACTCCTCTCACTTTCCATCCTTACTCCAGGGATGTTAACCCTTGTCACCATGCTGATGGGCATAATGTTCTCAGAGCAGTCCTCACAGCCAGGGTGAGCACCAAGCAGGGAGCGGGACCTTGAGACCTGACAGGAGGCCCCTTGCAACCTGACTGGAGGAGCAGGAATAGTCAACCAGGCCATGGAGACCATAATGACTGAAGAAGCAGGCAGCCAGGTGTTTGATAGAGAGGTGGTTGGTATCAGACTGCCTGAATTCAAAGCACAGGGCCAGTGCCTACCAGTTGGGTGACCTCGGCAAGTCAATTAGGAGCTTTAAGCATCAGTTTATCCTATAAAATGGGGCTGATAATAGTATCTACCTCATAAGGTTGTGATGAGAAATGAATGAGTTCTTTCACATAAAGCACTTAGCACAGTACTTCAAATTATAAGCACCCGCCTAGTCAGTATTAGCTTATATGGTATATTTTAGAAAAGCCTTTCCAGGTGGAATCCCAAAGCTTCTTGTTAGTTGCTGACCAAAGCTTCCTGTTAGTTGCTGACCAGGCCGGAGGGGAAGTGGTCTTGCTGAGCTGGTAAAGCTCAAAAGCTGCTTCCTGCCTCCCCAGATTGGAGTCACACTCCCAGAGCCTCGTGGAGGTCGTGGAGGTCAAGGCTGAGTCATGGCAGCTAAACGAGGGACTCTCCCCTTCGCAAACACTTCCAGAGAAGGTAGTTTCACAACTCCTTGGGACCCGGTGCAGCACTGCACGGCGCCCACCCTCTGTGTTTTCCTGGAGTTGTGCTCAGTCCTGATCTTACAGTTGAGAACTTTCCTATCTTCAGAGTAAAAGGGAAATGAGCTCAGAGTGGGAGCTTGTGTTGTACCACCCCCAGACCTTCTCTCCAGCCTCTATAGGGTCCTGGAGTCCTTTAAAAATCTGTTGAGTACCTTTAGATTTTTTTTTTCCAGAAAAAAAGTCAACCAAAGATATAGTCCTACATGCTAAATTTTGCAAGATTCTTCATCTTTTAGCGAAGGTCCCTGTTATAAGGTAATGGCTAAACTGGTGGGCTCTGGAATTGAAGTTCCTAAGTCCCAGTGCTGATTCTACTATTTACCGACTGTGAGACCTTAAACAAATCATGGAACATCTCTAAACCTCAGTTTTCCTTATCTTTAAAATGAAAGCAATCATGGCTCCTTCATAAGGTTTTGAGAGGGTTAAATGTAGCGTGACCAACTTGTCCCTATTTGAGACTTTCCCATTTTTACACCGAAAGCCCTGCTTCCAAGGAAACCCCTCAGTAGTTGACAAATAGTTGGTCCCCCTAGTAAATTACCTAATGCACAGAAAGCAATTAGCCAAGTGCAGGCAGTTCATCCAGGTTCTGTCACTATCAGCTGACATTATTGGTCTTTTCCCTAATTAATCAATCTGATAGGAATGTTGCCCTAGGGATCAGGAGCCCAGGACTTGATTTACCACTCAGTCCCCATCCTGCTCTAATGGCTTCCTGGGCAACCCTCCAGCCTCCCTGGGCCTCAGTTTGTTCACCCTATCAAATGAGGGAGATGAATTTGAGAATCACTGGGGATTCTTCCCATAAAGCTTATGAGATTTCACCAGGGATACTTTCCCGGTACCTAGTAAGACAGCCTTGAATGTACATGGCACCAGCTATGCATTTGCCTACTTGACATGTCTATGAGCAAAACTCACACACATTCTAGCAACACAGTCTGCCCAGAGAGAAGTCTGGATTAAAAATTTCATTTGCATCTTGATGGTGATGTTTTACCTACAGCTAGGGCTTATTTGGCTCTTAAGAAATCTTGACCTGAGTATGGGGAGAAAAATCGCAAGATAACTTATGTCCTTGTGTTTTCATGATGTTAAGAGTCAGCCTAGGAATGAATATGCCATCAAGAAATGGAGATTGTTCCCAGGAAAGCCTTTTCCTTGAAGAGATGTAAAGGGGCAGGTGGAATCTAGTTTTAACCTCTCTTTGTAGGACCCATCTCAAAATTGAGATTTCAAGTCAAGCCAGATGTCCCAGTAGGAAAATAACTGACCCCTCAAGGTTTGGTATGTGCAAATCCTTGAGAACATAAGTCCTAGCTTATCCACTTCCCTGCTTGTGTACCACAGCACTGAACACACAGAAGATGCTCAATGATAGATTTGTTTTACCTCATCATTCTCAAGCACTTCACTGTTTGGGGCCACTGTATACATCTTGTTGAATTGCCTGCAGCAGACTTGGTTGACAAGGAGGGCTGTTTTATTTTAGCTCTTGCCAAGGGGGTAATGCCCAGGGCACAGCTCCCCGGACTTTGAGACGTGGATGTCTCTCGGATTATTTGATGACTGTCTAGTTGGGCCCTAGGGGGTTAGAAGCAGTTGCCCCTGAAGAGAATAGTTCCCCTATGCTGGGAAGGATTAATCTTGGGGCCAGAAATGAAGCTAGTTTTCACATAGAGGAGACTCTTTTATCTCTGGAGCTGGAGAAGCCTCTGGATTCTGAGATGTGGAGATAGCATGATCAACCATCTTGGTTTACCTGGGACTATTCTGGTTTTAACACTGAAAATCCAACACCCCAGGAAACTCCTCAGTCCCAGACCAAGCACCCACATTGAGGCAAGAAGGAGCAGGAGAACAGATAATAGAGGCCCTACTGGGCAGCTGCTGTTGCCTGGGAGGAGTTGGTGGCAACACCAACAGGGATGATCACAGTAGAGGCCACAGCAGTGCCCAAATGCAAGACATTTCTGGGACAGATGACTTTGAGAAGACCTGATATCTGGCGACAAGCCTTGTTAGGATCGCTCTCTTGGCCCTAAGAAGAAAGAATCCCTTTCTGAAACCAGAGTGTGGTCTCAGGGGTGACCAGGGAGGCCAACAGTGCTCAGCTGAGCAGCCGTCTCAGGGTCACTGGCAGCAGAGCCAGCCTCTTAGTCAAAGAGGCCAGCATATGTGTCTGGAGCACAGGTCAGGCCCCAGGAGATTCTCAGACATTATTGGGGTATTCACTTGTATGGGGTGCTAAACCCAGCCAGATGCTGGTGGGAGCTTATGCTCTGACATGAGGCCTGAGAAAGAAATGTCATCCTAACTTGGTTCTGGCCTGATATGGTAGGCTGAATAACAGCCTGGCTCATCCCGCCAAGAATCCACGTGCTAATCTCCAAAACCTATTGATGTTAGCTTATGTGGCAAAGGGGGTTTTGTAGACATGATTAAATTAAGGATCTTGAGATGGAGAAGTTATCCTGAATTATCGGGGGTGGGTGAGAGGTTCTAAATGTAATCACAGTGTCCCTAGAAGAGGAAGACAAGATCCAAGAAGGAAAGTAATGTAATGATAGAAGCAGAGGTTGGAATAATGTGCTTTGAGGATGGAGGAAGGGGCCACAAGCCAAGGAATAGAGGTAGCTACCAAAAGCTGAAAAGGCAAGGATTGTTTCCTCAGAGACTTCAAAAGGAACCAGACCTACCAACATCTTGACTTTAACCCAGTGCAACTGATTTTGGACTTCTGACCTTCAGAGCCATAGGGAATAAATTTGTTTTAACCACTAAGTTTGTGGTGATTTGTTATAGCAACAATATGAAACTAATACTGCTGGTGAGGTGGAAGACACAGCATGACCGTGTCCTAATTCAGACATTTCTTTTCCCAGAAACATCCCTTCATTAGGGGGCTGAGAAAAGTAGGAGAGAACATGGAGACCCTTTTTCAGTATGTCTGTCTTGAGAATTTAGCTGCCCAGTGTTTCAGACCTAGCACCTAGAACAGAACTTGAAACACTAGAGGTCCCCAACAAACATTTGCAAAGTGAACAACTACATTTCAGTCTGGTGCTGAATCAGAGTAGCCTGGGAAAGAGAAGCAATGCCCTCCAGGAGTCACCACATGGACCGCACTGAAGACCGTGTGTCCTGACCCCAAAAGTGCTTCTCTTCAGGTGACCCAGCTATTTCCAGACATAGGGGCTTTGGTGTGTGTGTGCGTGTGGCAGGGAGCAGTCCTCACTCGATAAGTCAGTCTGGGAAGGACTGCCAAGTAATTTCAACCAAAACATTGGATGCAATCAAAAATTTGTCAACTAAGACACTCCACACTACACTACATGAGAGTATTAATGAGGTCCCTATTGTGTCTCATATTTTACCTGGTGCTATGTGGTTTTTATTCATTTAATTCTTCCTTTTGTTTCTGGGAAAATGGGAGCTGACTTTAAGAGGCCACATGATCCCTCCTTGCTGACCTGGGCTTCCACTGGTCCATAGACTGCTCTTGACATTAAACACACATCTACTCTGTAATTGTCCATAGAGATTAAAGCAGTTTTCAAAAATTTGGAGTAACAGGTTATTTTACTAAAGAAAAATATTTATTCCTCTTATTAAGAAGAGCTCTCAAAGGAGCTGAACATTGTGTCCAAAGTACCAACTTCTTCATAAGGAAAATTGGGGAGGCACTCTTCCCTCTAAGCCTTAGATTCTGAGGTGAAAACACAGGTTTGGATTGATTTGTCACTAATCGTATGTTTATCAAAGAAAAGTGTTCAACACATCTGGTGGCTATGCAAAGGCTTGTTCTGGCTGCTGAGAGAAAGGCCTGAGCTGATGCTGGGTGGGCAGTGAGGGGGCTCTTCTCATATCTGGTAATGGAGTTCCCACTGTTTTTGTCCTGGTTTTGTTGTGACCTGTATCTAACATGCCGTGCACCACACAGAGCATGGACTAGCTGTGACTTGCCCACTTGTTGTTGGCTCTGCAGATTCCAGACCTGGACCTGGCATAAAGAAATGTTCCACAAATGCTTCCAGAATCTCACTAAATTGTCCCTGCAGCCGGGGTAAGTGGAATACTTACAAGACAGGCACACACAATTCTGTTGGTAAAAGCTTTCTCTCCTTCTGGTCATCTCAGAGTGAGTCCTGTAGAGGAGGGCATGTGTCACTCTAAGCCCTGGTCCACTAGCCTACTGGCTTCATTGATCCCAGGGCTGTCTCAGCCTGCCCATTCACCCAGAACCCCAGAGCCACCTGCCCCCACCCCAAGTAAATAGGGAGTTGGCTTTACTGTTTCTCCCTCCCTTTGATCCCTTCCTTCCACTCATACTGATGAAGCACCTGGTTGGCCAGCCAGCCAGCCAGTGTTCTAGGTGCTAGGGACACAAGACAGGCAAGGACCTGCTTGGGAAGCTCTTTATTGTGGTGCATAGAGAAAGAGGTTGATCTTTGCTTCTCAGAGAGAGAGGTGAGGGAACTCAGTTATAAGTTACCCAGAGAAATGGACAGTTTCTGCTGTGGCATCCATTCTCTCTTCCTTTGGTGCCGTATTTCACATTTTATGTGGATGTCTACCCTTCCTCCATGCAGCCTCCCAGCTGTAGGGGTGGGCTTTGATAGAGCGAAGCCAATCGGCACATCTCATCCACCTGGCCACAGCGATTGGCTAAGGGGTGGACATCAGACCCCATGAGTCAATTAGACAAGAGGGACTTTTGATAGGCCCCTAGGAAAATGTTTTCTAGATCATCTGGAGAAAGACCACTGACTTCTGGATAGTCAGAGTGTGGACATAGGTTTGGAACAGCTTTGATCCCTTTGTGGCTTTAAATGTGGCCAGGCTGGGGATGAAGGCTGTAGCCAGAGGCAGGCAGGCCTGAGGCAGTTCCAGAGTGAAGCCAGTGCCCTGCCTGAACCTCAGCTGGAGCCTCAGCCACCTCTGGACTCTGAGGTTACTTGAGCCAACCCACTCTTTTTATTGTCTATTCTTGTTTGGGTTGGGTCTTCTGTAACCTGCAGCTGATACCATGCTAGCTAATCTCACTAAAGAGGATTTCAAATCATGTTGCAAGGTGTAGACTGGATTCAGGGGAAGGAGGACCAGGTGACCCATATAGCCTTACACCCCCAGCCTAGGAGAATTGGGAAGGGGACCTCAATGTTGGCAGAGGAGCAGGGTGAAGGGAATGGCTGGTGCTGAGGTTCCTCGCCTCCAGCCTCAGCTGACAGTTCTCTTAATTTAACTCCACCTGACTGGTAAATGCAGAGTGAGGTCCACTTAAAGAAATCAGAGCAGCTGCCACTTCAAAGCAGGAAAGATGTGTGTAGGTGGGTGGGGAGGAGGTGGGTAATTATGAAGGGAAAATAGTTTTCTTGATATTTTTCTAGAAATGTGCATGGAGCAGAGGGAGCAGCAGGAGAGATGACAGGAAAGGGAAAACATATTACTAGAGGGTGTGCACTGTGCCTATTCCAAGAGACATAGAGGTAGAGAGTGCAGTGTTTTGCATGCTTATCTGACCACAGCAACCTATTTCAGGGAGCAGCTGAGACTCCATGGGATACCCCTGTACTTGGGACTTTATCCACGTGTGACTAAAGGATTTGTTGGGAAATGATTGAGTCCTCCGTGTGTGTGTGTGTGTGTGTGTGCGCGCGCGTGCACACGCGCACGTGTGTATACAACACACTGGCTTTGACTCATGTGGGTCATGTGTTTCACGTCTGGACTTTTCATGCTCTGGGGCAGGGGAAGGGGAAGGGAAGTCTTGCCTAGCAGGGGAAGGGAAGTCTTGCCTAGCAGGGCAAGGGGCTGCAGTGTGCAATGGAGAGCTGAGATCCCTACAGGACATCTCTTTACCCGCTTAGGGATCTGCCTGCAGATTCCATGTGCCCTGCATGCCTTGAGTGACAGAGGGATACCAGTAAACTTTGAGAAGCAACTCTGAGGTTGTGAACGTTGAATGCTAGGAATATCCAGCTGTGAATAAGCTTAACATTTCTTAGGGCTATTTCTGAATAATTATAAATATTTGAGGATATTAAATGCCCAGGTTATGCATTGAGGGTATTATTTGAGCAATGGTTGGCTGCAGAGCTGGAAATGCAAACATCTTTTCATTCCTCCCTCCTGGAGCACTTAGAATATTTTATGGGATTCAAAAGAAAAATTTCATTTGAGAAAAAAAAAACCTGGAAGTCAGTTGCTAATATTTCTAAATAGCTCTAAAAAAAAATAAGAATGTGACCACTTTACTTAATTGTGGGAGGTTTGTGATGCATTTTCTCTATGGGTTAGGAAAGCAATTACCATCCAACAACCTACTTGTGCCTCCGTTGTGATAAAATGTTCCCTCTAATGGGGCCGACATGCCAAGTAGTGGGCCTTTTAAAGCACTAATGCTTCCGGAAGTGTTCTCATGTGTGGGGCTCCTCCGTGTGGGGCTCCTCCACGTGCGCTGAGTCCTGACTTGCTCCCCCTAATAAGGACCCGTCATGGTGCAGAGGGTTCTTAATAGGAGACAAGTTCTTCCAAGCAACTCCGAGGTCTGAGTTACCAGTGAGGTCTCTGCTGCCTTGGCTCTATCAAAAGGCCCACGTGATGCCTTGGGGCCTGTCCAGCCTCCCACCCTCATACCCTTGGTCACCCCATCCTGTCCTTCCATCTACTGAAGTCTCATATCCCCCCTCCCCATCTGCGGTCCTCCTACCATGTAAACAGGGACCGTCTTCCATAGACACATGCTCAGCCTTTCCTTCCATCTCCTACTTTGAACCTGTCCCCTTCCACCACAGCTTCCCCACAGCCCTTCATTCTCCAGACCCTCCCCCTCCAGTGCCCCTCCAATGCCTTATACTCCAGACTCTCCCTCTTCATGGCTCCTGTGCCCTTGAACACCCCACCCCAGGCTTTGAAGTTCCTGCATGCTCTTGCCCCCTTCCCAGCCCCTTGCTCTGGGCGCTGGCTCCCCTGAATAACTTTTATGGGGCGTGAATGACCCATCCCACCGGCAGGTCACGAACTTCCTTGATGTCCCTTCCACTTCCTTCCATGTCCAGACCTGACCCTGTACTGTCTTGGCCACTAGGATGACACCTCAGTCAAAACCTCACACCCTGTATCTCCCTCACCCTCTGCCCCGCTGAGTTTGTGCCCCCTCATTTCCAGCTGGGACCCTGTGGCCATCCTTCTGCTTCCCTCTCAGATCCCTGAATCCCATCATCTCTATCCCTCACCCCTGGTGCTGCCATCTAAAGCCCCTCCCTGGGCTGGGAAGCAGCTAGCTGCCTGGTGACCCTACTAGCCAGCGCTGGCGGGAATCCCAACCCTGCAGCCTCCCTCTCCCCCAACCCCACCTGGGCTTCTGTCTCCAGTTCCTAGGGTCACAGAGAAACGCCAGTGAAGACATGTTAATGTGCAAAGTTATTCCTAGTAAAATACCTGGGACTTCATTCTCCCCCTTCCCTGAATTGTGGGCAGCCGGCTTGGAGCGTCCTGGGAGACTCTCTGGCAAGCTGCCTGCTCTTGCTTCCGCAGGGTCGTGGTGGGCGCAGCGGTAGGTGGCACCATCCAACATCTGTTTGGAAGATCGAGGTCTCACCCAAAGGTGAGACGGAGCGGGGACCCATCCAGGAGGCTTCACTCCCCAAACTACACATCCAGCCGTTCGTGCCGGACCCCTCTCCCGCTCACCATCCTTGGGTGGGGGAATGGGGGAAGGTGGACCCGGGTCGCGGCTCCGTCCGGAGTCCTCTGTCCCTATAGCGCGGGCCCCAGGCGCCACCTGGAGGCTGTGCGGTCTGCAGTCGCGCGGCACAGGGGCTCTGGTGATCAACGTCTAGCCCATCTACTGGAAAAATAACCCCTATTAAAATGGTCAAAGGACAGGAATAGACGTTTGAAATGAAACACAAATGCCCAATAAAACGTTAAGCTGATGTTTACATAGCCAGGATCTGTTGCATGCCCATCAACTTTAAGTCTCTTGACAAAGCTACTAGGGAGGGGCCAAGTATACCCATTCTATGGATAAGTAAACTGAAGCACAGGTTAAGTGACTTGCTTAAGTACACATAGTAAGTGGCAGGGCATTGGCCTGACTCATTACGCTAGGCTGATTCTCAGTATATGAAAAATGTACACTCTGTCTAAAAACCAAAGTGCAAATTAAAACAGTTCATTCAGTAGTTTATTCTGCAAGTATTTATGGGAGTCCTACTGTGAGCCAGGCCCTATTCTAGGTGCACGGGAATGAATACCAGAACACACAAAACTTACATTCCGGTGGGGAAAGCCAGACAATAAACATACAACCATATTCTATGGCAGGTGGGATAAGGGGACACTTGAGCAGGGACCTAAAGAAAGAGGGATGGAGCCTTGAGGCTAGTCATAGGAAGAGAATTCCAGGCAAAGGGCAGAGTCTCCAAGGCCAGTATAGGATGTGGGCTCTCATCTAGCTGCTATAATTCTTTGCCTGTGCCCAGGGCCATGTTAAGTGTTTAGAGAGAACAGACTTGCCTGCTAACCATTAAGTGGAGATAACACCTACCTTTACCCTGGGCATTCACTAACTTCCCTGCAACTGGCACCATATGACAACTGTCCCTGTGATTCTCAAGAGTGGATGGGATGATCTGGGGATGTGGAAGGGAAAGCCCCCACTAATACTGGGTTAGGATAACCATTCCAGATTCCAGGCCTCTGAGCTGAGACAGCAGCACAATTCATCCCTGATAAATGCATTGAGAGAGATTCGATTATCAGGGGGGACCATCTAACCCATACCCCAGACTCCGAGAGAGTAGCCTGCACAGGGGCCCGAGGGAATTTTGGATGAGTGTATCTGCATCTACCAGTGGGCCCAGCGGGATCCTGGGTGCCCAGGTCTTCATGGTCTCTCAGGCTCACTAGATTTTGGAGGCACCTAGAATTCGCAGTGAACTTCCCTTCAGTGAGCTCCTTGTCTGTTGGCCTGCGGTAGGAGGGCCAGGCTATGCCTGTGGTCTGCATGGCCTCCTTTCCTCCAGAGACAGAAGCCTAGAGTAAGGTCAGAGGGATATCAGGTGGCCCTGGAGGAGGCAAACCCAATCCCCTCCCAGTGCCTACCATTTCCTTGCTGTGGCCAAAAAGCTATTCCCTTCCCCACTGTTTTGATCTCATCACATCCCTTTGAAATTGGATGAATCACCCTCTAAAAACTGCTTATGTTTCATATGGTGAACTGCCACCCTGTTGTTCAGTGCTGAAAAACTTTTGTTGACTCTTCTGTCCACCTGGGCTCTTTTGAATCCTGCTTAGGCCCCCTTTAGAAGAGATGAACTTGTTTTCAAGATGAGCCCAAAATGGGACAGCACCTGGAAGAAGGCAGCTGAGAATAAGGGCCACTCAGGGCCAGCTGGTTTCTCCGTCTCTCTCCCAGGGTCACGGAGTCTCTCTCTGAGCTTGCTCTCTTCTCTCTCCTGACCAACCGCCCCTTTTTACCCGCTTCACTCCGAGTTTCCTTTCCCTGTCTCCTACCTTCTGTTTCCTGACAATTTCTGCTTTCTAACATCTGAATGTACCGTGATCTGAATATCTCCTGACCTCTCCCTTTCTTCCTTTTGGTGTCTGCACCAGCTGCTAAACACCTCATCACTGCAGTTCATTCATGTTCCCAAGCCAGCTCCTCTATTTTATGCCAAGATGCATCATATTTCTCTGGATTGGCTCTTCTGGGTCATGGTCCCCTTGTGGTTCAATCAGTAGGGCCAAGAAAGGAGGGCACTAAGGTGGCCAATACAGGGTTGTCCCTTCCCCTGGTGCCTTGGGTGATGTGGGTACTACTATCGCACTGTCTACTACGCTCCCAAATTCTTTTTTTTTCTGTTTAGTCACCTTGATTTTCATTTGTTGACCTTTATTATTGCTGCCTAGAGGTCTTTTAAGGGTCCTTAAATATTCCTCAAGCACCCAGCCTGGTTCACTGTGGAGGCTCCTACCCAGATGCCTGGCAGAGGGAGGGCCATTCATAGTTAAACAAACAGTCATTTCCTCCTCCCTCTTTAGTCTCACCTTTCATCAAAGGGAGGGGCGACCATATTTAATAAAGGCCATCCATAGATTAGATCAATGGTCTCTGAATATGGCCTTTCTTCCAGAAACAGTATCTCTCCTGCCTTCACAGAACATGTGGTCAAGAGGAAATTAAATGAAGTCCTTTAATCAGCCACGGTAGTATTTGAATCATTTAATTTAGGATCTGACAACCACAAGTTATTTTTCAGGCCAATTTTAGCCAACCAGGAGAGCTGGCCAAGTTGAACTCATGCTTAATAAATCAACTCCTTGCCTGATTGTGGAAAGTTTGGGGAAGAGACTTTGTTGAGGTTTTTCAAACATAATCAAAAACAAGTCTCCTATGCTGTATGTGTCTGACATGAGTCCTTGGCCATCTCCCTTCACCTAGCTCTGTGGCTGTAGAGTGAACCCCTGGGCTGAAGGGTGTCAGGAACATGAGGAAGGGAGCTGTCACCTCCACAGCCTGGGCTTTTAATTCCTGGCTCCAAGTTCTCTTGGCCAAGAAAACAAGTCAAATCAAATTAGATGCCAGGCTCACTCTGCTTATTACGGCTCACTCGTTGCTGCCTTAGACTTTTCAACACCTGCTGAAACCCCCTCACTGGAAAAAGTGCAAGAGGAGCTTTTGATTCAAAATAACACCACTGGACACCCCTGGTGTGGCCTCTTCCAGAGTCATGTTCAATCCCCTGTGAGGTCCCAATAAAGAGCAATGCGAGACCCACTGTCAGCTGTGTCTGAGAACCCTGGCAGACATCTCCTCTGACCACAGGGCACATGCTGCTGGGCTGAGAAAAAACTATGGGCCTTTATTCTGTCCCCATTGCAAGCAACAGCCATATGTCTGCATGAGGAGTTGCTTTTAGGCCAGCCTGCCCATTTTCTCCACCTATTTCAAGGAAACCAAATGGTAGAAAGGAGGCTGGGAGGATAAGGCAGGGCCCATGGCCTTCTTGGGGCATGTTGCCCTCTTGGAGGTACAGTGCTGATAAGTAAGTGACATTAAGAAAGGAAGATCATAAGGGGGGTCAAATATAGGAGGTAGGGGGAAGGTGACGTGAATAAAGGGGATCAAATATATGATAGCTGAAGGAAACTAGACTTTGGGTAGTAAACACACAATAAAATATACAGATATCAAATTATAATGTACACCTGAAAATTATATAATTGTATTAACCAATGTTACCCCAATAAACTTAATAAAAATAAATAAATAAAAAGAAAAAATTCTTAAAAAAGAAAGAAAAGGGAAAAAAAGAAAAAAAAAAAGAAAAGAAGACCATGCTGTGGGCCAGTACATGCAGGGAATTGTAAATTTTTCATGAAATTCCGTTATTTAGTTTCTATCTTAGTCAGGGATATGTTTATGTAAGAATAGAACCATCAACAAGCCAAGGTTACAGGGGAAGAATGCCCCTTCGGGGACTCAGGAAATCCTGGGATAGAATCAAATGTAAGAGCCCCAGGCCTCCTGGGAACTGTCCAGTCTCAGGCAGCATCTCCCTGGTGCGGGGCCTGGGCCTCCTCACCTGTCTCCTGGCTCTGGGCGCCCCACTTCCTGTAGATAGGCCCTTGGTTCTTGCTCCCCGAGAGACTTGAACTCACACATACATGCCTCTGAGTTCGTCTGGTCATGACGCTGGACCCAGTAGTTTGAGAGCTACTACCAACCAAGGAGAATCCCTTCTGGCCCCTTTGGGAAGGTCCTCAGGGAACAGAGTGCCTCATGCATCTTTGTCAAAGTCCTGGGCAGCTTCAGGGCCACCGTCTTATAGCTGTTTGCCTAGAGGCTCCATCTAGAACCTATCTAAACAACAGCTGTTAATACTTGAGAATGGGGGTGAGGATGGAGATTTGGACAAAGGCTACTGAAGCCCCTCATTCACCCTACATTGGCACCACAATTGTCTGCACCCCATCCCCAACCCTAGGCCCGACTTTTCCAATTAAACCTGACTCTGCCACTTTTTCTTGTGTACTCTTAAGCTCCTTCTCAATTTCTGATCCTCAGAAGTAGAACAGGGATGATGAGTCCTTTCCTTTCAGGATTGTTGTGAAAATTAAATGACATAAGAGTTTGAGAACATAAACTATTCGGAAAATAAAAAAAATAATAAATCTTTTTGACCTAGAAGCAACTGGAGATCATGGAAATGTAGATGAATGTAGGCTAGAGATATGCTCTTGTTCTAGAAATATGAATGTGTTTTGAATTGACACGAGAATAAAGTACATTTTATTAAAGAAAAAAATTAAATAAGATAATTTATGTGTAGCCCTACAAACATGACTCATAAAATAGAACTGTTAAGCAATTTCTTTGTCTCCTTTGTCCTTTACATGTATATTATGTAACTAAATTTTTTCTTGCCCCTGGATGAAATTTAAGCTAAATCCCCATATGACCCCTTCTTTACCCCTTGGCCTAGCAGTAACTTTCAGCTCTTCTTTCCTCCAGGAGACTTTCTTGATCGGGCTGTAAGATGACCTCACTCTGGCTCTCTCATGTCAACCAAGTTGACATGGTTCTCAAGTCCACCTCTCATCCATTGAAAACATTCACTCATTTTTTGCCCTCATGATCTCTGGACATGCAGATAGGTCCCATCATGGCTACTCTCCTAGCTGCCTAGTGAAGCCATCTGGCTAGCCTGTTTCCTGCCATTGAGATTTCTCTGGCATGAGTCGTCGCTGTGTCCCTGAAGCTCTAAAGGACATGTATTGAGCTCTCTGAATGTCTTAGAGAAGCCCTTTTCCTCCAGCTTGAGGTGAGGAGCAAGCATCCTTCACTATCACCCCGGGGACAGGAGAATCATATTTAGAGCCCCAGCTCTCCAAATATGCCCACGAGCCCAGCACACCGCAGGTGCCCAATACATGGGCTTCTAATCTTACCTCCCACTGGGACCATTGAGCTGCCTCTGTCCTGAGCAGTTCTAAGCCCTAAGTCCCAAGGCAAATCCTAAATGACACAGTTATTGAGAGCCAAATGCGATTCCACTCCAAGCCAAAATGTGCCTTTCTAGTCTTTGCCAACTGTCTCCAGGGAGAAGAATTATTTCCACCCCTACATTATGAGGATAGGTGGGCAAGTGAGATGGAGAAAGGTGTCCAAACCAGCTACAGTGTTGGTGGATGTGGCAGTGTCTCAAGCAGGCACAAAACGATCCCCACACTGGCTGCCCTGCTGTCAAAGACCTACTCAGGGAGCCCAATGACGGAAGAATTATGAGGCCTCTTGCTCAGTGTGACCAAAGGGCTTTCAGGAAGTGCCAGTCCTGGAGGTAGAATGAAAACCATGCCCCAGGAGATGAAAGAGGAGAAGGTTGGAGGGAGGAAAGCAATGGGTATGGGAGAGAAGACCCTAGTTAGAGTTGCCCTGGGGGAAAACCTGAGGTCTGAGGGTCAGCCCAGAAGCCATGGGGAAGGGGTCTGGTCCTGTACTCAGAGTGGCCCAGGAGGAGACAGATGGTCTGGAAGGCCCTAGGAACTTCCATACCAGCAAGCCTATTTCAGATGATTAAATGGCAGCAGATAAATTTAACTAAACGTGAGTAATGGAAACACAAAGGGGAAGTGAAGAGAAATAGAATATTTTAGCAACATAAGGAAATGAGAAGAAAATGACTTTGCAATGAAATGTCAAACTTCTGTGCCTGGAGGAGATGTAATCTGGTCATTGCAGGCTCAGGGAAGCGGGGGAGCCTGTAGTTATTTCAAGCAAATTCTAATTCACTTTAATTCAATAACATATGGCCAAATTCTTTTGGGACAGTGTTAGAGGACAGAAATGGGAGTCAGAAAGTGCCAGCCCTGTTAACTTGGGTGTTTCTTGTTGTTTTACAAAGAGAAGCTGTACTAATATTCATCCATCCATCTATTCATTCAGGGAGGGAATGTTAAAGGCTGAAGATTAAGAAAAGACACAGCCCTGCCTGCCCCTGCCCCCAGGAGATCCTGGTCAGTTGGAGTCAGTCAAGTTCACAGACGGTCACAATATAGAGCCACATTCTGGACCTAACACTTGTAATACATTAAAAAAAATTTTATTTTGTGACATGAAAATGCATGATTGAAAAGATGGTTCTGGGAAGGTACCAGAAAGGAGTGAACATCAGGCTGGATTTTGAAGGATGAATAAGAGTTTTCTAGTTAGGCAAGTAAGTCAAGAACAGTCCAGGTAGAAGAAACTGCATGTGACATGGTAGGATGGGTCACACGTGGCAAAGGGGTGCTGGTTACAATCATGGGGCTAGAGGAGATTGCCCAGGAAAAGGTGACATGGTAAGAGGAGAAGGTCAAGGAAGAGATGCAGAATCTGGGGGACTCCTGTTGAACAACACCCTTGGGAAGGCAGACTCTAAAGAGAAGACCTCTCAGCCCACCTAAGGTTTACCATCACTGAAATCTCTACCCCAGCCCAGATGCCTATTCATCCTTTGAGCCTCAGTTCAGAATCACTTCTCCCAAGGAGACTTATTCTCTGGCTGAGGCTGTGCTGGGTCCACCTTACCTATGGATACTTTCAGGACACCCTGTGCCACCAACCTTGTCACTGCCTGTCCCCATCCCCAAGAGTTAGCATATCTGTATACTTGCCCAGCTCTCAACTGAAGCTACCATGCCCAGCTCTGGTGATGCCTCTCACCATTCTCATGCCTCTCTTGATTCTGGCCAGGCTATTCTGGCTATGGGATCCATTCTAAGAATGGACAAGGTCCATTGGAGAAGTGGCACCAGAAGTTGAGGTCTGAACCCAGGGCTGCTAAGGGGGTGGGGGATGGGATGACCAAGGTGAGGGTGTTTTAGATCACAGCACACCGAACTTTCGTGGTCTCTAGAGGGACTCTGGAATTGCCCTTGGTAAGAGCCCTTCTTAAGTCCCCAGGAGACTTGCTGGAAGGGGTGGGTGGTTAGGGCTATTGGGTCTGGGCGACAAAGCCAGAGAAGCCTGGCCCTAGGGCAGAGAAGGCAGAATGGTTGGAGAGGCGGGGTGGGGAACAAGTCCGCTGAAACCAAGGCTCAGGACAAGGTCTAGCAATAGAGGGGCCAGTTCACGAGCCACTTCCCTAGACAGAGCTGCCCAGAAATGACAGAGCTGCAGGTGTCATGGGTGTCCGCTAGGGGGCAACAGAGGCCACATCAGCACGCGGATCGCCATGGTAACCGCGGAGCGTGACGCTGTGTTATCCCTAGACTGCGACTGATAGGTAGGCCAAGCGAGGCGCCGAGACAGCTGGAGGGTCTGTGGCCATCAGCTCCAGGCAATCGCCCTGGGAGGGATAAAGGATCCAGCTGACTTTCACCTTCACGTGTTTCGCTTCCGCTCAGGTCACATCTTCGCTTGTTAAGTCAGGCGCAGCAGATGTGTAGAAAAATAAAATGGGGTTTTGGATCAGCCAAACCAACTCCTTCAATTTACAGATGAACTAGAAACCCAGAGAGGGAAAGATTCTTGCTGGAGACCACAAAACAGCAGCCCTGGAAAGAAAGCTGAAGATAAAATGGAAAATAAAGGAAGAAAATGATGCAAATGACCAAAGACCAATCTTGCAATGTATTCTATTTTTGAAATTACTATTTTTGAATTTAAATTGTTTTAAACTCAGCTTTCACCTGATGAGTTAAAAAAAAACAAACCCCATAATGCTGCAATGTAACTTAAGAGTCTCTTTCAACTGATCATATGCATCTTTTTCTTCCCATACCTTTTTTTTTCCTTATCCAATTAGTGTCTTTACTTCTCTGGGCTTCTATTTCATCAGTAAAATGAAGAAGCTGGCCTAGCTGATCTCAAAGCCCATTACTCTCTATAATAAAGCATAGCTTTTATTTCATAAACTCAGCCCAGTAGCAAGACACACATTTACTGGGTATACGAGTGGGTAAGGTCCTCTTGGGGCTAGAGCCCATTGGGCAGTTAGATATCTCTATAACTGGGCCCATGGTAGGTTCATCCTTAGGGCAACCTAGTCCAGGTCCCTTGGGTTCATGCATCTGGTTGCAATATTGGAGAATGTTAACCATGAACAATAACTACCTTGAGAATATTTGCAAGTTAATTAACTTGCAAGTTTATTTTAAAAAATTCAAATACATTAAGAAATAGCCTCTAGACTAATCATCATAAAAGCAATGGGAAAAAAACTCATACAAACATACCTAATTCAATAAAAATGATGTAAGAATAATCTTATTTAATTCCTAGTCCCTCATCCTTTCTCTGACCTATTACCCTATTCTGTCCTTGGCTCATTTTATCCACTTTCTAGTCTCCAAGCAGAGTCCTTTGTTTGGCTGCAAAAGCCCTCAGATGCTATTTGCATTTTGGAAGGCCTGGTGAGATGAATCTCCCTTCAGAACCAACCAAGTCTCAGAGTCATTGAACACCCTTGTCTCAAGGCACAGAAGTGTCAGGAGAAAGCCTTGAGTAGACATTTTTCATGACTCCATGAGGAGAGCCTGAGATCAAACAGACCAGGTCACTGGGTCAGGGCAAAGATGGGATACTAGGGTGCTCCTAGGGCCCATCCCATCAATTGACAAACAAGGAGACTCAATAAACAAGGGAGCAAGTAACTGGCCTGAGGAGGGCCTGTCTGGGAGAGCCAGGTGGCTGAGCGAGGAGCCAAAGTGAGGTCTCTTGACCCCTGGCCTTTGTTACCTGCAGAGATTACATTGCTCCTGAGGTGATACCACTTGGCTTCAGCCTGAGTCATTGCAGCTGGGATGAAGCAAGAGTCTGCGAGTCCCTTCAGCATGGCCCAGGGTGGCAGGCCACCACCAGGGAGGTTTTGTGAAGAAATCTAGAGAAGCAGGGGCTCAGAAACTTGGGCTGCATAAATGCTCAGTGAACTTTTGTTGAATTAAAAAACATTTTCTGGGGCTTATGGAGGCTTCAGGTACTTGACTTGAGGGTGGGCTGGCAGGGTCAGTAATGATCAGAAAACTGAACAAGTTCAAACCTAATCAGATGTCCCAGAGGGTATCTGTAATGAGGCCCCAGATGCTCACTACTTAATGTGTGTGGGTCTGGGGGACTGAGTGTCCAATTTTTTCCTAATGTACCTTCCCCACCCCCATATAGCTGAGCAAAGAACTTTCTTCAGACTAAACTAATGACGAACTGGTACATCCGTATAATAGAATAGTACTCAGCAATAAAAAGGAATCAACTATTAATACACACAATAACTTGGATTGACTTCAAGGGCGTTATTCTGAGGTGTTTTTTTTTAAAGCCCATCTCAAAAGGTCACATAGTGTATGGTTTATTTATATAACATTATAAATAAACAAAAGTATAGAACAGACCAGTGATTGTAATGGACAAGAGAAAGGGGTGAGGAGGGAATCGCTATGACACTCAAGGGAATTTCTTTGTGGTGATAAGATTTTTGTGTCTTGAATAGTGGTCCTATGAATCTATACAAGTGTCATAGAGTTATACACAAGGAAAATTTATTAAGTATATGCAAAATAGGGAAAATCCAAGTAAGTTCTGTAGACTAGTTAACTGTATTGTGCCAACATCAACTTCCTGGTTTTGATGATGTATTATAGTTATGTGAAATGCCACTATGAGGGAAGCTGGGTGATGGATAAGTAGGAACTTTCTGCACTACTTTTTCACCTTCTTGTGAGTCTATAATTAACTCAAAGTTCACTGCACTAGTGAGCCAGCTTTATTCTGTTTTGAATATTTTTTGAGTTTGAAGGTGGTTAGTGTAATGTGACTATTATCTAAGACTGGTTGCAAGAGTCAGAGAAGCCATTTTAAACAAGCATAAAAGAATAAAAGAAGAAAATTATTGGTGCATGTAATCAAACTATGGAACAGCAGGGCTAGAGCTGCACACAGGGCCAGCTAACCCAGGACTGACACAGACAAGACTCTCTCTCTTGTTTTCTCTCTTATCCTCCTTTCCCATCCCCTTCTCCGACCCCCGCATCCCCAATCTCTTCTCCCAGTCCCTATTTCTTCCTCCTCTACAGTCTGGACTCCCGTCTGTGTGTTGGCCTCAAACTCTCACAGCTGTGCTACAATCTGGGGGAAAGAGCTTCCATCTCCCAGCAACTGCTGGAAACACCCAGGGGAATATAATTGTCCTGATTTGGGTCACATTTGGAGCTGTGATTGGTTGCTTCACCAGAACTTCATAGAGGAGGGAGAAAACCTCCCAAAGAAGGGGGTTGCTTTTACTGAGAGATAAGGGATGTTGGGCAGGGGCAGGGGGAAAAAGCCCATTACAACACAGAAAATGGGAAAACATATATTAATTAAAAATTAATTCCTAAATCTATTGGAAATAAGGAAACAATTTGGTGGTACAGCTTAAGGTGGCCTGCATGCACAGTATTGGTCATCAGATCATTCTCAGTGCCAGCCAGGATCCCACCTGAGGACTACTGAGATGAGTGATCCACAGGGGGTATAAGAGCCCTGGGGAAAAACTGTGCTGAGACTACTCCAGGGTCAGAGACTACAGGAGGGCCCTTGGGGACAGGATCACCAGGGACTCAACTATAACTTGTGAGGGTAATATGCACAGGGGTCAAGAGCATGCCTGAGACAGAGGCCACTTGAATTCAGGATCTGACACTTGGCAAGTTTCTTAAATTCTCTGAACCTGTTTCCTCACATGTAAAGTTGGAATGAGAATATCTTCCTCATAGGTTGGTAATGCAGTGAATATAACGTATGTAAAGTGCCTAGCCTGGTCCGGGAAGGTAGGAACTGCCAAATTAAAACAAAGTTCGCATTATTGTCATGCGGATGACTACAGTAGAAAATCGTAGCGGCTAGCAGGCGGCGCTCGAGCCCCAAGTTCTGCGGACGGACGCCCTGGAAGCTTCAAACTGAAACAGCTGCTTGGTCTTATCTGAGCCAGGAAACCCTAGAGTTGAGACGCGCTTCCCCCGGGTCGGCCTTGAAGTTCGGCCTCAGATCTCCGAAGTGGAGGAATGAAGAAGCTACACAGGCCCTACTCAGCGCCCCGTCGTGTCCTCTCAGCTTAAGAGTGCATGGAAGACAGGGGACTCAAGTTCCCTGTTACTTCCAGAATTGCTGGTTCTCTCTGGCTTAACAGTGTCGGATTTGGGCGAGCTACCTTCGCCGAGTCCCATTCCCTCACACGAGTTTTTGTGGAAAGTAGAAAGTGGGATATTTTTTATAAACATTTTAAGTGACTGGAACTTGGATATCTTGTGGTGTGGAGGAGGCCCCAGGCAGAGGGCCAGACCCACGGCGGGCCTAGTAAGGTCAAATCCATGTGGATGTTAAAGATAGAGCAGGCGGCGTGGAAGGCCTTTGGTGTTGACTACGGGTCTCTTCGCCTCTGCCTTGGCTGGGACAAGGCCCCGCTGTGACCCAGGTCATCGGCTTCTGAAGAAGAGGGGTGTCCTTGGCTCACCAGATCGCGGCGTGTGAAGAGGCTTTGTGGCACCACTCAAGCGGAGTTCCCTGCGGGTCTTGCTGGCCCGGCCGAGGTGCCCCGAGACTTAACTGGACCTGAGGGGTGGTCTTTTCAAACGCAGAACTCCGAGTCCGGAGCGGACGCTGAGGCAGTTGTCATGGCGACAGGAGGGCGCAGAGAAGAATGTGGCTCCTGATTGGCTAGGAGGCTCGTTTGCACCGAACCTGTGGATCCGGCGGGAGGAAATCGGCCACTGAGCTGTGTGCGCCTTACGGCCGGACAATAACCACGGACATGAACCCCTGAACTTCAGCGACAGAGCTCAGCTGCTTAGGGCCACGATTCCGCAGCGAGGAGCCTACCGCTCCCCTCTTGGTGCCCCCGCTCCTTCTATCCGGAGTGAGGACCTCGAACAGAAAGAAGGGGACTGCGACTGGGACCCGGGGGGCGGCTGTCCAGAGCCGCGCGTGGCTGCTCTTGGACTCCCTGCGGCCCATCCCCCATTCCTCAGCGGGCTCGGCTTCTTCCCCAGGGCCCAGAGCCGGACCCTGATGGGGCTTCCAGAGCGGCTGTCAGTGGGCAGGGACCAGTTGCATTGCCCACCTCTGGTGCACCCAGGCTTACGGCGCGCCGGCTTGCGGGGACTGTGGGTAGTTCTGGTTCCGGGCGGCATTTTGGTTCTGTGAGGAGCGGGTGAATTCCCCCAAGTGTGTGTGCATCGGTATGTGAGTCAGTCTATGTAGAAGAAATAAGAGCCACCCACAAGAGCGCTTTGAATGGAGGGGCTTTGCCCTCCAAAATCCCCCACTGGACCCTCTTCCATAGGAACTGTAGGTTTTATAAATATTCTTTGAAATGGATGATTGAAAAACTTTAAATCTAATGTGAAAAATGAATACAATTATCTTTGCAGCATTTCGCTAGTCTACCACTCTTGAATGCCAAAGGCTTGTGCACACTCACCTTCGGACCAATTCTGATCTCCCTCCTGTCTCTCCTTCTGAGCCCTGGACCTTATGATGAGTGACATCTCATTCTTTCAAAGGTAATCTTCCCCCCCACCCCCAACTACTTTTAAGATATTCTTTGGTATTTTTCACTTTCGCTATGTTGTGTCTCAGTGTAAATTTCTTTTTATTTCTCTGGCTTGGCATGTTGGTACTCCAGAATGTGTAAATTTGTATCTTTTATCAATTCCGAAAATTCTCAGCCTTTATCTTTTCAAATATTACCTCACTCCCTTTCTTTTCTTCTGGAACCCAGTTAGATATATTATAGCTCTCTGCTTATTTTTCATTTTCATCTCTTTGTCCTTTTGTGGATAATTTCCTCACTCTGTTCACTGATTTTCTCTTCATTTATCTAATCTGCTGTTAACTCTGTGAGTTTAATTTTTAATTTAACTTACTATAATTTTTCATTTGTAAAAGTTATTTTTGGTTCTTATTCAATTCTGTTTGATACTATGTTTTCACTCTTGCTTTCTACTCATACTCAACCCCTACTTGAGTTTATTGACATAACTTTTGAAACATATTAGTCATATTGTGAATTCTATGTCTGAGAACTCCCTACATTTAAGGTTGTTATTAATCTATTATACTATTTTTTCCTACTATGTCATTCATGGGTACTTGTTGTCTATATGTTCTGTAAATCAAGACTATGAGCTCATATTTCTTGGGATCTTATTTGGGGAAGCCTGGGCTGAAGGTTGATTTCTCCAGGCAGGAGGATTTATGTTTGTTTCTGCCAGATTCCTGGAAGTACTTTTAGCTTGGGACCAATATAAAAACTAAATTCTCAGCTTGCAGTTTTTAGAGGACCCAGGGATTGTGAATTCAGGCTGCAAATTCACATAGGGACCAGCTTCTGGTTTTAGATTCTCAGGGGATACATTTTCTGCTTCTTCTACTCATTGCTAAGATTCGAAACAGGCAGATCACATTGCAGTTCCACCCAGAGCATGTTCGCCCTTAGAGTCCTAATTTGTATTGGAGTGTATGTCTGTCTGTCTGGAGTGTGACTCTGTCTGTGAGTCTGTGTCTTGAGTCTTGGATGGCATTTGAGTTTCATTATATGGCACCTGTGCTTACAGGACCATGAAAAACAAAGCTCTTTGGAAAATGACTTCCAGATGAAAACTAGCCTTCAGTGTTCCATCTACCACTCTGAGTTATCAATTTTGCTTCATTTTTGGCCTCTGTGCATTCCTTATTTTCTAGCTAGCCCACCAGTGCATTTTAAAAGATTTTTTAACTATTTCATCTGAGCTGCAACCCCTCTCAACCCCATCTTCGGGGCAGGGGACTAAAGCCCAACCATTTGTCCAGTATATTCACTTATATACAAACAGTAAAAACTCAGGCTGCTCTCCTTACACGTTTGCTCTCTGATTCCCCTTACTCTTCCTTGGGGAGGCATTAGGTGGTTATAAACCCTCCCCCTCTCCTGGGTGCTGTCAATGTTTGAGTGCTTTTCTTTCCCACATTTATTTTAGGGATGGCAGTAGAACATCACATTCCCCACCAGGTGGAGGCCTTGCTATTCTGAAGATTTCTTCCTTTTCTTTCCCATCCTAATTTCCTTATATAGCCTAGGAAAGAGGAGTAGGGATGAGGCAATCATTAATAGTAGCAGGGCAAATTTAGCACCCAACCCCTCTTCGTAAGACCTAAGGGTGTCTAGCCCCAAATATTTTGTCTCTATTTTTTTAATTAAGTTTATTGGGGTAACATTGGTTAATACAATTATATAATTTCAGGTGTACATTATAATTTGACATCTGTATATTCTATTGTGTGTTTACCACCCAAAGTCCAGTTTCCTTCAGCTACCATATATTTGATCCCCTTGACCTACTTCACCCTCCCTTACCCCCTATGTTTGACCCCCCTTACTAGTCTCCCTCCCTTTCTCCCCTCCCCCCACCTCTGGTAACCACTAGTCTATAGTCCATGTCCATGAGTTCCTGTTTGTTTGTCCTGTTCATTTGTTGCTTTTAGGTTTATATCCCACATATAAGTGATATCATGTGATTTTCAACTTTTTCTGCCTGGCTTATTTCGCTTAGTATGATTATTTCAAGGTCCATCCATGTTGTCGCAAATGGCAGTATTTCATCTCTTCTTATGACTAAGTAATATTCCATTGTATATATGTACAGCTTCTTTAGCCAATCATCTATCGTAGGACACTTAGGTTGCTTCCATGTCCTGGCCACTGTGAATAATGCCACTATGAACATTGTTTTGGATATGGATTTTCAAGTCTTTGTGGTAAATACCCAGTAGAGGGATTGCTGGATCATATGGTAGATCAATTCTTAGTTTTTTGAGGAAACTCCATACTATTTTCCATAGTGGCTGTACCAATTTGCAGTCCCACCAGCAGTGTATGAGAGTTCCTGTTTCTCCACATCCTCTCTAGCATTTGTTATTACTTGTCCTGTTGATTATAGCTATTCTGACAGGTGTGAGATGGTATCTCATTGTGGTTTTGATTTGCATTTCCCTAATAGCTAGTGATGTTGAGCATCTTTTCATATATTTGTTGGCCATTTGTATGTCTTGTAGGGAGAAGTGTCTATTCAGGTCCTCTGAATAGACAGGTCCATTTTTGATTGGATCGTTTGTTTTTGTGTTGTTATTGAGTCATATGAGTTTTTTGTATATTTTGGATATTAGGCCCTTATTGGAGGCGTTGCTTGCAAATATATTTTCCCATTCAGATGGTTGTCTCTTTACCTTGTTGATGGTTTCTTTTGCTGAGCAGAAGCTTTTTAGTTTGATGTAGTCCCATTCATTTACTTTTGCTTTGACTTCCCTTGCCTTTGAGGTCAAATTCATAAAATCCTCTTTAAGTCTAAGGTCCCTGAGTTTAGTTCCTATGTTTTCTTCTATGCATTTTATTTTTTCAGGTCTTATATTCAAGTCCTTAATCCACTTTGAGTTAATTTTGGTGTGTGGTGATAGACAACAATCTAGTTTCATTCTTTTGCAGGTGACTCCAGTTTTCCCAGCACCGTTTATTGAAGAGGCTTTCCTTTCTCCACTGTATGTTTTTGGCATTTTTGTCAAAAATTATTTGCCCATATAAATATGGATTTACTTCTGGACTCTGAATTCTCTTCCACTAGTCCGTGTGTCTGTTTTGCTGCAAATACCGTGCCATTTTTATTACTGTCGCTTTGTAGTATAATTTGAAGTCGGGCAGAGTGATGCCTCCAGCCTCGTTCTTTTTCCCAGGATAGCTTTGGCAATTCGGGGTCTTTTGTGCTTCCACTTTTTTTGTTCTATTTCTTTAAAAAATACCGATGGGATTTTGATGGGGATTGCATTAAATCTGTATAATGCTTTAGGTAATATGGTTATTTTAACTATGTTGATTCTTCCAATCCAAGAACATGGAATATCTTTCTATTTCTTTGTATCCTCTTCAATTTTTTTTTTCTTTTGCCATTGCAGGGTGCTTTCTTGGATTTCTCCATAGTTGTATGGCTTGTTCATTGAGATCACAGGCGATTTTTCCTTGCTGCTGCTCCTTGTTTCTGTCACAATTTTGATTTGGTCGCCAGAGAGATGTACAGAGCCTCTATCATCTACGCCATTTTTTCTTTTAATAGGGTCTTGTAGTTTTGATTATATAGGTCCTTCACATGTTTCATTAAATTTATTCCTAGGTATTTTATTCTTTTCATTGCAATTTTGCAAAAGAAATTATTTTTCTACTTCTTTTTCTGACATTTCATTATTAGAATATAGGAACACCATATTAGAATATAGGAAATCCATATAGGAATATATGGATTTTTGAACATTGATTTTTGTATCCAGAAACTTTACTGTATTTGCTTATTGTTTCTAGTAGTGTTCATGTGGAGTCTTTAGGGTTTTCTATATAGAGAATCATGTCATCCTCAAATAGTGTCAGTTTGACTTCCTCATTTTCTATTTGGATGCCTTGTCTATCTTTCTCTTGTCTGATTTCACTTGCTAGGACCTCCAATGTTATATTGAATAACAGTGGTGATAGTGGACAGCCTTGCCTTGTTCCTGATCTTAGAGGGAAGATCTTTAATTTTTTTCACCATTAAGTATAATGTTGGCTGAGGATTTGTCATATATGGCCTTTATTATGTTAAGGTACTTTCCTACTATACCGATTTTGTTAAATGTTTTGATCATAAATTGATGCTGTATCTTGTCAAAGGCTTTTTCAGCATCTATAGATATGATCATATGATTCTTAATTTTTAATCTGTTTATATGGTGTATCACATTAATCAATTTGCATATATTGAACCATTCCTGTGCCCTTGGGATGAAGCGCACTTGATCGTGGTGTATAATCTTTTTAATATGTTGCTGATTCAGTTCACTAGTATCTTATTTAGGATTTTTGCATCTGTGTTCATGAGAGATATTGGTCTGTAGTTTTCTTTTTTTATGTTATCTTTACCAAGTTTTGGTATCAGAGTAATATGAGTTGGGAAATATTGCCTCTTCTTTGATTGTTTGGAAGAGTTTGAGGAGAATTGGTATTAAATCTTCTCTGAATGTTAGGTAGAATTCGCTGGTGAAGCCATCTGGTCCTGGACTTTTACTTTTTGGTAGGTTTTTGATGATTGTTTCAATTTCCATACTGCTGATCAGTCTATTTAGATTTTCCAGTTCTTCTTGATTCAGTCTAGGAAGATTGTATTTTTCTAAGTACTGGTCCATATCTTCTAGATTATTAAAAGTTGGTGTTATGTATTTTTTCATAGTATTCTTGTATGATCCTTTGTATTTCTGCGATGTCAGTCATAATTTCCCCTTTTTCATCCCTGATTTTGTTTATGTGTGTCCTTTCTCTTTTTTCTTTAATGAGTCTAGCTGGGGTTTTGTCAATTTTATTAACCTTCTCAAAGAACTAGCCCTTTGTGCATTTATTTTTTCTTTCTTTTTTTTTTTTAATTTCATTTATTTCTGCTCTAATTTTGATTATTTCTTTCCTTCTGCTGACTTTAGGCTTCATTTGTTCTTCTTTTTCTAGTTTTTTAAGATGAAGCATTATGTTGTTTATTTGGGCTCATTCTTGTTTTTGGAGATAGGCCTATAATGATATGAACTTTCCTCTAATGACCACTTTTGCCATATCCCAAAAGTTTTGATGTTGTACTATCATTATCATTCATTTCTATATATCTCTTGATCTCTCTTTTTATTTCTTCCCTGACCCAGTTATTCTTCAGTAGCATGTTGTTTAATCTCCATGTATTTGTGGTTCTTCCTGATTTCTTTTTGCAGTTGATCTCTAGTTTCAGAGCATTATGATTAGAGAATATAGATAGTATGATTTCAACCCCCTTATATTTATTGAGGCTATCTCTGTGTCCCAGTATGTGGTCAATTCTTGAGAATGTTCGATGTGCACTAGAGAAGAATGTATAAGCAGCTGTTTTGAGATGGAAGGCTCTGTAAATGTCAATTATGTCCAATTGGTCTAATGGGTCATTTAAGGATGTTATTTCCTTATTGATTTTCTGTTTGGATGATCTGTCCATATCTGACAGTGTGGTATTTAGGTCCCCTACTATGATAGTGTTTCGGTCTTTTTCTCTCTTTAGTTCTGTTAGTAATTGCTTTACATATTTTAGGGCTCTCTGATTGGAGCATAGATATTAATAAGTGTTATGTCTTCTTGGTGCATGATTCCCTTTATTATTATGAAGTATCCCTCAGTATCTTTCTTTACCTTTTTTATTTTGAAGTCTATTTTGTCCGATGTTAATACGACTACTCCCACTTTTCTCTGAATGCCATTTGTTTGAAATATTATTTTCCACACTTTCACTTTGAGTCTATGTTTGTCTTTGGAGCTGAGATGTGTCTCCTGGAGGCAGCATATAGTTGGGTTTTGTTTTTTGATCCATTCTGCAACTCTGCCTTTTTATTGGTAAGTTCAACCCATTTACATTTAGGATGATTATTAAAATACGATGTCTTCTTATAGCCATTTTATCTTTTGCTTTCTCGTAGCTCGGTGTTTCCATTTCTTCCTTGTCCTTGTGTTTTTGTTTCCTTTATTTTGGTTGGCTTTTGTGGGTTTTCCCTCTGGTTCTTCTTGTTTTATGTTGTATACTTCATTTCTGAATCTTTGGTGTGTGGTTACCATTACAAATATGTAAAGGATAGTTATTTTTATATATATACATACACAGTCGTCTATTTTCTACTGTGCATGTCTTATCTTCATCCCCCTTTGTGAGTTTGGATCTTTAAATCCCCACCTTTTCAGTCATTGTTATCTCAATTTGTCCCTATGTATGCTGAATGTTCATTACTATCTTGCCATAGCAATTCTCTTATTATTATTTAAGCTTATAATGCCCTGTTCTTAGTAAGGGTTGCACTCTTCTGCTTCTATTTGCCTGATAGTCACTTTACTCCTAATTATGGTTGGTTTTCTTTTCTTTTTTTTCTTTTTTTTTTTGTCATTTTGTTTTAGGTGAGCTGACCCCTTTCAGTATTTCCTGTAGTGCAGGCCTTTTAATTTCTCCTTCATATCTAAAGGAGAGCTTAGCTGGATACATTATTCTAGGCTGGTCGTTCTTTTCACTTAATAGTTTAAGTATTTGATTCCATTCCTTTCTGGCTTGTAAGGTTTGTGCTGAGAAGTCCAATGATAATCTAATGGGTTTTCTTTATAAGTTACCATTTTCTTCTCCCTGGCTGCCCTGAGAATTCTATCTTTGTCATTGATTTTTGATAACTTTAATACAATGTGTCTTGGTGAAGGCCTTTTTGGGTTGAGATAATTGGGTTTTCTGTTGACTTCTTGAATTCCAAGCTCCAGCTCATTCCTTAGATTTGGGAAATTCTCATCAACTATTTGTCTGAAAATGCTTCTAGTCCCTGCTCCTTTTCTTCACCTTCAATAATGCCCATTATTTTTAAGTTTCCTCTCCTGATGGTATCAGCTAGTTCTTATATTTCTCTTTCATTATTTTTCATTCTTTGATTTCTCTCTTCTTCCTTCTGATTTATTTCTAGATTTTTGTCTTTGATATCACCGATCCTTTCCTCCATTCGGTCGACTCTATTTCCCAAGCTTGCTATTTCATTTTTCAACTCTTGCAGTGTGTAGTTTATCTCGAGAAGATCTATTCTGTTCTTTCTGAGGGTTTCACTCTCCCTGCTCTGCTCATCTAGTTGGTTTTTCAATTCCTGAAATTATTGATATGACTTGTTTCAGAACTCATTGAATTTTTTCAGAAGTACCTTCCTGATTCTCTGTCATTTAAGCTGCCTGTTTCTATGTCTGTAAGCTTATTTTCTAGAGATTTTTCTCTTTCTTTCTGAGCTGCCTTATCACCTTGGTTGTTCGTGGTGTTTAATGGACTATTTCTTCGCCTGGGCATTAATGGAAGTGTATTCTGCTGTTTTTCCAGAAAGAAGATTTATTATATAAAGGTTTTTCTTTAGCCAGTTGCTAAGAAGGCACTTTTCTTTTGGTTTCCAGTAGGTGGCGTCTAAGCCTCTTGGATCCCTGCTTTATATAATAATGCCTTTTTTAATTTTCTTGTAGATATTTAATCATGCTCATTACCCTCAATTTCAGTCCCTGTCAGCGTCAGTAACAGTCTTGGCAGCATTTGCTCAGATTCCCCTGTGGCTCCGCAGTGATTGGTCTTGGAGGGTACGGGGGAAGGGAGCCTTTGGGTTGGGAGTTGGGGGTTGCGGCTCAGCCTTGGTTTTGCAACTGCCTGGTTAAAATCAGCTGTTGTTTCTCTGCCTTCTCATCCCACATCTCTGCTTTCTGCCCTGAGGACTGGGCTCTGCTGCCAGCTGGAACTCACAAGTCTCCCAGGCAGGGCTGTTCTAGGAAGTCACCACACCTTCTCCCCTCCTTCTCCTCCTACAGGGAGCTCTGGCTGCTGCGAGAGGCAGCTTCTTTATTTCTCCCAGTCCACCACACGAAACCCGTGTTTCTGACCTGTAGTAGCTCTTATGCACAGATCCCACACTCAGATGTGCTGGTGTGCAGTTTGGGTGTTTTTTTGTCGAGTTTTAGATGTTCAGCTTATTGTTGTTTCAAGGGGAAAGATATGGGGATGTCTCTCGCTCTGCCATGTTTCTGCAAAGTCCTCAGAATGCAGAATAACTTAATCTCAGCTCTAGGTACTGGTTACTAAGTCTGAGACAACAAGAAAAGTTTCTCTTATCCCCTCATAGTGACAAGTGACTCCATTGCTGCTAATCCAGTGGCTCCCATCACACTCAAAGTAAAATCCACACCTTGCCTCCAAAACCTTGCTCCATCTAATCACCCCAGCCTACCTGTCTTGTCTCTACTTCACTCACTCTCCTGCCCCATGCTCTGCTACAGCTAGGTTAAGCATCTGTTTCTAAAATACATCAAGCTTATTTCCACCTCAGGCTTTATACCCTCAGTTCCTTCAGCCTGAAATCCTTTTCTTTATGTTCCTGCAGTTTTCTCTTTAAGTCTCAGCTGTTAAGACACTGCCTCAGAGAGGTCTGCTTAAACTGACTCATTCATATTTCTGAATTATGCTTTCTGCTTGTTCTAGAGCATTATATTTATGTGGCATTGGTACAAATCATTATTTTTTTTTAACATCCATCTTCTTGATAAAGCAATGTAACGAAAGGAAAATTTACTTGCAATCATTTTCTACCATGGGACTATGCGATACTCTAATGTCGAGAAATTAAGTCTAAGTGTAGGAAATGTAGACTATTTGTGATATATAAAACATAATTATGTAAATCTGATAGCCACACCTGGCTTTCACCTATCTTGGTGTTGAAATTTTCCATCATTTATAGTTCGTCCTAAGCCCAAAATCCTGAGTAATGGTATACCAAGAAATGGAATAACACAGAAGTAGCACCGTTTGCCTCTGCGAACTGTTCACAAGGCCATGGATTTATCTGAAGTTTCTTCTTTTCTCTTCTGTAGCATCATTAAAGATCTCATCAAGTGTCTTATTGGTAGTGAGTGTGGTCTGATGAGTCAGAGTTCAAACCTTCAGTAAGCTGGCATAACATGGGGGAAGATGGCATACAAGAGGCAAAGAAATAGCATTTTGTGATGAAATGCAACATTGCCCCACTCCCTTCACTATCTTATTCCTATGGCTGAAGTCAGTCCCTGAAATTATTTTGTTGATCTGTTTACGTTTTTATTGTAGCACTCCCTCGTTCACAGGAGTTCAAGCTCACCCCCCAAAACAGAGTTTTTCCGATCTACTGCTGTATCCCGCCGCTAACAACATGCCCCAAGCACAAGAGAAGGTGCTCAACGACCATTACTGGAATAAGTGGACGTAAAAGTACTCAAGTCTGGCTCTCCGACTCGCTGAACCCTCACAGCGTATCCCACCGCTGTGCTGGGAAAGATGTGCGGCGTCTCCCGGGTCAGTTTCTGAGCGCCCACACGCGGGGGCCTCTGGGAAGTGTAGTCTGCGAGCTTGCTGAGACCCCGGGGTTGCAGGAGCGAGGCTCTGCGCGCGCAGGCGCACTTCCGGTTTTACCCCGGCGCTGCAGCCATTGTCCGGCCCCCGTGCGGCTAAGGCCGCTTTGGGCCGCCCCGCTGCACATCAGAATTGGAGAGAACTGAGCTTGCAGCGGGGCCGAAGGAACCTGCCCGAGCCCTGGGTGAACCTGCAGTCGCAAAATCCAGAGACCCCAGGAAGCGGTGATTTGAGTTCGCGTGTCGGGGTTGCACCTCTAACGGGTTTGGCGTGTGTTTGTGGGGCCGCGCCCTCTATCCTGCTGGTGGGACTGGGCGTGGCCAGAGTGTGTCCTGGACGGGATGAACCTTTAATTTGGGGGAGGGGGAGCAGCAGGCCCACGCGGTGCCCCGGGCACCTCTCCACCACTCTCCTTGGGAAAAGTGTTGGGGATGGATGGGGGCCCGCCGAGACCAGGTTGAGTCGGCGGTTGTAACCGGATAAGTGGACTCTCTTTTCTCCCCAGGCCCTGTTTGGGAGCCAGGCCCCAGCGAGGCAGGAATGGCCCCGAGGCCTCCGAAGGCAACGCCCCAGGTGAGCAGCGAGGTCTTTACTGCTCTGTGGTGTCCTATCTAATGAGGTCCCCGGGGGCGTGCTTGGAGCAGTCATTGTTATCCTGGCGACTTCCTTTCCTGGCTCGGTCGCCCCCCTCAGAGCCTCCTAGCCATGTGAAACCGAAGGTGTTCAGAGCTGAAGGGAGCAGGTTTCCCGAAAGTAGGGCAGTACTGGACGGACAGGGGATGGGGTGGGGCAGGACTAGGGCCGTGTGGTCTTCTGGGAGGAGTTAAGGTTGGATGTATTGAGAAGTGACAGTGTTGAGAGTCCTGAGTACCCATCCAGTTCCTTGAACTCTGCCAATAAGGAATGGAGAGGATGAGGTGACAGGAAATGGAGAGGATGAGGTGACAGAAAACCGTACTGGAGGAAATGACTGTCAGTGAAGGGGAGAGGAGCCAAGCTCTGACCCAGGGTCCATAGAGAGACCTTAAGGGACCTAAGAAGCGTGGTCTGGATTTATCTAGGAAGAGACTGGAGATAGGCCTTTTCGGGCAAGAAGGAAAACAAAAAAAAAACCAAGGAGGACTTGACTGGTAACTTTTCATGTCTTTTTCTGCTTTAACAAAGGCATTATAGTGCACATCCCCTGATGTCCAGCCTTCAGTATAATTAATAATGAAGCTGATTTGTGAACCCATTTCTTCTTGTGAGGAAGGAGGCATTTTCTAGAAGCACAACTACTCTGAGGTTATCCACTGATTTACGTGGAGTGCATCATGAAAATATAACAAGGTCCAGTCTTTTTAGGACTAAGAAAAAAATCACATTCTCGTTGCTATGTGTGTAAGACAAGATCGATTCAGATAAAAATAACCAACGAGTATTGTACTTTAAAAGTAGTTTACAGTAAATGAAATGCACACTGTGTAAACTGATATAAAATGCCTGCATATCTTTTACTAATTGTTATATGTTTTTACTTTACAGGGTGAGGCTTAAGGCGAGTAACAATACTAGCATAAGACAGTTATTTGGTTTGAGGATAGCCAGAGCACATCACTCATCATCAGCACCTTTCTATACAAAGTGTTACCTCAGTAGGCTGTGAGAATTAGGATGACTTAACACCTCATGGGGGTGATGATCTTTTCCACAGGGGGGAGTTGCTTTTATAGTGGTGAAAGTAGGTTTGTGTTCTGAGCAGTGAATTTTAGGGATTGCTTTAAGATTCACTTTTAAAGTTATGTTCCCCAAGCATTCTGGTTCAGTTATACTGTTCTCATGGAATGGCCTGATAGTCCATCCACTTGGGTTACCTAACTTGGGCTAAAGGGCAGAATAGGACAAGACCTACCACGGGGGCTTTTTAGGCAGAAATTTTCCTTTGTCAGTGGCTCCCTTTCTCTGAGCATGGTCCTTAGCGGAATGCAAAAGATGAGTAATTGAGTCATGTGACTGCTTATGCAGGAAGTTAATTTAGTTGGGGGGAATACAGCTTCATGCCAAAGTATAGTGCAAGAAATGTGATGTCAAGTGTTGCAGAGGTCCAGAGGCTGTTGTGAGTACCATAGAGGGGAGAGGAAGTTCTGCCTGTGGGAAAGTCAGTGGCAACACCTTTGAATAGGAGCAGAGTCTAAGTAGGTGAAAATGAAGGGGATGGGGTTAGAGATGATTGACCGTGGGTCAGGGAGTTGGGAGTCAAAAAGATGAGGGTCATTTTCATGAATCCATTGGCCTCTGTGACGGTGTGGGCGGCAGGCAGTGGGTAGATGACAATAGAAGGGGGCTTAGACTTTTTTTTTTGGCCTTGGTAACCCATTCATTCATTCATGTATTCATTTAGCAAATAGTCATTGAACACCTATAATGTGTTGAGGTACTTTTCTAGGTGGGTGCAGTATATTAGAGAACAAAATTTATAATGCTCTCTGCTTTTGTGGAGCTTACATCCTAGAAGGACGTGACAGAAAATATAATAAGTAAATTAAATGATATTCTGGAAGGTGACAGTACCTCAGGAAAAAAAGGTAGAGAAAGATAAGGGGGATTGAGTAGGGGAGGTAGAAACTTGTGGAAGGAGTACAATTTTAAATAGGATAGCCAGGGTAAGCCTTATGCTTATGGTGAAATCTGAGCAGGCTTGAAGGTCTGGATGAGTTCTCTGGAAACAGCAGGATGTGTGTCTGATGTTCAGGAACCTAGTATAACTTGAGCCAATGATTTTGAGCAGGGAACTGGTACGGCTTTTTCTTTTTATTATTTATTATTATTATTATTTATGCCTACAGTACCTGGTCTCCCTAGGTGGTCTCCCATTCAAGTACTAATCAGGCTCGACCCTGCTTAGCTTCCGAGATCAGACATCAGGCTTGTTCAGGGTGGCATGGCCGTGGACCATGGGCCGTGGCTCCACTGGGACATGAACCTTCTGCATGTAAAGCAGACATGCTAACCTCTACACTATGGAACCATGTCCAGTACGGTTTCTTCTTAGTTTTAAAGATTGTTGTGAATTGGGAAGTGTAGGAACAAGAGTTTGAAAGTCAGGCTTCTTTGCAGAGTTGAGCCATACCTATGTAAAAACGGTGTATCCTTTTCTTCCTCCTATATGTACATTTTTAGTTGGGAATTTAAAAAAAAAGGTGTTTACCATTCTTAAATTTGAGGGCACCAGAACACTAAGAAATGGGGAAAGTTTTATAAGAAAACTGCACTTGGAGTCCAGGTTTCTTGGTGTTCTACTATGAGGGGGAGGAAATGGAGAGGGACTGGGCCTGATCTGTTGACTCCAGATCCCAAGAGTTCTGTGGTTAGATCATCATGATGAACAGACCCAGTAAAAGCTGGCTCAGGTCACCCAAACTCAGGATGCTCCTGGGCTACCAGGACACTTTCTGAACCTGGTCAGGATATTTGCTGCCAAGGATGTTCAAGCTCTGTCTGGAAGTCCCCTTTCTCAGCTTCTTCCTCACCTGGCTGGAGCTGGTCTTTAAGCCTCAGCTCAGACAATCCTAGCCCTGGGTAAGGTCAGGTGCTCCTCTTCTGCATTCCCATAGCACCTGTGCACACCTGTCATAGTTCTGTTCTTATGCCATATGGAGTGATATGTTTACCCACTCATCTCTTATATTGGACTTTCAGCTCCTTTAGGGCAGAACTGCATAACTCATTTCATCCCTTGCTGCAAACTGCACATGTAGTAAGTGGGCCTCACATGAGCAAACATTCATAACCACTGAGCCCCAAGCAGCAATTTTATACTTTCTGCATTTTCTACTCCTTACATGGAAAAAAAATGATATTTTTATAGTTGAAGTGACACTAATTTTCTGACAAAATAACTGTATGAAATATGACTTCTGCAAAACATTTAAAAATTTTTTTGCTTTTAATGCAATGTTTGGATGTCAAAACTTATTCCTCTAAGACCTATTTCCAAAGTAAGATTATTTTTCTGACTTTTCTTTGTATTATACGTCTTTTATTAAAATAAATATAAAGTATGCGAGCATATATAGTAGACTTTTTAATAGAAAAAAAGTCATTTATGATGCCTTTTCTGTAGCACCTGTGTTTCGAGAAATATCCTTTTTCTCGTGCATATTTTTTCCCTGAAACATTTTCAATTCTAATATTTTAAATTTCGTATAATTTTTGAGGATTTTTCTTTTTTTATTATTTTAATGGCCAGATTATATTGCTTTGCATGAACATACCAAAATTTGTTTAACCATTCCTCATAGGACATTTAGGTTGTTTCCAAAATTTTTAGTATTATAAATAATACTTGGATAAAATCCCATTGATTACAGCAGATAATTTTTTGAAAATGCAATTTAAAAAATTCTTTATATCTGTATTAAGTGAAATAGCCTTCAGAGAAAGGGAGATCTTTGAAAACTTTTGGTGCCATGCATATCCTTAATTTGTAGACATTCAGATTGCTTTTCCTTTTTTTCTGTCTTTTGAAACAATTTACCTATAAAACATTTAGAGCCAGGATTTTTATAAAGAGAATGATTTGGGAACAATTTCTACTATTTCCTCAATTATTAAGGTTTCTCTTTTTTGTGTCAGTATGGTAATTTAATTAAAAATTATTTCATTAAGATTTTTCACATTCCTTAACATACTGTGTATTTTACCTTACATTCATTTTTTTTTTTTTAATTAAACTGGATTTGTCTAAGGTTTCTCTGTTTGGCTGGTGTTTAAGAGGAAATTGTGTTTAGATTTGGCTATTAATGTCATCGTTTTTCTGTTTACTACTTTTTATAAGCCAAGAATTTAGTTCACTGATCTATAATTTTTCTTAATCTTCAAAATGACTACTCATTTTCCTTTGGTGAGAATTACCCAGATTCCATTCACTCAGCAAACACTTTTGGAGTGCCTTCTCTGTTCCAGACAGTGGTTCTTAACCAGGATCATGCTTCAGAACCAGTCAGAGAAAGGTGTCTGCTCCCCTTGGTGGGCAGTAAGGCTTCAACGGGGAAATGTAGTGAGAGAGTGCACATGCATGATGGAGCTCAGTACCTGGCCTGTGGTGAATGGTTAATACATGTTAGCTGTTGCTCGTTTATAACGAATCACATAAGGAGGTTTTAAAAGTTGTTTGGAAGGGCCCTCACATGGGCAAGTTTTTTTAATTGTCCATGTGATTCTGGACAATTTTAACATGTTTGGTCTTGGAGATATTAAAGTAAAAAGGAGTTTGGGAACTTGTTGAGGGAGAAAACATGAATAAACAGTTACAGTTGTGAAATGTAGATGTGGACCCAATGCTGAAGGGAGGTGAGGGCGGATGAGGGATCTGGAAGAGCTTCAGAAGGGAAGGGCCTATTGAACTGGTTCTAGAAGGATGTCTAGGAATTTTGCCTTTAGAGCTGAGGGAAGAAAGTACATGATGGTCAGAACAGTACCTACAGAGGTGTAAGGAGACACAAAACAATGATATAATCAGGGCAAAGATTACATATGGTAGAAGCATGGGGTATGTGGCAGGAGGCAGAGTTTGAGAGAAAGATGATTCAGTAGCCTGAAGAAAATGGCCTGAGGTGGAGCTCTAGAACAATCTAGAACAGTGTTGTCTAAAAGCTACATGTGTAATTTAAATCTTTCTAGTAATCACAGTATAGAAAGAAACAGGTGGAATTGATTTTTGTGACATATTATTTAACCCAGTATAGCCAAATTACCATTTCTACATGAATCAATATTTTAAAATTGTTAATAAAGTATTTTACTTTTGCAGGGAAGGGGATATTAAGTCTTTGAAATCCAGTGTGTATTTTACACTTACTGCACATGTTATTTGGACTGGCCACATTGCAAGTGCTCAGTAGCCTCATGTGGCTAGTTGTTTACTATATTAGACAGCGTAGATCTAGAATGTTATTGCCTGGATTCGTGGTATTTTTGGCAAGGGACGATTTGAGCCAAATTTGGAAGATGAAGGGGAGGGACTGCATATAGGAGACATTTTTGAGGCTCTTGGTGATTTCAGAGCACAGAAGAAAAATGAAGAGTCAAGGATGAGGGCTAGGTTTCCAGTTGGGATACTGCAGATGGTGATGCCATTAGCCTAAATAGAGCATTTGTGTATGTGTGTAAAGGCTAACACTAATGCTTCTCTCTGTACTCAGTTGTTAGGTATGCTGTTGATTCTCAGCTTACCAAACTACTACTGGTCTGGTATCAGAAAGCACTGAGTACTTGAGTGACAACACCATACTGTATGCCATTTAATTTAATGTGTTCTAATTGGGCAAACTGACTTGGTCTTTGGGGGGAGCTTATAAATTAGATTATTTTTATACATTAGCTGCCATTCTCTGGTTTTCAGCTTTGCGAAGTTTCCCAAGTTACAGTTCGAGTGGATTTCTCCTCCAGAATTGGAACATTAGAGTTGAAGGACTGTGTGTCTTTACATTTGCACATGTACTTTCTGGAATTGCCCTTCTGCTCTTAAAACTCTTACTTTAGTTTAGGGGACCCGTGTTATAGATGAGAAAATTGGATCCCTAGGATGTCTGCAATTTGCCAAGGATATTACACATTGTTAGTTGTGGAGCTTTTTAGGGGCCCATGAAGTTGAGTCTTCTCAACTGAATATGTGCTGTTTCCAGTTCTTTGATCTGGGCTCCACTATTTGGCCATGGTACTTTTATGTCAGCATGAAGAAGGAGGGGGAACATTTGCTACTTCTTATTAATTTTTTAGAAGGGGTTTATATTGAGGTCCAGTTATATCTGGAAGAAGAGTGAGCAGTATCCACAGGATGTTACTGGATCCTTTTACTATAGGTGTGACCTGCAGCACTGGGAGTGCCCTAAAGTTACTCTGACTCAGAGTGGCTAACTCACAGTGGAGATTTCAGAGTATATTTTACCTGAATAATTTTGCAAACTCTTAATTGTCTTTTACATACCAAAATGATTTTGACCTCTGGAGATTTAAAGGTACCTGAAACAGGTCTTGACACTCTGGGAGCACAGCGAACAATAGGTAACAGACACCATAACAAGGCCTACTGAGGCAAGACAAAAATTAACCCACGAGCACCAGAACTGACAATTGAGAGGCATGGGGGACCCCAGCCAGCCTCGTTTCAGTGGGGTAGTAAGGAAAAAGTGATTGGAGTGGGATAAGAAGCATGAAAAGACCTTTGACTAGCAATTTAAATTCTAGCTGTCTATTCTAGAGAAATTCTAGCATAATTGCACAAATAATATTTAGTACAGTAATGTTTATAATAGCAAAATATTGGAAATAATCCAAATGTCTATTAACACGACCTGGTCCACTTATCACCAGGTATTTGTAAGCATCCACTGTGTGCTGGGCATCAGTCTGGGCAGATAGCTATGATGGAGATAGATGAAGTCTCTCTTCTCATGAAAGCTCACAGTTGGGAGACAGACAAGGTAACAAGTAAGCAATCTCGGGTAATGGTTAGAAGTACAAGTGTCCTTTTTATCTGAATCTATTTGAAATGGTTTCCGAGGCCAGGTGGCAGGAATTTGGACAGTGAGAGATACCTGTGCTAGGGAGAAAATTAAACACGATAAAATGATAGACAGTAAATTAGAGGAAAATGCTAAGATAGCTTTTCTGAGGAGGTGATGCTAGATATGAGACCTAAATAACTAGTAACTAGTTATCAACTATGTGGGGATCCTCAGGGGAAAGTGAGTAACAAGTTAAATGCCCAGGGTGAGAACAGCTTGATGTGTTCAAGGTCAGCACGGCTAGAGCCCAGTGAGGATGCCCGCTGAGTGATGGGAGCTTGAATCTTATTCTTAGTACAATGGGTGCTGTTGGTTTTGGGTAATGGGTATGTTATAATACAGCTGTACTATGGAGTGCTGTGGAGCAATTCAAAGGAATAAGGTGAAATTATACATACTGCTATGGGAAAATCTCCAAGATACATCGTTAAGTTGTAGAACAAGACACTGTATATGTTTGTTTGTGAAACACAGAAAAGGGACCCTTAAGTATATGCACCAAAGTTAACAGCGGTTATTTTTAGGTAAAGTGGGATTGGTGATAGGCGTGAAGGAGGGCTGCCACTCTTAATTTTCCACCATATTTGGATTTTGTAACAAAAAAAGTGCAAAGGCAGGAAGGAATTGACGATTGTATAAAAAGGCTTGGCTTTGAAGGGAAACGACAAAACCTAAGTAGGGATACAGGATTGCATGACATATTGCCCCTCGTAATTTTCCTGCCTGAATATTAGGTTCTTTATAAAATTACGTAAACAACTAGTATATTTATGCCAACATCGCACACTCAGCGTATTAAATGTGTGATCATTCCTTCTGATAGACCCTATGGTATGTTCCCAGTATTGCCATGGGAGCATCTGTAGGGTTGATCCTCCTTGAGTGGGAATGTGATCCTACAGGAATCAGTGACATTCAAGGATGTGGCCGTGGACTTCACCCAGGAAGAATGGCGCCACGTGGACCCTGCTCAGAGGCGCTTGTACAGAGATGTGATGTTGGAGAACTACAGCAACCTGGTTTCTCTTGGTAAGTACCACATCTCAATGTCTTGCCTGTTGGTGGGTCTTTCCTTTCCTGGTTGCTAAGGCTGTGGGGCTTTTTGACTATAGCTCAGGTGACTGTGTTCAGGGTCACATCTTGTTCACCGTTTTGGGACTCAGCCTCGCCGGTTTCTGAACCTCTTTAGGTAAAAAAGGTTTTTCTTTTGTAGAACTAGAAGTAGATCATTTGATTGCCTTATTCCTCAAGTTAAACCTTTTTTTTTCGTCAGAGTTCCTGAGGTTCAAGGACTAGTACTGACTTGTAGGAGAGTTCTTTGTCCACTTGCACAAACAACCAGATCTTGTGTTTTCACTCATGAGCAGGATATCAAGTTTCCAAGCCAGAGGTGATCTTCAAATTGGAGCAAGGAGAAGAACCATGGCTATCAGAGGGAGAAATCCAAAGACCTTTCTTTCCAGGTAAAGAGTGAGAATTAAGCATGTAGGAAGCAGTATAGACAGTGGCAGAGCTGAGGGAGGGGGGAGCCCCTTATAATTCTGTCCTGGGAGCTCCTAGACTGGAAGAGGAGGTTATCTATCTCATGGATGACACCTCTGTATGTCTCCCTTTTCCATTAGGGTGCTTCTGCTTCTGGTAGGTCTTAGAGGAAAAGATCCTTTGTTTTATTTACACTCAAAATACCATCTCTCTCTATCCTGTAACCCTACTTTCTGGATTATTTTCTTCCCTGGTGTCCTCAGTGTCCCGTCATTATTTAGAGATCTCTTCTCTTACTCATTCAGACATAATTGAACTTCCATGTCTCTTCTTTGTTTTATCTTACTGCTTTTACCATGGAATGCCCCAGACTTGTAGGAAATACCCACAGCCTTGGTTCTCCCTTCCTTTATAACTTGTTTTCAGACTTCTTTCTCTGGACTATATTCCTCTAATACCTGTCTGGGGAGCAACACGGTCTTCCTTCCATCTTGCATTCATGCTGATTTGATTCACTACCTCCCTCTGCAGTTCTGGAGTATTATCCTCTCCTGGTCCCTCCGCTTGTTAAGTGCTTCTTGGCTTTAGGTCTTTGGCTTTTCTTGCTTTTCCCCCTAAGCAAATCTGCCTTAAAGAGTCAGCCCTCAAGCTTCCTCCCCATTCTTTCTCTGTTACCTCCCTAAAAGCGTGCTTGCCTTCTGGTAGTTGCAGTTGTTGTTGTTTTTTTGTTGGTGTTTTTTTTTGTTTTTTTTTATGTATAGACTCAGAAATCATCCTTGTACCCTGGTCACTTTTTTTTGTTCTCACAGGACACCTCCACTTGGAAGTCCTGTGCAGTTCTTATGAAAGGTGTAAAATCTAAATTAATCATCTTTCATCTCCAGCCAGCACATTTTGCTACGTTGCTCATCACCCATTTTTCTCTTGGCCTGTTAGAAACTGCTGGATTTCTAATCTCTCAGGCCACACACCATAATCAGTTTAGTGTTTTTCTTTCAACCCAGGTTACTTTCTTCCTTTGAGAAGTATCTTAGATGTTCCTGCCTTTTAACTGCTACTAGTGACATCTTAAACCAAGCCCCAGGCTTAGTTTACTATAATTCTCAGTTGAAATTGCTCACTTTTTTCTTTTCATAATTCATATTGGATTTTTAAGATCATAGTTTTTTTGAGACGTAATTCACAAAACATAAAATTTACCCTTAGAAAGTATACAGTTAAGTGGTTTTTCAGATATATACAGAGTTGTGCAACCATCAACACTATCATGTTGAACAGAACATGTTCAACACTCCAAAAAGAAACCCCATACCCATCAGAAGTCACTTTCTATTCCCTGTTACCCCCAGCACCTGGTAACCATTAATCTACTTTTTATCTCTATGGATTTGTCTATTCTGGATATTTTCTATAAATGGAATTATATATGTAGCCTTTTGTGACTGGTTTCTTTCACTTAGCATAAAGTTTTCAAGGTTCATGTTGTAGCATGTATTACTTCATTCCTTTGTATTCATTTGTTTGTTTCTGAGTAATATTCCATCGTATGCATGTGCTACATTTTGTTTTATCTATTCATCTTGATGGACCATATTGGATTTTATTGCTTTATCTTCATAAACCACCTATCTGTGACAAAACCTCGCTATTATTCCCTGTACCTCATTATCAGAAACAGAAACTTCCCTTTCAATGTCCTCTATAAGTAGCATATACTCAACTTCATTAGATAATACCGTCCACCTATCCAAAGCCATCTATTCTTTAAGTTCAAGGTCTGTCTAATTTATGAAACCTAATATATACTAATATATTTACTTCTTCCTTCTCTGATCACAAATATCATTTATAACATCTCTACAACACAAATTCAGAATTAATATACCATCTAATGATTTTTGGGGAGATCAAAAAATTGAGTCTTGTTTCTCTTCTTAGATTTCAAGCTCCTGGATAGTCTGTTTTATTTCTATATATTTAATCTGTGTTGCGAAGCATGTACGTAGAAGACAGTCAGAAATTACTTGATTGATTGTTATGGAATCTGGCAAAGGAGAGAACTTTATTGTTCATTTATTTCAACAAACATTTTTTTAATGTTCCACTGAGAAGTATTCTAAAAGTATTCTCCATTCTCAGGAATTTAGAATTTAGTCTTGTTACAGGATAAGGAATTGAGGGTTTAGGGCCCCTTAGATGCTGTTTTATTCCATCTTAACATTTTATTGTAAAAATTTTCAAATAAGAAGTTGAAAAAATTACACAGTGAACACCATACACCTACCACCAAAATTCTATAGTTGTTAACATTTTATTGTATTTTCTTTATTGCTTATTTCTTCATCAATCCCTACCTATCAATTTATCTTTTTGATATATTTCCAAGTAAATTGCAGAATGAGTATATTTCACCCCTGCATTCTTCCATGTGCATATCATTAAACAGAGCTTGATATTTGTTTTTTTTTTTTTATAAAGAAAACATTATATACAATGAAATATATAACTCTTATATTAACTATCTGATTGGTTTTGACAAATGCATTCACCCATCTAACCCAAATTCCTATTGATCTGGAACATTTCCATCACTCCAGAAACCTCCCTTCCCTTAGGTTTTAAAAGTTACCATTCTTAGAACCTAGAAATTAATATTTTTCTGCTCTTAGTATTCTGAAGTTAAACAGAGGTATAGAAATCAATTTATTAGGCAGATTAAAATAAATCTTCTTTGGTTAAGAGAGGTGATTAATATAGAACCAGAACTCAAATAGACTAAAACTATAGCCCCAGTCGTAAGGGCAAGGATGATATATCTCCTGAAATATTACTTTTTCTCAACTTGTGAAGTATAGCCCTTGATTTCGAAGTAGATCAAAGAATTATTTTTGTTAGATCATTGGCTGCAGATTTTCTCTGCAAGGTTTGAAGATCTGGAGCCTCAGAGATGACTTTAAAGAAATTATAAAATGGATATATTAGGAAGGTAAATTCTGTGGTGGTTTGTAAAATGGACAGGAGTCATGGAGAGCAGATAGGATCCTGCAAGATGGACTGTGATTCTATTCCATTTGTATCTATGCCTAACACTCTCATAATCACTTATTCCCTTATTTCCCTAACCTGCCCTCCTAGATAGGCTTCCTCATTCTGGACTTACCGTTCACTCTGGATCTGCAGTCTGCACTATCACATCTCTTCACTCTTCTTTTCCTCCATTTCGAGTCTTCTCCCCAAGCTACAGGACTAATTTCAAAACAGAGTCATGTGTAATTTGTATCTCTTTCATTTCCTCATTCCTACTATAGCAGTTTGTTTCAACAGAAGAAAATAGGGGACTTTTGCGCTTTGGATTTCTTTCAGACTGGAAGACTAGGCCTGAAGCCAAATCGTCAAATCTGCAGCAGAGCATATCTGAAGTATCCTTTAGCACAGATGAGCTCTCACATGCCACATTAGAAGACGCTTGGGATATGAGTAGTCAGTTAGAGAAACAGCAAGAAAACTGGAAGAGATATCTGGGGCCAGGTGTATCCACCCAGAAGAAAATAATCACACCAGAGGAAAGTTTTGAGCAAAACAAATTTGGTGGAAACTCTAGATTGAATACAGACATGGTTACACAACTGAGCATTCCTTCAAAGTCTAGTGAATGTGATACTCTTGGAATCAATTTGGGACATAATTCAGACTTACTTGATCAGAATAATATTCTTGCAAAAAAGAAACCTTATAAATGTAATAAATGTAGAAAAGCTTTTATTCATAGATCATCACTTACTAAACATGAGAAAACTCATAAAGGAGAGGGAGCTTTCCCCAATGGTACAGATCAGGGAATTTATCCTGGAAAGAAACACCATGAATGTACTGACTGTGGAAAAACCTTCCTCTGGAAGACACAACTTACTGAGCATCAGAGGATTCACACAGGGGAGAAACCCTTTGAATGTAATGTGTGTGGGAAGGCCTTCAGGCACAGCTCATCCCTTGGTCAGCACGAGAATGCTCATACTGGAGAGAAACCCTATCAGTGTAGTCTCTGTGGGAAAGCCTTCCAGCGCAGCTCCTCGCTTGTTCAACACCAGAGAATTCACACTGGAGAGAAACCCTATAGATGTAACTTATGTGGAAGGTCATTTAGGCATGGCACGTCCCTCACTCAACATGAGGTCACACATAGTGGAGAGAAACCCTTCCAGTGTAAAGAATGTGGGAAAGCCTTTAGTCGATGTTCTTCCCTTGTACAGCATGAGAGGACTCATACAGGAGAAAAACCTTTTGAATGTAGCATATGTGGGAGGGCTTTTGGTCAGAGCCCATCCCTTTATAAACATATGAGAATTCATAAAAGAGGCAAACCTTACCAAAGCAATAACTATAGCATAGATTTCAAGCACAGCTCATCTCTTACTCAAGATGAAAGCACCCTGACTGAAGTGAAATCCTATCATTGTAATGACTGTGGACAAGACTTCAGTCACATTACAGACTTCTCTGACCATCAGAGGATCCATACTGGAGAGAACGCCTATGATTGTGAGCAGGCCTTCAGTCAACAACCTATTTCTCATCCTGGAGAGAAACCCTATCAGTGTAATGTATGTGGAAAAGCTTTCAAAAGGAGTACAAGTTTCATCGAGCATCACAGAATTCATACTGGAGAAAAACCCTATGAATGTAATGAATGTGGAGAAGCTTTCAGCCGACGCTCATCACTTACTCAACATGAGAGAACCCACACAGGAGAGAAACCCTATGAATGTATTGACTGTGGGAAAGCCTTCAGTCAGAGTTCATCCCTCATTCAGCATGAGAGAACTCATACTGGAGAAAAACCCTATGAATGTAATGAATGTGGGCGAGCCTTCCGAAAGAAAACCAATCTGCATGATCATCAGAGGATTCATACTGGAGAAAAACCCTATGCTTGTAAGGAATGTGGGAAAAACTTCAGTCGAAGCTCAGCTCTCACTAAACACCAGAGAATTCATATGCGAAATAAATTCTAGGAACCCGAAATTAAATAATGTGCAGAAAGCTTTAGCTAAAATATTCTTACTCAGTATCAGAGGATTCTTACTGGAGAGAAAGCTTCAGAGTGTAATGAATGATATGTGTGTTTCTGTGTTGTGTGCAGAGAAGACTGTGCTCCTGAATAGTGTTTTTTTTGTTTTTTTTTTTTTAATAAAAGCTACATTCACAGATCTGATTACGGACTTGTAAAAACAATTACAAATATATATAACCTGTTGGAAGTGGTATGCCTATATATTGGACTTTATAAGACTTTTAAAAATATATGCAGATCACCAACTTTTAACAATTCGACTTGTAGTTCTCATTGTTTACAGCCTTTTTTTATAAACAAAATTCCTGCAGTAATGACCAAAACTTACTTTTAAAATTGCTTGACTACTGCAGTCAGTTGCAGCTCTTAAATTGAATTCACCATGGAAACCAGTTTCACCTCCAGGAATTTACTGGTCCATCCTCTTTAGTGTACAGATGAAGAAACGGAAAGCCAAAGATGCGAGGTAGTTTACACAGTGTGATACAGCTTATAATGGCAAAGCTGAGTGGAGGATGCAGGTCTCCTGGATCTTTGGTCCCAAGGTCTTGCCACTGAAAAGGTATTTTGGAATTCAGAGGGCTTTAAAATAAATTTTAAGTCAGATGCACAAACATTTAATGAGCACTAATGAGTTGAATACATTGGGAATCATAAAAGCCTAAGAGGCAGCAAGACATATGCAAATTTGTCTTATTTAAAGCGACTTGTTGGAAGCTTACAAACCAAAATGTTAAGAGAAACTGTAAATGGTTGAACTACTGGTGATTTTATTCCTTTCCCCCCAAGTATCATAATTATACTTTCAGCTAACATGTCAGTTTCATAGAATATTAATTCCTCTTATTGTGCTTTTTTGGATACTTCCATGAAAAAACAAAAACAAAACATTGCTTCCCAAGCTTCCTATATTGGATCAATGGGAAAACAAAATTAAGACAAGAATTTTTCCTCAATTTTACTTTAGGGAAGTATAAATCCATTTACCTATTACCATAAAATTTGTCTTTTAAATCAGTTTAGAGAATCAGCATGTGTGCCTTGGAAATGTTTCACCATTAAAAGATAACTTTAAAAAAATACATATCTATGGTGCTTTTCCATCAGTAAAATCTGAGTTAAGCTTCAGTAGCCCACTACAATCTTTAATGTCTCTTAATCCCTCCCATACGCTATCCTAAAGGAATTTCAAGAAGCTTGGTTGGTTTATTGGCACCAACAGTGCAGATAAATTTGGAAGCAACTGTGGGCATTGGCCCCTTTCATACGAGGGCATCTCAACCCTAAGATAAGCAAACTTTTTCACCTCAATGATGAATCATGGGGAGGAGTGATATTGGTGGTGGTGGTGATAAACCTTTCCTTTTGGCTTGCTTGTATGCCAGGTAGCAGAATCCATCATCCTTGTCTCATCCTGGACAACATGAGGCAGCTCCCAAACATTTTTTGTAATTCTTTGCAGGAAAAATTTGCCTGAGGGCTAAAATGTGGATGTTTAGCCCAATGCATGTATCACATGTGGAGCAAGATGAGATACTCTAGCAGATCTGCCCTTCCAAGATGACAGCCATTCAAAAAATATCGTGTTTACGGTGTTCCATGCTTAGCACACACACACACAACGCTAAGGCCATGTTTGTGCTGTCTTTTACATAGTTTAACAATAGATAATTCTACTCACACCCTCTCCTACCGTTTGGTTAGATTACCTGTCAGGAACTCATTTTGCTGCTGATTGTTTCGGGATTCCCATAGTGGACTATTTGTAAGAATAGCATGAATTGTAGCCAATCGCGTGCTACCCTACTGTTACGGAAGTTTATAAAGAAGTTCCAGAAGACCCAAAGGAACCACTGATTTGTATATGGAGCCTGGCCTATATCCAGCCAATCTCTGAATCTCACCACATCTTTATTAGTAGGGAGGGAGCCTAGAATATATGTGTGGCTGGTTGAGCAGAGGATTTTGTAGTCTCAGTCACCATGCACCATGCATTTAGGAATACCCAGCTTTCTAGGCCACATGAAATGCATCCTTGTAACATCGACTGTATTAGTTCAATAAATAGTCTTAGTTGAATGGGAGTCAGTTTGTCTTTTTCAATTTTCAGAACTTGGCTAAGATTAAAGAGTGACGCATCAAGGCAGAGGGATTAACTGCTAAACATCACAGCCAGGTGAGTTAATTACAATTACCATTTATTGAGTGCTTACTACTTAAAGGACATTCTGCTAAGTATTTTATAGCTATCATTTCAGTTAATCCTTACATCTCTCCATTCTAGGTCTTATAGTAGCTATTGTTGCCCAGCCTTTTTCTCCCTTTTTTCTTTGTAACAGTCCCTGCTGTACTGACCACAGGAATAGAAGTCAGGATATCCCTGGGACTCAGTGATTGTTTTGGGGGAAAGCATATGACCTAGTAGAGCCAATATTAGATTCCTTTGCCAGCAATTTTTTTCAAAACTGAGTTGACAGGGAAACTTTGATTTTGAGTTGGTAGGCCAAAAAGATGAAGGTTTTGAGCTTCCCGGAGCCTGATTCCTTACCAGAGAGGGGAAGTCTGCTGTAGTAGGAGAGGGTGCTACTGACATGATGGTGTTCTCATTTCTGATTCCTGAGGTCTTTGGACCTGGCTCAATTTCTGAAGCCCTTTCTGGAATTCAGTAGTCTCCAATGATTACCCCCTTTTTGATTAAGCCAACCTCGTCAGATTTCTGTTGCTTGTATTAAAGAATGCTAATACGTGTGTTGTATCCTTGTTTTACAATGGGAAAAACTCAGGTAAAGTAACTTGCTCTAGGTTATACTCCCCATGGCAGATTTAGGCTTCAAACCCAGACCAACTGGCTGCAAAGGCATAGCTGTTAACCACTAACATGTCTCCAGAGCCATGTTATGTTCAAGGAACTGCATATAATGCACAGAGTGATTTGGAAGTGAGTGAGTAGAGGGATGTGCTGGTAGGTTTGGTCAGAGACCAAAGAGACAAAATGAGGAATGGCCTTGGAATGGTTTTCCTGACTCAGTAAATTAAATTCCCTAAATTCACTCACAACCTTCATACCTTAATATATCAGATATTTATATTTGCCCATACTATAAATAATACCTTGTGTCATACTTAAAAGAGCTTTCTCATAAGTATTTTCCATGTTGCTAGTTTCTGGGTCTCCACAAGTCTCCTACTGTTGTGACGATATTTGGATTGTTTTTGGCATTGATTTTTATAATAATGACGCTGAATACTTGACTCATACAGGAATAAACTAGATAAGATAGCACAGAAGTAATCATCTCAAGATTGCAAAGGGGAGCCAGTCTCCCACTTCTCATATCTGGGTACATCTGGGGAAGGGCCTCAGGGCAGGTATTATGTCCCCAAGAGCATCTAGGACACCTCTATGCTCCATGTGAAGATAAGAAAGCACTTCTGAAGTTTGTAGGTGTAATGATGATGGTAATGCTTAGGCCTTCATAGCTACTAAACTAGTTCATTCTTACTTATCTGTTAAAAGTGCAAAAGAGCAAATGGCGGTCAGATTGCCACAGATTGTCCTACTTCAGCTAAATTGGTCTCCCTCTTAAATTTTCATAGGTTACTGTTAATATTCTTCATGTTACAACAGTTTGTATTTAATTATTTGGTGTTCTCCCCTCACCCTGCACTGTATTGTGAGTACTAGAATGGCTGTGAGTACATCTATTTTGCTTTTTGTTTCTCTGATCATCACAGTGCTAGACACATAGTAGTTACTTAATAATAGTCTCATTAAGTGAGCAATAGAGTGGAGATTTGTTGATAGACAATGAAGACTGACTTATAAATGAAAAGATGCTCAATCTTGAAATCAGAATATTGCAAAAGAAAACAGTGAGATACTATTTCATACCCATTAGGCTGACAAAAATTCAGAAAGTTGGAAGGAGAAAAATGAGTTTTTATACACTGCTGTTGGAGGGTAAATTGGTATAATCATTTAGGGAGTAATTTGGCAATAACCAGTAAAATTGAAACTAAGCATACTTCATGATTCAGTATATATACCTTAAACTAGCTATGTACCCTCGACTAGAAATTCTCCCGTTGGACATGCACAAGGATGCTCACTGCAGCAGTGTTTGAAATAGTGAAAATATGGACACAACACAAATGTCTGTCAGTAAGTGAATGGGTTAATAAGTGGTGGCATATTCTTACTTCATATAATACAATACCTAAATAAAAGAACCAGAGCATCTGACAAAACAAAATATTCTAGCTCTGCCTGTTCTGCTGCTGTGCCAATGTGGCTGGAGAAAAATGGAGCCATGGTGACTGGTCCTACTTTAAATTTCTGACTGCTAACTTTAAGCATTTGTTCCCTAGTCCAGTCATTATCCCAGTCTCCTAAGATACTATTTTATAACTTTTCTCAACCTCCAGCTGGTCCTCAGTCCTTTACCCCCGTCCTCCCTCAGCTGGTGACCTTGTTTCCTAGTTAACAGAAAAATAAAGATCAGAAGACAACGAACTACTCACCTACATGCATCTCGCCCACTAGCTCTTTCTTTCCTTATTGTTCCTGTTCTCTTATCTCAGACCAACTTCTCTGGTGTATTATATCCTGTCCTTAAACTAGGACTGCTTTCCTATAATTGTCCTCTTTCATGCATCTCTTTTTTTCTTGTCTACTGAATCCCATCAGCATAATAATGTATGTTTCCTCATGTTTATACATATATGTAAATATATGTATAAAGGTCACTGATGGACTCCATGTGGTTAAATCGTTTTTCAATCTTTTTACTTGATCTTTCAGCATTATTTGGTACCGTTGATCACTTCCTCACACTTGACGTTTTTTCACTGGGCTTCCAGGTTATCACACTTACCTAGATTTCCACATACTTAATTGACAGCTACTTCTCTCAGGTTCTTTGTTTTGCCCTGCTCTAGAAATGGGACCGCTTTTCTTTTTAAAACTCCAGCCACCCTCATTGAGGCCCTCATCCTGTTTCATGGCTTTAAATATCCATTTACTTGTTGTAACTTCAAATTTTATATCTCCAGCCCAGAAGATTGTACTCTTACAACCAATTGCCTGGGTGACGTCTCCGCTTGGATGTCTACAAGATAACTCAAATTTAACATGTCCAAAGATAAACTAACCCATGATCTCACCTCCCAGCTCTATCACAAGTATATTCCTTCCTCAGTCTTCCCATCTGGGAAAAGGCAATCCCATCCAGTTGCTTAGGCCCCCAAACGGGAACCATTCTTGATTCTTTTCTTTCACACCCCACATCCAAGCTTCAGTAAGTCCTGTCTCCTGATTTGCAAGATATGTGAGGATGACCATTTCTTGTTGCCTCCACCACCCTAGCCCAAATCATCATCTATGGCCCAGATATTTCCAATAGCTGCCTAGTTGGTTTCCCCACTTCTACCCTTGCCTCTCTTCATATTTGCAGTTCAGCAGCCAGAATGACACTAAAAATCTAAGATGGTGTCACTCTTCTGCTCAAAGCCCTCTAATAGCTCTCCATTTCACTAGATAAAAGCTAAAATAAAAGCCCTGCATAGTATTACTGCCCATATTATATCTGACTCTCCACTTGTCTTCCTTCTTGATCACTCTGGGCCCACTGGCCTCCCTGCGGTAACAAATACGTGGCAGGCTTCCACCTCAGAGCCTTTACATTTGCTGTTCTCTCTTCCTGAAATGCCCCTTCCCTAGATATCACATGGTTTGGTCCCTCACGTCCTTCAGATCTTTGGTTCAGATTTTACCAGAGAGCCCTTCCTTGACCACCCTTTCAAAATAGCAGTCCTCTATGGCATACCCCATCTCCCTTCCCAGCTTTATTTTTTTCCATAGTACCTACCACCACCTGACGTTCTAAATATTTTATTTATTATATGTCCTACTCTAGAAGGTAAGCTACATGAGAGTAGGGATTGGTGGGAGTGGGGGGTAACTTTTATTGAAGCATAACATACATACAGAAAGGTATGCAAGAACAAGTGAACAGCTTGATGACTAAGGGCAGTAACTCAATGAATGGTTGAACTGGATATACATGTATTAACGTGCCTAATATTGAAAATAAAATTGCAGAAGGTTACACACAGTGTGATATGTTATAACATTTAAAAATCCATGATACCTATGATGTGGTTCCATAGAGTAGTGGTTAGCATGTCTGCTTTACATGCAAATGGTCCTGGGTTTGCGTCTCAGTGGAGCCATGGTCCATGGTCTACAGCCATGCCACCCTGAATAAGCCCAATATCTGATCTCAGAAGCTAAGCAGGGTTGTACCTGGTTAGTACTTGGATGGGAGACCACCTAGGAGGACCAGGTGCTGTAGGCATAAAAACAACAACAACAACAACAACAAACATGATACCTATTTTTTTTTTTAATTCATGAAGTAAAAGTAGGAAAGTATTAAAATATCGGCTTCAGAATGGTGGTTTCCTCAGGAACTAGAAGGGAGAGGGATACGAAGGCTTAAAGTGTCATTTAAAATATATATATATGGCATGATTAACATTTGTTAAAAGTGTGATGCAGAGGTGTGTCGGAAGCCAGCCGACCAAGTCAAACCGAGTACCTGAATGGGGGAGCGGGGACTGAGAAAAAAGAGAAGACAGACAGGGTGCAGGAGGGAGAACAGATCTCACAACTGTCTCTCCGAGTTTATTTCTTATCCTTCTTTTTATACATAATCTGTTCCTTTTGGTATCCCAAGATAACATAATTAAAGTAACATCCTGAAGATCAAGGTACAATCCACACTTCCTTTGACACTCCCTTTGACACTCCCTTTATCTATACTTAATCTTCTTCCTGGAATTCCACAGAACCAGCCTTTTCCTTTTTATGCAAGCAGGCCTCCCAAGATAAACCATGCACTCTTGAATTTGGGGAGCTTTAGCTCCCTACAGAGGTGTTTATTGTATATGCCTCTCTGAATGTTTAAAATCTTTTACAAAGTCGACCTCCTTGCTCTTATCTGGTCCCTCCTCCCACAAAGCCATCTGCCTGGTTCTCCTCAGGGTATGAGCCCGTCTGTCTTGTACATCTAGCATGCCTAAAGGATTCAGGGAAAGGAAAAATAGGCATTCATGCTCCCAAGGGGAGAAGCTGATCTAAGTCCAAGAAAGAAGAGAGAGGTCTTAGCACTGTCAGGATCAAGTAATGTCATTTCCACTCTAGAAATGCCATTTCAGGGACCAATTAAAAAGGGAGAGCAGGGAAGCAAAGGGCTTCCTGTAGATAAGAACCTAAGTGATTATTTGCGGGACTTAGTAGAAGGAGAGAATTTTTGCTAATAAATTTCAGTGAAAACCTTGTAATTTTGGGAAAACACTTTTTTGTACAAACACATTTTAATGGATAAAGGAACCAAGAAATTCTGACTTCAAATATATTTTATTGTGCTATGATAAGTATTAGTTGTAATAACCAATGGGATTTTTGTTTTACTATGTGCATTATGAAACTAGCAATTACCAATTGTTCTTGAATTTTAATGCTCACTTTCAAAAGTTAAGACATGTCACAGGACTTTGGCTTGGAACTGCTGATAAAGCCTCAAAGGTGAAAACAAAATGTCATGTACCCCTATAGTCTAAGGGGTGCCACAGGACTCACTAGGAGGTGTGAGACTTGCACAGTCTTGCACTCCTGTGCCCCATTGACATGTAACCATGCAACAAGGGTCAGATCCAGAGGACAAGGGCCTTATGGTCCTGGGGTTAGGCCTCTCCCTCCCTATGGGACTTGAGGACTCAGGCACCAAAAGGATGGCTGGAGATACTGTGGACATCCGAAGTCACTAGAGCTGGGTGTCTATCCTCAGCGAAACCACAGGCCCACTTCGGGGCTGCCTCCACCCTTGCTGTCTACCCCTGAAGAGTGTGTGCGGTGGTAAGGGGGTGGAAAGAAATTGACAGGAACAGATGCCCACAACTAACGAGATTTCTGAAGGGAGGAGCTGCTAGAGTAGCCCATAGCAGCTGAGCATGGAAGCCCAACAAGGCCCCGCGTTTGTGTTGTGCCTAGGAAAGATAGGACAAGTCCATGTTTTTCTTTGATGCCAGAGATCACAAGACAGGATTTCAGTTGATCATGGATAGGGCAACTACATAATTGATCATCCAGAACCAGACTCCTAAGAATGAAGGGGTAGCTAACCAGATGGGAAGCTGAGGCTGTGCTCTAAAATCGGGACATATGTTTACCCTGTGCCTGGAGTTCCCGGAAGGGAGGAAGGAAGACACAGGGTGGCAGAAGCCTTAGGGCTGTCTCCCAGAGGCTGCCCAGCCAAACTAGGGGACGACCCACCAGGAGAGGGCTCAGAGGCGAGGACCGAAGTGGCCAAAGGAGAAACTACGCTGTCCCACTGTGAATGAACACACAGAACTGGGAGAAGATGCATGCAGCCCCCAGACAGCCGCTCATGTCCCTGTGAGGGGACCGCCCTGTCAGAACAGGCCACCGGCCCCAGGCTGAACAGGACTACCCCAGAGAACAGACACCTTCCTCCTCCTTCGCCCTCACCCGACCGACGCTCAGTGAAGCGGGCCGGGCATGCGGGCATCTAAAAATAAGCTATGAGTCTGGAGTTTTAAACTGGACTATACTAAATTTTAATAACCGTAAGTAAGCACAAAATTGCTTTTCCTCAGGTTAGGGGATCCTAAAGGGGGGCTGGACAGCGTGGCGGGAGAGGCCTCTTAATGGTGGCACCACAGCAGTTGGAAAGATTTGTACCACCAAATTTAGAATTAGCAGTTAAGTCCCAGTTGTGCGCATTAAAGAGGTGTCAAAGGAAGGCCACCGCTTCCCCCAACATTTAATAACGCGGTCCGCCAAGCGCCGTACACAATCGCGCGAAAGGAGCCTCCTCTGAGTGCTCGGAACCTGGCGCGACTGGAGAATATATTGCCCGAAAGCCTTGGCGGGATGCACTTCCGCTTCCGGCCTGACCTCTTCCGCCCCCGACGCGGGCGCTGGGCGGTGTTTGCTCGGCTCGGTTCTTCTGCTTGGATGCTTGGTTCCAGTGTGTGCTCCGCGCTCGGTGTTCGCTTCCCTCTGAGAGGACGCTGCCTCTCCCCGGCGTCCTGCTGTCACTGCGAGGCTATCGTCCAGCGGCCGCCAACTGCCGCTGGTGCCCCAAGGCCAGAACACCTCAGGCCAACTCCTCCCCTCTTCTTTCGCGCTTTGCCGGGTGGCTAGATACGGTTAGCTCCTATCACGTGACCTACTGGACAAAATTGGGATAAATTGAAGCGTATGAGATTATCTAGGTAAGTGGAGAAACTCCAGGTAATCATAGCTCTTCTCTCTGAAAAAGTGTGGCTTTTTCTGAGAAATACAGTATAAGTTTCTACTCCCCCAAAACAAGGTCGTAAAAACAGTGACACCATCTCTTCCTCTCCTCCCTTCTGCTCCCTTCCTTGGGACTGGAAAGGGCCTGTGCGGGCAGGCTGGAGGGAGGATAATGAACCATTACTGGGTTACGCTCCCAGTAATGGTGGTCCAAGTGATTAGCACCAGCTCTTCCATAGAAATAACTTAAGCTGGATGAAATGTTGAAAAAAGAAAAACATTTCAAAGAGCTAACAGAAGAATGAAGAATTAGGGATCAAAGTCTTGGAGAAGTGGGAGACTGAGTTCATAATCCCTGCACTCAAAGCTGCCTTTGCCTAAAGGCATTTGCTGAAGGAAAGACACCTGTGATACCCAGGTGTAAGGTTGGTGGACTTGCAGTATGAGGGGTACAAGTAAAAAAGTGCTGAAAGCTGGGAGGCTGACTAATCACCCCACATTTGAACTGGGACCCCAAATGAAGACACCCTCAAGAGGAACAAGCCCTGGCATTGCCATGTCTCCCAAATTCAGTTTTTCTTGGCAGAATAGAGAACCTGAGCCTTCAGAATCTACAGCATTGACCAAACTAGTGTTTGGCCCAGGTGCCTGACAAAAGTAAATGAAAATGATCCTTAGAGAAAGGTATTATTTCAGACATCAAAGTATTCACACACACACACACACACACACTCACACCCTATTTCTTAGTAACTTCTAGCACATTCTCAAAGGTGACCAGATAGACAAGGAAACAACATGAAAGAGAACATGCAGAAATAACAGACAATAAATAGAGACACAAATACTTCAGATACTGAAAGTATCAGAGAAAAAGCATAATGTAGCAATTCATAGTATTTTTAAAGGAATTTAAAAGACAAATTTGAAAATATCTGCAAAAACAAGAAAGCTTGAAAACTTGACATAGCAGATTACCAAATAGAACAATTTTTAAAATAGCCAATTAAACTGTGTTTAACAGCAAATAAACAGAAAATTAACAAACTGGTATAAAGGTGAGAAGAAATTGTTCAGAAACTAATGGGCGGAGACAATGAGATGGAAAGTACAAAAGGCAAAGTAAAACACATTAATCTGTTGAGTAAGAGAGCCCAACATAAATTTAATCAGATTCCCAGAAAGAAAATAAAGGAAAAGCTATAAGAAATATTTTAAGACTTAATGGCCAAGAGTTTTCCAGAACTGATGAAAGCCATTCTAAACTACAGATTCAAGAAGCCCAAACTCAAAGAGGATAAATGAAAATAAGTCCATAACTAGATAAATCATGGTGAAACAGTAGAACATAAAAAGTAAATAAAATCTTAAAAGCAATTAGGGAAAAAAATCCATTAACTTCAAAGAAGTAACATCTGACTTCTTAGCATCAATGGAAGCCATGCGAATAAGGGATGAAATTATTGTACTTAAAGAAAATATCTGCTTACATAGAACTCTTTATATAGTAAACATTTTTCAGGGATGGGGACACAAGTCTCTTTTATACAACTAAAACTGTAATTTCATCACGAGCAGACCCTAACTAAAGGAAATTCTAAAGGCTCTATTTCACATAAAATGATCCCAGAAAGAGAGACAAGAAAATACAGCTCAAAGAAAGTGGCAAACTGTATAAATTAAATAATTAACTGTATAAAACAACATTATTTGTAAGTGTAAACACACAGAATTAAAAACCAAGACAGTGATACTTACATTTCTAGCTATAAAAGTAGCTTGTCATAAACTAACACTCCTGCTAGAAATAGCTAGAAAAGCTGGATAAAATGCAAATATGTTTATTTGAAGGCATTGAAGAGCTGCCAAGACAGCCGGGAATTGAGGAATCAAGATGCCAGAGAGAAGGGAAGCTCATTGCGATAAGCCCAACATTCTGGGTGCCTCCTTTCCTAGAGAGGCAGTTGACCATACCCTAGGGACATTGCTGTACAATGATTGAAAAACAAAGGAAGCATTAAAAGCAGCTAAAGAAAAAAGACATTATACCTTCAGAGCGTAAACACTGGAAGAATGGTAAAAATAAAGCAATGTATAGTCAATCTATCTTGATAACTTTGTAAAGAGACAGGTGGTTACTAGACTTATTGTGGTGATCACGTCCTCAAGTATAGGTCAAATCACTATGTTGCACACCTTAAACTAACATATTGTATGTCAACTATAATAAAAAAATAAACCCCACTGGAGTTATCTAAGCTAATGGATAGAATAGAATAAAAAGTTTTAATTCAGAGGATGAGCAAGAACATGTGAGGGGCCCCCTCAAGACCCATAATTGCTGCCAGATTTGAGAGAGCTGCCCTGGAGACTTCCCATCCAGCTGAGGAGTTACAGTGGGTATTTTGACTCTATTTGAGGGGTCAGTGGAAAGGTTGCCCTGGTTTAAACCAAAGAGTAATGAGTCCCATGCCAGCTCTGGGCTCAGAAAAATCCCAAGATTCCACAGGCACAGAGACTGCCTCACCATCCCCAATCTGACCTAGAAGGACCTCTGCAGCTTCTGGAAAGGGGTGGGTGTGATCTGCCACACCTCTGCCCCCAAATAGTCCCTGTGCTAACAAGGGTTTGAGTGAGCAGCAAAGGGGCAGGAGCCCAGCAAGGAAATGACCAAAGGCAGGGAGAGAAAAGGGACACTCATTTGCCTCTCCTCTTAGTGTGTGACACTCCCCAGAGGTTGCCAGGTCAGTGGCATTTCCCCGTGCAGGGGTCCAACTCTGGGGTGGGGGTAACTCCACTGACCCAAAGACCCAGTAACACATCAGAACAACATTGGCAAGCCTGCCAAGAAGATTGGGGCCTGAGGCCTTTTTGTGGGACAAAATACCATACGTATTGGATCTTTATGGATCACCTCTCCTTCCAGGACCAGCAGGATTCTTCACACCCTTCTCTACCCGCTAAGTCTCCGCCCTACCACTGAGGTCCTAAGGTGTCAATAGGGAACCAGATGTACCATGGGCATGTAAGGAAGTGGTGACCTATGTGTCCTCCATGCTGATGAATCAGCAGCTAGAGACCTGGGTGCTGGTGGTGGGGTGGAGGAGGGGAGTAAAAAGCGAAAGATGGAGAAAAAGGGTCAGAGAGAGGGGTCCAAGAGGAGAGCAGAAAGGGATGGGAAAAAGAGGGATTGGAGCCAGAAAAACACCTCCAGGGGGCCCTTCCTGGGAGCTCAAGGGTGCTCAGTAGATGGAGATCCTGCACAAGTTACAGGAACCTTTTCTTGCATGTACATCCACTCCCACCACCAGCCAGTCTAAATCACCTGTCAGGAAAGAACATTCTTGGTCCTTTTCCACTTTCAGTTTATTTTCTAATTTCACCACACAAACACTTTTCGGGGAAGGTGATTAAGGGACCCCCCCACCACCATTTTCCAACCCATCTGGATGCCTCTAGTTCATACTATTTGTTACCTCAGGAGAGCCGTTGGGTGGGAAAACTCTGCCCCCACACCAGGCATTCTCCAGGCTCCTCCTGCTGTTATTTCTTAAATACAGGTCGCTATTGTTATGGCTAGGGAATCTTGGGATTTTTCTGAGCCCAGAGCTGGCATGGGACTCATTACCCTTTAGTTAAATAATCACCAAATTAATAGGTTTGTTCATTGTGCGGTGGTGGTGGTGGTGGTGGTGGTGGCTGCGGCGGTAGTAATAGTAGTAGTAGTAGTTGTTGTTTTCAAATTTGAATATGCATCAGAATCTCTTGGAGTGCTGGTTAAAACAGATTTTGGACCCCAGCCTGCTATTATGTGATTCAATAGATCTGGTCCAGAGTAGTTGCAGTTCTAAAAAGTTCCCAGATGAAGCTGACACTGCTGGTCCAGGGACTGCACTTTGAGAACCACTTTAACAAAAATACAGCTACTTTAATGGGATGCTTTGTTTGTTTTGTTTTTCAGTCGATGCTCTTCTCCAGTTAGTTCACACTTTTAGCCAATTTTTCCAGCTATATCTGTTTCTTAAATATGTCCAGACAACATTTCATAGAGCATATAGACCAAAATAGTAACAAAGATGGGAAGAATGAAAATGATATTCAAACTCAAGTTGTATCCATTAAGTATGTACAGCTTTTTGTATGTCAATCATACCTTAATAAAGTGGTTTTTAAAAAGAATGAAAAGAAAACCTTGTGTTCTTCGTTTTTTCTACAGTTATTGTAAGCATCTTGTTTAACTAAGTGGAAAAGAAAGTATGTTGGTGAAGGGGCACTGCTCAGAAGAAAGTCCTGGCACTCCAGTCCCAACAACAGCGAGCACACAGCGTGTTTGTGCCCTAAACCAGGCCTCCCCAGAGGGCTACTTCACCCTAGGGTCTTGCCAAGGTGAGGAAGGCGTGATCTCTGACAGAAGCCCTGTGGACCCCAGTCTGGGCTTTCTAAGAAATCTGGCGTGGGAGAGGAGTGGGGGCCTAGAGGCACCAGAGGGAGGGAAAGGGTAGGTGGCAAGAGCGCGATGACTGAACTTTCTTAGACCTTGGGAGGGAGCTGAGCACCAGCGTGCCTGCTACCTGGAAGACAGGTCCAGAAGCTTGGAGCAAAGGAGTTGGTTGCAAGTGGTGTGCTTAAATGTTTATTAGGAGTAGGAATTTTAATACGTCTGCATTTCTTAGGAGAGTGGCAGCGCCCTCTTTCACTTTTCCTTTGAAGTAAATATTCAGCCAAGTTTTAAATTAGAATTGCCAGTGTGTTACTTCTGTTGGTGGGTTGCAGTGAAAATGTTTACATTCACTTCAACTCGCCCTCTTCCCCAGAAGAGAGCAGTAGTTCACATTTACTTTTATTTCTGACTGATCTTAAAACCATTGTATTCTCCTTGTTGAGGATCTTATTTTCAGGAATGCATTTTTGTAAATAGATTAGGTTTGCTCTTTGCATTTTTATCATTTTTTCAACTTAACAGCATTGTTTTGTCTCCTCACTGAACATTCATGTCTTAGTTAAGGGTCCTGCACCTAGGAGGTACTCAGTAAACATTTATGAACTGGAAAAACAGACAATTCCAATGATCCTCAGTGCTTTTCCCCAGTCAATACTCCTCTGAGTCACCTGGGGCAGATTTCTTAAACTCTTTTGTACCTCAGTTTTCTCAGTTGTAAAATGGCCATATTAATAGAACCTATACCCCTAGGGCTGTTGTGGATTAAATGAGTTAATACATTGCACAGTGCATGGCCCATAGCATAATAGATGTTTCAGACTTGGAAGCAGCTGGGCTGTAGTGGGCACAGCATTGGACCTGTACTTAGAAGATGTGACATTAGCTGTGCAGTCTTTGGCATGTCACCTCCCCTCTTTGAGTTTTAGTTTGTGGCTTTAAAATGGGGACTACCATAATCCCACCAATTATGGCTGATGTGAGGATTAAGTGAGCTAATATCTGTAAAGCAAGTGCTGGGCTCTAGCTGATGTTCTTTAAAATGGTGAACAGGCTGGGATTGTAGGAGCGCTGGCCTGTGGGGGGTGCTTTCTATGGGTGCATCCTGGCTAGAGTGAAGGCTGCAGGACGATGCCCTACTCCTGGCAGGGACGCTGCATGCGTGCCGGTGGCCACCAGGAGGCAGTGCCTGATCACAGAGGGAATCTTGGAGGCGGCAGAGCCTGCACCAGCGGAGCCTTGTTGCTGGCCTTCCTCTCCATCTCTTCCTTCTTTTCCTTCCCTCCTTTAAATGATGCTGGAATTTCACAGCATCAGCATGATGAAGTACAGGCTCTCTGGGCCTCCACCCACGTTCCTGCACCCCGAGGGGAAATTTGGAGCACACGACAAATAGGAGAAATCAGAGTCAGCAATGGTGAGACCTATAAATTGGAAGTGCCCCAGTGTGATGCAGGAGGGGCCTAATAGCTCTGCCAGCAAAGTGTTCTTTTGCCCACAACTTTTTACTTAAAAAAAATTTAAACCAACAAACGTTTTAAAAACACAACAGACACTCTTATACCTCTCATCTTGATTCACCAATTGTCAATACACTTTGCCAGATTATTTACACACACCTTTTTATTTTTTGGCTGAACCACTTGCGAGTTACCTGTGGACCCTGAATATCAAGGAATTCTCCCACACGGCCACAATGCCGTTATCACACCTAAGAAACTCGACATGATATAATGTTATCTCTCATACAGTTTCATAGTCAGTTTTCTCCAGTTTTTTCAGTTATATCCTGTATAGCCGTAGTGTTGTTTATGATCCAGCATCCGATCAGTGTTCACCTAATTTTTTCTTTCATGACATTTTTGAATGGTCCACACAAGTTATCTTTTAAAAGATCCCACGATCTGACTTTGTTCTGTTTATTCTTCCTAATTAGATAAGTCCCTTTTGGTAAAATATTACATAGGCCATGTTATCTATTTACCATTACATCATATCAAGAGGCCCATCACGTAGATTTATACCATATTGGTGAGTTTGATCATTGAGCTACATGCAACAGTTTTCTGTTCTCTCCTTTTCCCCCTCACTTAAAAACTGAATCCGATCAAGACACTACAAGAAGCTACCAGCTAAATCCAGGACATGAGACAAATAGTCCAGTTTCTCCAACAATTCTATGGTATGGGGGTAAAAAGAAGAAAAGACTTAGAATAAAAGAGATTTAAAAGACATAATGGCCAAATACATTGGATGGACTTCATTTGAATAAAATAATTGTAAAAAGACATATTTGATACAGTTGGGGATATTTTAATATGGACTAGGTATTAGGTAATATTAAGAAATTACTGATAATTTTGAGCATAATGGCATGGTTATTTTTAAAGTAATATGTTAATTGTAATATATTCATGCTATGAACATTATACAGTAGTGAAAAAAGAATGAAGTAGAGCTTCATAAATCACACTGAACAAATCTCAGAAATAACGAGTGAAAAGCAAATTATGAGACAATTGCTTTACCAGTAATACCATGATATATTTATCAACATATATGATATATTATGACACAATAACATTATGACACTATATTAGATTTGCCTTTTGCATATATATCTAAAACCTGAAAAACAGTGCTAGAAGTTGTTTATTGATACATACGTATGGACCAAATATAAAGCCATGTATAGGAATGATCAATACTATATTTAGAGAGTGATATTTGGGGCACGAGAGAGAGTTGGAGTAGGGAAAGGCACATAGGAGACTTCAATCATAGCTATTATTTATTTAGTTTTCTTTTAGGCGAGGCAACCCTTGGCTGACCTCACAGATTGCAAGGATCTTGTCATCTTATAATCCTTTACTTTTTTATTTTTTATGCCTACAGCACCTGGTCTTCCTAGGTGGTCTCCCATCCAAGTACTAACCAGGCCCGACCCTGCTTAGCTTCTGAGATCAGACGGGATCGGGATCAGGCTTGTTCAGGATAGCATAGCCATAGACTCAACCATAGCTGTTAGAGTTTTAGTCATTAGGGTAGGTTGTAGTTAACTGGGTGTTCATTATATTGTTATCTTTCCTTTTTGTATATACTTGAGATTATTTCACAAAAAATTAAAATTTTTTTAAAGGAAAAACTTTAATTTATTGAGCAACTACTAGATTAAAAAAAGCTTAACATACATTATCTATTTTGATCCTCACCTCACTTTTTTAGTCATCTGCCACCACTCTGCCCTTTTTTACACTCCAGTCGCATTAGCCCTCCTGATGACTTTTTATTTTTTAATTTTTTTTATTTTTTTAACGCCTCCAGCACCTGGTATTCCTAGGTGGTCTCCCATCAAAGTACTAACCAGGCCCAACTCTGCTTAGCTTCCAAGATCAGATGAGATCGGGCACGTTCAGGGTGGCATGGCTGTAGACCTGATGCCTTTTTAAAAAGCTGGGCACAGCCCTGCCACAGGACTTTTGCACTTGCTGTTCCCACCACCTGAAATATTCTTTCCTATGAAGAGCATGGTTTCTTCCCTCACTTCTTTAAGTCTTTGCTCAACTATCATCTTTTCAGCAAAGTTTTCCTTAACTAGCTTACCTCCCTTAACCTGCTCTACTTTTTCACCATTGCAGTTGTCACCATCTGGCATATCACATAAATTACTGACTTATGTTTGCCATCTGTCTCCCCTGGTAGTATGTAAACTCCATAAGAGCAGGGATTTTTCTCTATTCACTGCCGTATTCCCAGTACCTCAAACGACTTGGCGTATAGTATAGACAATACATATCTGCCAAATGAATGAATATATTCCCTGTTACTGCATTACAAATTACCCCAAAACTTATCAGCTTAAACCATAAACATTTATTCTCTCACATGGTTTTTGAGGATGATGAATCTAAGACGCTTAGCTCAGTAGTTCAAGCTCAGGTTCCCCATGAGGCTGAACTCAAGCTGTTGGCCTGAGCTGTAGCCATCTCAAGGCTGAACTGGGGCTGCAGAACTCACTTTCCAGCTCATAGACACAGTTGTTGATAGACCACAGTTCCTCACTGGCTGTTGCCTGTGAGCTTTAGTTCCTAGCCACATGGGCCTCTCTCCACAGGGCTGCCTGAATGTCAAGGCAGCTGGCTTCCCTCAAAGTAATGAGAGATAAAAAACAAATACTCATAACAGAAACCACAATCTTTTTTTACCTAATCACAAAAGTGACATACCATCCGTGATAGGTAGAACAATGGCCCCCCAAAGATGTCTGTGTCTTAATCCTTTGAACCTGTAAATATGTTACTTTATATTGCAAAGAGACTTTGGAGTAGTAATTAAATTAAGGGTTTTGAGATGAGGGACATTGTCTTGGATTGTCCTCATGGGCCCAATGTAATCACAAGGGTCCTCATAAGGCAAAGAGGGAGGCAAGACAGTCAGTGACAAAAAAAAAAAAATGTTAGCAGTGGAAACAGGTTGGATGATGCACTTTGAAGATGGAAGGATGTTGCTGAGGAATGCAGGCAGCCTCTACAAGATAGAAAAGACAAGAAAACCTTTTCCCCTGGAGTCTCCAGAAGGAGCAGAGCCCTATCAACTACTTGATTTTCTGACCTCCAGAACTACAAGATAATAGATTTGTGCTGTTTTAAGCCACTAAGTTAAGTTTGTGGTAATTTGTTACAGCAGGAATAGGAAATGATTACACCATTACTTCTGCCATATTATATTGGTGAGAAGTGATTCATTCCACATTCCCAGGGTGTGACTACCAGGACACATAGTTACCGGAAGCACTCTAGAGGCTGCATACCACAATGAATAGTTATTAAACTCTATAGATAGGTAAACTGAAGCTCAGGGGACTGAAGTAACTTGTTTGAGGTCATATAGCTAATAATGGCAGAATCAGTGACAGTCAGAATAAATTCCAAACTCTTGAAAAATACCTACACGTACCTGTCTGATCTGGGGCTTGCCTCCCTCCCTAATCTCCTCAAACACCAAACTTATCCCCACCTGGGGCATTTACACTCCAAAATTGCTCTTCTCTGGGCTGGCTTTTTTTCACCATTCAGGTCTCAGTTCAAATACAAGTATTCCTTGATAATATAATGACTTTTTAATCCAATTTTAGTTTTCATATCTTATTTATTGTCCTTTACTGTCCAACATCTGTTCCCACTGCTCCTACCCCTCACTCATGAGGACAGAGTCTTTGCTTGCTTAATATTCTTTGCTGTATCACCATTGCTGGCACATAATAGGCGCTCAATGAGTATTTGCTGAATGAATGAATGAGTGAGTGAATGAATGAATTCATAGGGAGGTAAAATAGTTAAAAACAATCTCTTCAACTCATTCTTGGGCATCTTGAAATAACAGTTTTTACCTGGCAGTGCTTAAGAAGATTAAAAGAAAGAAGTCACAAGGCCTAGAGCCACAGGATATACTTTTAAAGAAATGAGAGTTTTGATTCTCCAACCACCACCAGGCTTGGCCTGGGGAGATTCACAGGGCTCTGCACTCTGAGAGCCCTTTGTCTCCAGAGAAGGAAGAACACTAGCAGGAGGGGTGAGCAATCCACCAGCACCTTTATTTGAATAATAACTAAACCTTTTCTTCCCAGGCTGGTTCTACTGGTCCCCACACCCTCCCTGCAGGCAAAAACCCTTTTCTGTTTAGCCAGGAACCAGAACTCTGTAGACCCTGCAGGTCAACTATAAATTGAATGAGGGTGTTTCACGCAGTGAGAACAGGACTTGATTAAGGAGGTTGGGTTCTTGTGATCTTGGACAAGGAACCTGTTTTCTCAATCTCTCTCTTATTTAGGAGGAAAGGGAGGAACTTGAGTGCCGAGAATTGGATTAAGCATCTCAGTTCACAGCCCACTCTAATAGTTTCTCTCTGGTCTTATTAATTTACTCACTCACTTTTTTTTTTTTTTTGTATCCCTACCCTCCACTCCCATTTTCTCCTGCCACCTTGCTTAATACCTTAAATTTGTACACAACTTTGTTAAATATGTAGTGTTGTTTCACATGAATGTGATTTAATTTTTTGATTAAAGGGTATCCTGCTGTAGATCGCATTCTGTTTACTATGCTATCCAGCCTCCAATATGGCCCTCAGTGGATCTCTTGGTATTCACATCTTTGAGCAGTCCCCTCTCATACTGAGTAGAGTTGACCCTACTCAACAAATAGGATATTGCAAGGATAACTGTACAATTTCCAAGACTAGGTGATAAAAAACATTACAAACACCTCCTTGCTCTCTCTTGGATCACTCACTCTAGGAAGAAGCCAGCTGCCATGTTGGAGACCACTGAAGCAGCAGCCCTACAGAGAGGTCTAAGAGAAACAGACCTCCTGCCAACAGTTAGCACCAACTTGCCAGCTATGTAAATAAACCATCTTGAATAATTCTCCCTCTTTGGCCAAACTTTCAGATGACTACAGCCTCAGTGACATTTTAACTGCAACCTCATAATAGATCCCAAACCAGAACCACTCAGTCAAGCTGTTCCTGAATTCCTTGTCCACAGATAATAAATGTTTATCTTTGTTTTAAGTCATTAAGTTTTGGGGTAATTTGTTACACAGCAACAGATAACTGATAATTTTTCATTTAGCTATGTAGTTTGTTGATCTATACAAGTTTCTTTGTGTTTGTCTAGTTCAGAAGTCAGCAAAGTTTCACTGTAAAGAGGTAAATAGTAAATATTTTAGGTTTCGCAGGCCATATGATCTCTGTCACAACTCTGGTGTTGTAGCACAAAAGCAGTCGTAGATAATACACAAACAAATGAGTGTGTCTGTGTTCTAATAAAGCTTTGTGGATGCTGATATTTGAATTTCATATGATTTTCATGTATCACAGATTATTCTTTTGATTTTTTTTTAATGTACAAATCATTCTCAGCTTATGAGCTAAGCTGTATAAAAGTAAGCCACAAGTCAAATTTGGCCCACAGGCCTTGGTTTGTTGACCCCTGGTCTATTTCATTGTTTCGAACTGCTGCATAATTATTCCATAAAATGCTTTCACCACATTTTACATATCTATTCCTCCAGTGAGGGGCATCCAGTTCATCTTCTCCCAGCTACCACAAAAAACAGCTGCAGTGAACACTCTCTGCTGTGTGGGAAGGTCCTTGGGACATTTGCCGAGAAATTGCTGGATCTCAAGATATTAGTCGATACTCACCAGTGGTGCACGAGAGCCCCATTTTCCCCACACCCTACCATCACTTGGTATTATCCAACTTCCTAATTTTGCCAATCTATGTGTTCGTGGCTCTTCTTTGTTTGGCTTTCCTGAATAACTAATGCATTTGAACATCTTTTTGCATACTAACATACATTTAGGTTTCCTCTCTAACTTGCCTATTCATGTTCTTCACTCATTTTTCTATTAGATGTTCCTGACTTTATCTTATTGGGGAGACCTTCTCTTCCTGAGCCTCAGTTTACCCACATGCACCACAGTTATCTACAAGGCTCACCTGAGATGCCATCCCTGTATCTTTCTATTTTTTTCCCACCTCCCCGAGGATGCAGCATACTATCCCTGTTTCTGAAATCCCTACAGCCATGTTTCAATAATGTGAAGTTGGCCTGGAGTGGGGTTTTTACCTATTTTAACTAATTTTAGAAATCCTGGTTTTACTTGGGGATTATAACTGAACCTTCTGGTTCAGGGAGGTTGATTAATAGTCCAGGGCCACCACTGGGGACCATGGGATTGAACAGATGTTGATGCTGGGTTCCATTAGGAAGAGCTTGGACTGCAAATCAGAATAAGACAGACGATAACACTTCACCTGGTCAAATTGGAAATGATGTTTCTAAATGAGAACACAAGCAAGTCATTGAAGAGAATGAGGCCATCTCTTCCTAGCTGGTGAAAGTGAAACTAGTTCTAAATTTTTTTGAAGGGCAGTTTGACAGTGATGTGCCAAAAGCCTTAAGCACTGCACATCCTTTGACTCACCAAATTCCTTGGAATTTGTCCTTAAGTGGTAATTGGTCAAAAGTAAGGAGAAAAGTATTTGGTGGTGGGGGGAAAAATCACACTTAAATATCCCACTGCAGGGGATGGAATGCTATATGTGTCATAAGAAAGATGTTCTACAGAAGGATTTCTAATGCTGTACTAAGATGCTTATACTTCACTTAACATGAGGTCCATGTTATAAAATGGTAGATATAGAATGATCTCACTTCTGTAAGGAAAAAATACATATGAATAAAAAACACTGGGAAATGTATTGAGTGCTTACTCTGTGCCATGCACAGTTTTTAGTGCTCTATAGCTTCATTTAATTCTCATACAACTCTATGAATAGGTACTATTATAATTCTCATTTTACAGGTAGAGAAACTGAGGTCGGAAAGATGAAATGAGCTCCCAAGGTCACAGATGGTAAGTGATGGAGCTGGGATTTGAACACCAGTGGCTGGCTCCAGAGGCACCCCAAAATATTCCCATGGTCACCCCCATGTTTGTATCTCAAGAGTAAGAGTGGTCCTTATTTCCTTTATCTGTATTTTCTGATTTTTCTACAATTAATTATTTTTACAGAGCATTCACAAAATTTTAAAGACCATCTTCCACCCCAGCCCCATCATAGTGGTTGGTGCCTTTGGAAATGTAAAAGTGGGGGAAGGTGTGAAGGGCGATGCTACAGGGAAAAGAATGAGGAATGGGATGGAGCTTTGCTCACTTCAAACACTACCTCAGGCCCCAAACGCTTTTTCATTTTGTTCTCAAAAATATCAAGGAAATCAAAGGTCAGATATCAGCTGTATGAACTTGGATCGGTTCCTCACCCTTTCTGAACCCTTTTCCAGATATGTCATATGGATCGAATTTCTGGAGGAATGTCCTTGTCCCCCTTCCCTTCCTTCCCAGCACCCTGAGTGAGGCACAGGGACAGAGAGCCTTGCTCAGTGGTTCTGGGAAGGAAAGGAGGGAGGAGCACAGGCCTGCAGGAGAGGAGGAAGCTGGCATCAGGAATGGCTGGGGGAGTGGCAGAGGAGCAGCAGTTCCTTCCTGTCATATCCTCTCCCCTGGGGCTTTGAGGAGTGACTACCCAGTTTTTGGGTGTAACTCTGGAAAGCTCTGTGCTGTGGTGAGCGCTGGATAGGGAATCAAAAGACCTGGGTACCACTCATACCTCACCACTGGTTACCTGTCTTAGAGCAAGTCACTCCCTTCTCTGAGCCTTGATTTTCTCAGCTGCTTAGGGGTTAATGCACGGCTGGTTGTGATAGCATGTAGAAAGGGGCTTTGCAGAAAGCTAAATGACGATGTGCTCAACAAACTATAGCACACCTCCTGTTTCTTCTTAACAGCTTATCTATAGGGATCTTATCTATAGGAATCTATAGATAAGCTGTTATCTATAGATAAGCTGTTATATCTATAGGGATCTATAGATAAGCTGTTATATCTATAGGGATCAACAAACTATAGCACACCTCCGTTTCTTCTTAACAGCTTTATTGAAATGTAATTCACATATAACACAATTCACCCATTTAAATTGTACACTTCAGCGGGTTTTAGTCTATTCACAGAGTTGTGCAATCATCACCACAATGTTCATTATGCACCAAAGGAATCCCACACTCTTTGGCTATCACTATCACCCCTCATTTCTCTCAGCAATTCAGCCCTACGCAGCAACTCCTCTACTTTCTGTCCCTATAAACTTATTCTGGACATTTTGTATCAGTGGAATCATATAATGTACCAGCTTTTGTCAGCCTCCTTCACTTAGCATAGTGTTTTTAAGGCTTTTCCATGTTGTAGCATATATAAAACTTTCATTCCTTTTTATAGCTGAACAATATTCCATTATATGGATATACCACATTTTGTTCATTCATCGGTTGATGGACATTTGTGTTTTCTACTTTTTGACTATTATGAATAGTGCAGTTAAAACTTTGATGTACATATATTTTTATTTCTTTGGAGTATAGACTTAGGAGTGGAATTGCTGGGTTAAATAGTAATTATATTTAACATTTCAAAGCAACACCTGCTTTTATACAGTCTAGGAGCAAAGAATGGTTTTTGTTTTTAAGTGGTTGGGGGAAAAAATCAAAAGAAGAATAAAATTTTGTAACGTGAAAATTACATAGAAGTTGAATTTCAGTGTCCACAAAGTTTCATTGAACAGCTACATTCATTCTTTGATGTATTGTCTGTGGTACTTTTGCACCTAATGGCAGAGTTGAGTAGTTGGGAAAGAGATCATATGGCCATACAAAGCCCAAAATATTTACTATCTGGCCTCTTATAGAAAATGTTTGCTAACCCCTGAACTAAGTTTTGGTATTATTATTATTAATTATTGTTTGGTGTTGGCAGCTTGGGCATATACTGCCTCTGGGTTTGTTGGCAACCAAGACTCAAGTCATCAGCCCTCTCTGCTAGGTCCTGGCCTGGCAGCATAAAGGAATGAGAGCTCACATTTGGCCCTGTTTGCTGGATGGAGAAACTGAGTCCTGCAGGAGGGCTCAGGCTCATGCAAACTGAGGGGAAGTGAGAGCCTAGCTTTCTTCCACTCCTGGGTGGCCTACCTCCAAACCCCCAGCTAAGAATGGCTGTGAATCATTGATTGCTAGCATTTGCAGAGCACTCCATTTTGTCAGAGCACTTTGGTCATCATTAATTAGTCAGAATCTGGCTCCAACTGTTGCCCAATAAAACAAAAACAAATGGCTTTGATGTCTCTGCCCCTAAAACTGGAAGCTTCCATTTGCATTTCAAGGCTTTGTACGGGTAGTAGATTCCTTCTCTCTGCCCATCACCCCATCACCCCTCAAAGACCTAAAACCTATTGTTTTGGCAGAAATCAGGCTTCCTGAAGGAAGGAAGGAAGTCTTGGGGTTGGACCCCCCAGCCCTCATAGCTGGTATCTTCTGAGAAGTCACATCCCCTGTCAGATCTCTGGGGTGGTTGTGTGAATTAACCAAATTTGTGTTTGTAAAAGTATTCTGAAAGGACTCTCAGACACTGCTGGGGGGAAGGCAAAACTGCACAGTCACTTTGGAAAATACTCTGGCAGTTCCTCAAATGATTAAATCTGGATCCAGCAATTCCACTCCTAGGTATATACTCAAGAGAAATGAAACCATGTGTCCACACAAAAACTTGTACACAAATGTTCATAGCAACATCATTCAAAATAGCCAAAGAATAGAAACAACCCAAATGTCCATCAACTAATGAACAAATAAAATATGACATATCTATACCATGGAATATTATTCAGCCATAAAAACTAATGAAGTACAATATGTGTTACAATGTGCATGAAACTGAAAACACATGTTCTGTGAAAGAAGCTAGGCACAAAAGGCCACATATTGTTTAATCGCGTTTATATTAACTGTCCAAAATAGGCAAATCCATAGAGACAGAAAGTAGATTGGTGGTTGCCAGGGGCTGGACAGAGAATAGAGAGTGACTATAAATGGACACGAGGTTTCTTTTCAGGGTGAAGGAAATGTTCTAGAATTGATTGTGGTAATGGTTATGCGACTCTGTGAATATATTAAAAACCATTGAATTGCATGTTTTAAATGGATGAATTTTCTGCTATATAAGTTATACCTCAATAAAGCTGTTTTTAAAAATGTTCTGAAAACTGTAAAATGATGAGCACAGTGATATTTACATGCATAATAGATGATCTATCATAATGGATGGAGCTGAGTATTCTGACCTGTCAGTTTAGGGTAGTTCCTAAGACTTTTGAAATCGGAGACATGTGGATATCTTGCTACATATGACCTTGGGCAAGTTATTTAACTCTCTGAGCCTCAGTCTGCCCATCTGTAAAATTGGGATGATAATCTCTGTCTCTTAGGATCGTTGTGACAATTAAATGAATATTATAGGAACATGCTGACCTTGGTACTTGACACCTAGTAGGTGCTTGGTAAATGATGATGACTGTTTTCGCACAGTGTTACCTGACACCTCCTAGCTAACTCAGGGAGCAAGTCCAGTGCTATTCCGCTCTCTTCAGAAAAAATTGTTTCCAAAACCTGTCTTATCATGATAATTACCTGGAATACCTCTTAAAAATACAGCTTCCAGGGCCTCACTTCAGACCCACTGATCAGGCCCTGGAAGCTGTATTTTGAAACTCTTCAGGTGATTCCTATAATCAGGCAATTTTGGAAAATGGGGCTGGTCCAACTTGGAGTTGTTTTGCTTCTTATTTGTACCCTTCCCCACAAACCCTTAAACTTTTGTTGTTTGCCATTTCACCTTGACTTACCATTCTTTGCCACAGTTCCTTCTATTTAAGAGTTCATGCTCTCAGCTTCAGTAATAACATCCAGCACTTGAGTTTCTAATTTCTTCATACTTTAATTCAGGGCAAGGATTGATAACATTAATAATAACAGCAATAGTGAACCTATATGAGTTCAACCCTCTGCAGGGATTTCCTAGGTTCCCTCTCCTTTATGTCCTTATGGCAGCCTTGTGAGCAGGTTTAAATAACTTAAATAACTTCCCCAAGGATTTTAGGAGGGTAAGTGACAGAGTCAGAATTGAAACTCAGTTTTTTATGACCCCAAAGCCTGCCTAATTAACCTTACACTATACAATATTCACTAGTTATCCCAGTTCTTCATATGAGAAAAAGGGACTCAGCAACATCAAGACATCACACAGCAGCTCCTTAACTAACAGGCCAAGGATGGTTTTTGTGCCCTCCAGTCTAGGGCTTTCTCACTTCGTCATATTGTGACATAAATCCCACTCAGTGACTTTATCAGCAAATACCATACAAAAAGAAAAATATTGAATGATTTTTAGGGTCAACTTAATATGTTTTTTTTTTTTTTACTTCTAGAAAGTATTCTCAATGACTGATAGTAGTGGTTAACATTTATTGATCATTTTCTTTGTGCCAAGCATTGTTTTAAGTGCTGTATTTGGATTAGCACATTTAGATCCTTCAACAATAGATGACTTGGCTACCATCATCATCTTATCATCATCCCCATATCACAGATGGGGAAACTGAGGCACTGAGCTATGAGGCGGTTTGCCTGAGATCACATAACTAACAAGTATTAGATCCAGGATTCAGATCCAGGCAGGGTAGCTTTGAGGCCTGTGCTTTAACCACTATTTTCTGCTGCTTCTTACTTGGGAGGATGTTCATGCAGTGTGGATTATAATATGGAAAAATGGAATACAAGCTACGTGCCCAACAATAGTACACTGACCAGATATATTATGGTGTACTCTTTGGATAAATACCCTGAAGCTATTAAATATGATGCCAGGGAAGAACTTTCAATAACATGGAAGTGTTGACAACATTTTAAGTGAAAAAACCAGGTTCAAAAGTGATACTACTCATTGTACAAGTCCACTTATGTAAAGCACAAAATTAGGCAAATCTAATCTCTGTTTTAAAAATCAAGATAGTGGTTACCCTTGGGGATTAAGGACTTGCAGAGGGCACAAGTTTGCTCCTGGGGAAGGTCACATTTGTCCCTTATTTTGGGTGTTGGTAACATGTGTGTAGTGTCACTTATGATCTGTTTGCTTTTCTAATACAGAAATATTGTGTTACACGTCAATGAAAAGTTTAAAAACATGGCAGTACCATATGATCCTAATTTTAAAAATATGTATGTATACATTTGCATGGAAAAAAAGAATGGAAGGAACCTAAATTGAGGGACATTTTATAAAATAACTGGCTTATATTACAAAAATGTGAAAATCAAGAAAAATAAAGGCTGAGACACTATTCCAATTTAAAGGAGGCTAAAATGATATGACAACTCCATGCAATGCAGAATCTTGGTTTAGATCCTAGATTGGGAAAAAAAATGCACACACACACACACACACACACACACAGACACACACACACATATACATGGCTGATTGATTAATTTAAATGTGGAGTATAGATTGATGACAACTTTGTTGCAATATTGCTTAAATGAGTTTGCTTAAATGTACCATGGTTATGGATGGGAATATCTTTGTTCTTAAGAAATACACAATGAAGTATTTAGTGGCTAAAGGGCATGATATCTCCAATTTAATTATTAAATTGTTCAGAAAAATACATAAATAAATATTTATATGGAGAGACAAAATGATAAAGCAAATAGTAAACAACTTGTTGACATATGTAAAGGGTTTCCGGGAATTAATTGTACTATTCTTGTAACTTTTCTGTAAGTTTGAAATTATACCACAATGGCAAATTACCAAAAAGGAAGGTAGGGGAAGACATACGTAAACTTTTACTCTTCTGAGAATAGTACTAAAATATAAAATTGAGAAAGACAAATACTAATTTTTCAAAAAAGCAATAAAATAGTCATATACTTCTCTGAAAGTGAAAGAAAATGGAGGGGAATACACCAAGCATCAGCTGTGTCCAGGTGGTGCTGTGACTCGCTGGTGACATGCAAGGCCTCTGACATTAGGTAGCTTGAATTTGAATCCAGACTCTGCTATTCACTAGATATGACAACCTGGGCAAGTTACTTACATTCTCTGTGCCCCTGTTTCCACTCCTCCCCTATACAATGGTGATAGCAGTGCCTACTCATGGGGTCGTCACATGGGTACACACTGAGGCTCAGTAAATATCAGCCAGTATATCTGGTTGGTGGGATTATGGGTGAAACAGTCTATGTATTTTGTTTTTTTCTTTTACTTTCATTGAGATATAGGCAACATGTAACATATTAGTTTCAAGTGCACAACAAAATGATTTGATATTTGTACAGACTGTGAAATGGTCACATAATTAGTCTAGTTGACATTCATCACCACACATAGTTACAATTTTTTTCTTGTGATGAGAACTTTTAAGATCTGCTGTCTTAGCACTTTCAAATATACAACGCAGTATTGTTAACTACAGTCACCATGCTGTACATTACATCTCAGGACTTATTTTACAACTGGAAGTTTGTACCTTTTGATCCCCTTCATCCATTTTATCCATCTCTGCAAACCCTGCCTATGGCAACCACCTGTTTTCTGTAGCTATGAGTTTGAGTTTTTTTTTTTTTGGATTCCACATATAAGTGAAATCATACAATAGTTGTCTTTGTCTGACTTATTTCACTTAGCACAATGCTCTCAGTTCATGTATTTTTTAAACTCCATAAAGTGAACACAGTAGTTTTGTAATCAGAGCAACAACAAAACATTGAATAAAAATGTCATTAACGTTTTTTCAAGGGACAAGGGGAGGCTCCTTTCCAATGGCTCAGCTCTTCCCTCTTGGCCCTCCATCTCTCTCTCTCCTCCCCACTTGCCTCACTCTCGCCCCCTCCCTTCTGCCCACCAGATTGCATTCCTCACTTCTTTTCCCAAAGAACTATAATTAAGCTCTTACTCTGTAATTGCCATTTCATGGCTCCCCATCTGAAATCATGTTCCTGCTCAGCCTGGTTTGCATCTTCTTCTCAGCCTGGGAAAGCAGAGGCAGGATTCAGCAGAGCCCAGGATGGGCCTTATGCTCTAAGAGCGATACGACCTCTATTTGTTGAATATAACCTCTGTGTGTGCCAGGCACACTTTATGTGCTCAGCCCCTTCCCTACATTACATTATTTAATCCTCACAACAACCTTGTGAGGAAACTAAAGCTTGAGGAGGTAGAGTAAGTCATCCAAAGTCCTCACAGGTAGTGGCGGAGATGGTATTTGCATCCCGTTTGATCTGGCCTCAAAACAGAGAGGTGGTACTCCTGTTTCCTCAACTGACAAGTATATTCTGAACTCCCCACACCAGGCACCAGTGCTCTGGTGATAGTTTGCTTTCAAAGCTGCATCCTTACCCCTCCCTTTATCCTCACACTTTAAATTATGGCTTTGCAGCTCCTCCATCTAAAAAGTCTATTTCTCCAACCCTTGAATCTGGCCCACCCTAGCTTTGACTAATAGAATGCAGCAGAAATAATAGTCTACCTACTACACCAAGGCACCAAGAAGCCTTGCATTCTTCTGCTCTTTCTCTCAGCATACTGCCTTTGCCATGAAAACAAGCCCAGGCTAGATTGCTGGAGCATCATGACTCAGTCACCAAAAAGCCAGCCAGCTGCTAGATATGTGAATGAGGCCGTCCTAGACCAGCAAGCCATCAGCTGACTTGCTGCCTGACTGTAGATACATGAATGAGCCCAGTAGAGATTAGCCAAGCCTGTTCAGATCAGCAGAACCACCCAAATGACCCACAGACTCATGAGCAATTGCTTTAAGCCACTGAGTTTTGGGATTTTTTTTTTTTTTATTCAGCGATAGCTAACATGAAGGTTGTTGGTGACCAGAGTGAATTCAATGCAGTGGATACGTCAAGAGTATCCAGTAGGGGCTGAAGAAAGAAGGAGCAGTGTGAGCAGAAGCACTTTGGTGAAAGGGAAGCATGCCATGAGGCAGTGGCTCCAGGAAAAAGTGGGGTGGAAGGAGGACTGCTTAGTCTGCTTTTCTAATAGAGATAGTAGAACAGTGTGTTTTTCAAACTGAGTTTTGATTGTTCATTGGGTCAATTCAATGGGTGATGACCAGTACTTAAAAAAAAAAAAAGATTGAACAATAGAAAACCATAGAGTACATCACACATAGTAAGAGTAAGTATTGTTACATGAAACTTTTGTATCCTGATTTCTAAAACCATAAGTTAGTTTTGCCTGTACTTAAATTTATGTAAATTGACTCTTCTGTGTCTGGATTCTTTCACTCAACATTATATCAGTGAGATTCATCCATGTTACTGCATGTTGCTGTAGCCCGTTCATTCTCATGGCTGTACAGTGTTTCATTGGGTGAATATATCAATTGATTTATCCATTTTAATGTTGATACCCTCGAAGAGAATGCAGTCTTGGCAATGGCTCAACAAATAAATGCAATAATGGCTAGCGAGTGCTTTTTCCATGTTATTATCTGAGTCACCAGGCCCTACTCACCTAGGGGTAAAGATAGAGTTGCCATGATATGTGCAGGGCACAGAATAGAGAGGATTTGATTGAGAAGAGATGACGACATGACCAGAAAGGTGTATGTTTCTTCAAGATCCCACAGCTCCCTGGGATTGTTCTTATCCTGCTGTTTACCATGCATCATAGAAAAATGTCTTTTCATCTATCTGTCTCCCCACTAGATGGTGAAGGAGACTAAGTCTTCTTCATTGCCAAATCCTCATTCCTGAACCAAGCTTGAGACTGGCACACAGTGGGCACTCAGGAAATGCTTGCTGAATAGGACAAGGTTTGGGTCAGTTCAGGAGAGCCCTCATTGCCAGGCTGAAGAGTTTAGACTCCATACTCAAAAGTAATGGGAGCCTTTGAAGGTTTTTGAGCATGAGGAGGTCATAACCTAAAGAGTGTTTTATAAAAATTAACCTCAGCAGCAGCAACAGCAGCAGGGAGGAGCATGTTATGGAGAGAGAGAAACTGCAGGCGGGGTAGGGGTAGGGGGGCTAGTTATAGAAAAGACAGTTAAGAAGCTGTTGCAGAAACGAATGAGGACCTAAATTAAGGTTATGGAGGCGGGAACAGAAAAGAAAGGACCAACTTGGGACACATTTCTTTTTTTCAAAATATGAACTATAATCTCACTTTTCTAAAACCATGCATTATTTGTATGTGTTTTAAAATATAACATATGTAAAGAATCTTATAAATCACTAGGCTTGATACTAGTCAGCTGAAGAGGCTTCTGGAGAAGTGGTATTTGTGTGTGTGTGTGTGTGTGTGTTTTAAATATAACCATGTATTATTTTTCGACCTTACAAAAAACTCTGTGAGGTAGGATGTTGTTAGTTCCACTCTCCAGATGAAGAAACTGAGGCTCATAGAGAGTTTTAATCACTTTTTCAAGGTCGCACAACCAGTACCACTTCAGCAGGCCTTCCCCAGAGATACTCTGAAGGGATAATCAAGGAGCCTTCATGATTAATTGGATGGGGGAGGGGAAGAGGGGAAGAAGAGAAGAAGGGATTAAAAATGACCAGGACACTTTGAGTTTAACTAAGTGGAAAATAACCAGCAAGTCAAAAGGAAGTGCTGGATTATTGGAGGAAGATTTAAGCCAAAGGAATGAATATATATTGATGGAATTTGGTGCATCAGATTGGGGCTCAGAGGAAAGTTCACAAGTGCACTCCTTGTGAAATGTCCCCGCCACTGAGCACCCTCTAGCAATTGAGCATTTTCAAGATAAAAAAGAAGTTCAACCTCACATTCCCAGGCAAGTGGTGTGTTCCTCTGCATACTTGGGTCCTTCTGCATCAGCAGCTTGTACTTTCTAGGGCTCTATGTGGCCTGATTGATTGACCAGGCTTAAAAGGCCTGCTGTTGAATTTAAGATCTCAGGCTTCCAGCCTCTATAAGTCATCGACAAATACCAGAAGTCCTGGCATGAATGTGAGGTTATTATTCACCAGAGAAGACATTATAAACCACAAGAACGCAAACCCAGCAGGTAGGAGTGGCCACCTAGCTCACTAGGCACTCAGTGTCCTCATCCATCCAGTCAGCATAATTCATAATTAAATCTGCAGCAGGCAGAAGGTGAACTAGAATGTAAACTGCGTAAACTGTGTTGGGAAAGCACATTGAATGCAATTTAATTTCAAAGTTCTAGAGGTCCAGAACCTGAAATGCTTGTGACATTTCAAGTTGAGGCTACTCCTCTCTACCCTTCACTGGGACCATCCCCTGGAGGGAGATGACCCAAAGGGGAAAAAAAGTTGTTGGGTTACTAGGAGTATTAGTTAGGGTTTTCTGGAGAAACAGATCTAATAGGCTAGATATAGATATACAGAATGAGATTTATTATGAGGTATTGGCTCACGCAATTATAGAGGCCGAGAAGTCCCATAATCTGCTGTCTAGAAGCTGGAGACCCAGGAAAGCCAGTGATATAGTTCCAATCCAGACTTGAAGGCCTGAGAAGGGGTCATGGGTGGGGGCAAAGTTGTAGGTCCCAATTCAAGTACAATGGCCTAAGCACCAGAAGCACCAATGTTTGAGGGCAGGAAAAGATGGATGTCCCATTCAAGCAAAGAGCAAATTCACCCTTTTTCTGCCTTTTTGTTCTATTTAGGGCTTCAGTGGATTTGATGATGCCACCAGCATTGGTGAGGGTGGGCCTCTTTACTCAGTCTACTGATTCAAATGCTAATCTTCCAGAAACACCTTCATAGACACATGCAGAAGTAATTGTTTACCAGATATCTGGGCATCCCTTAGCCCAGTCGCATTGACACAAAATTAACTATCATACTAGGTAAGGTGTAGGTTTGGAAAACTGTGGCACTAAAGGGGCTATATGCTCAGGCCCCATGTATGTTTCCAGTTAAATATATCGTGGAGAAAAAAAAAAAAGCCAGCATATGGGTAAAGGATATAAAGAATTCACAAAAGGAAATTTAAACGGTACATAACCATATTACAGGGTCACCATGTTGCACAACTCCAGGGGGCAGCACTCTGTGAATTCTATTCACAGAGGTGTACATGATGATGGTCTGTAAGTGAGGATGCTCAGCTTCTTCCATAATAAGAGAAATGCTAATTAAAACAATAAAGTACTATTTTTCATGTATTGGATTGACAAAGCTCAAAGAGTTGGTAAAATCCCGTTTTGCTAGGAGTATAATTTGGAGGATGTAGTGAATACCGTGGATTGGCTCTCTCAGTCATGATGAAAAGCATCATCACATCAACAGGCTAAAGAAAAAAAAAATCACATGTTCATATCAATAGATACCCAAAAAGCATTTGACAAAATTCAACATCCATTCATGATAAAAATTCTTAGTAAACTAGTAAGAGAGGGGAACTTCCTCAACTGGATAAATATCTACAAAACTCCTGCAGCTAACATCATACTTAGTGATAAGAAATTTGAAGCTTTCCCAGTAAGTTCAGGAACAAGGCAAGATGTTCCCTCTTACCACTGCTTTTCTATGTGATACTGGAAATCCTAACTAATACAATAAAACAAGAAAAGGAAATAAAAAGGATACATTTGGGAAAGAAAAAATAGGGCTCTTTAAAATTGTGCTTTATAATGATTTATTTTCACATTCTAAATAAATACTAACTTTGGCGCCTAATTTTGTACTTGTAATTTTGGGGCAAGGATTCTTAAAGAGGGCCTCTCTGATTATGCATTCTTCAGCCCCCTGAAACCTGGATCTACCTGGATGAACCCAAGTTTTAGTCCACAAAAATTTATGCAGAAAGAACCCCAAGTTCTCTTCCTTAGAAGGAAGCTCTGGGTATAATAGTTTTACTGTCAGCTGTATACCTGGCATGCTCAGAGAGCAGGCAGATAATAAACACAAATATGAAGCTTTTCACATGTAAATATTAACTCTAAGTTAATAAAGGTAAGGTTTTAGGCACTACCTCTAGGTGAGAAATTAGCCGGAGTGAGAGTGGGGGGCTGGGAGCAACCTGGTCATTCATTCATTCAACAAATATCTATTGAGCATATGCTATGTGCCAGGCACTGTTCCTCTGAAACAAAACATTTAAAATCTCTGCCCTTCTTGTGCTGTCATGGCAGGGGAGAGGAGAACAATAAATATAGTAAAAAGTAAATTATATATTACGTTAGAAGGTGAGACGTACTAAGGTAAAAAAGCAGGATGAAGGAGCTGGAAAATAGTGAGTGCAGGGATGCAGCTTTCGATAGTGAGGTCAGGGAAAGGCTCAATGGCAGGAGAGCCAAGATCTGAAGGACGTGAGGGAGGGAGCCCTGTAGCCCTCTGAAGGAGGAGTGTTGCAGACAGAGGGAGCAGCATGGACAGGAGTATATACTTGGTGTGCTTGAGGAAAAGTTCAGAGGCCTGAGTGTTGAAAAAGAGTGAATAAGGGGGAAATAGGAGAAGAAATCTGAATGGTAATGGGGTCAGATATCGTAGGACTTTGTAACCATTGTAAGGACTTTAGCTTTTGCCCTGAGGAGGACAGAAGCTATAGGAAGGTTTTGAGCAGAACAGTGACATGATCTGGCTGCTCTGGGGAGAACAAACTGGGGACAAAGGGAGAAAGCAGGCAGATCAGTGGAGACCGTTAACCATAATCCAGGGCGAAAAGGGGGTGGATTCTGAATATAGAATTCTGAAGATAGAAACAACAAGCGTTGCTGGATTGTGAGAAAAAGTAAAAGAAGGTAGTGGGGATCACCTCGAGGTTTATGGCTGAGTTGTCATTAGTGAGGGGCGGGTGGTGGGGCAGAGACTGCAGTGAGAACAGAAGAAAGATTTACTCTGGAATTGCAGGGGTGAGCCACAGAGGCCAAGGAGGTTCCACTTCCAAAGTAACTGGACCTCTGGTGTGTCAGGATCTGACTCAATCCAGGGTGCAGTTAATATCACATGAATGCAGAACCTGTGGTCCTGGCCTGGGAAATGATTTTCATCTCATTCACACACTTATAGTTGGTGAATGAAATTACTATCAACGCATTTTTTTAGCTGTTTGTTGAAGGGGCTGCTCTTTAGCGTTTCAGGTGTAAAAGGTTGAATTGGACATGGGCAAAGATTATCTTAGAATAAATAATGCTTATATATCATATAAAAAACAAAGTGTGAGAATTGAAAACATGTCTATATAAGAACCTGTATATAAATATTCATAGCGGCATCATTCACAACAGCCCAAATGCCTATCAACCGATGAATGGATAAACAAAATGTGATATATCCACACAATGGAATATTACTCGAAAGTAAAAAAAAAAAAAAAAAAAAAAAAAATGTAAGTACTGGTGTATGCTGCATTATGGATAAACCTTGAAAACATTATTCAAAGTGAAAGAAGTCAGTTACTAAAGACCGTATATTGTATCATTTCATTTAAATGCAAGATCCAGAATAGGCAACTCTAGACAAAAAGCAGTTTGGTAGTTGCCTGGTAGTGGGGAAGTTTGGGAGGAAATGAGGAATGACTACTAATAGGTACAGAGCTTCTTTCTGGGGTGATGAAAATATTTTAAAATTGATTATGGTGATGGTTGTTCAAGTCTGCAAATATACAAAAAATATTGAATTGTGTACTTTAAATTGGGAACTTGTATGGGAGATGAATTACATCTCAAATAAAGCTGTTATTTTTTAAAAGTACACATCGTGATTTCCCTAAGGGAGCTATTACTGCAGAACACCTCATGTGAGCATGTGTGACAGCCCAACGTTGAGACCAGTCAGGCCACAAATGACTCCAGCCAGTCACGCTTGGCATTGCTCAGTCACGCGCCAGTCACACGGAGCTGTCAGTACTTAATACTGATCATGAGCATTTGGGCTGAGAAAACTAAATGCCCATAACATGTATAGCAGTGGTTAAGGGCACAGGCTCTGCAAGGAGACAAACTTGATTTTGAACCCCAGATCTGTCATATGATCATCGGCAAGTTAGCCTTTCTCAGCCTCAGTTTCCTCATCTGTAAAATAGAGATAATAATACCTTTCTCATAGGATGATTAAGGGGATTAAATGAAATACTATTTATAGAACAAATAGCACAGTGCCTAGAACTGAGTAAAGGATCAGTAAATGATAGCTGGCATCATTACTGATAATGTATAAAAAGCACTGAGCACAGAGCCTGGTATATTAGGAAGTGCTCAAAACACAAGAGGAAAACGTTATACTTTTCACTGGAAAAGTGGTTACAAAATAGAATAAACTTTATAGACAAGGACAGAGAATTTTAATTTTGTTGCTTAAAGACAAAAATAGATGACATTGGAAGACTGCTACTTGCCCCACACCTAGCTTTCACCTGGCTCTGTAGCAAATACCCACAGAGCTAAAGCACTAGGCTCTGCCCTAGAGCCTCTTGGCCACCCCCACATCACCAATGAGCAAATCCAAACTTCCGAAGCTTCTAGGAGAACATTCCAACTAAGAAACTGGAGTTTTTGATTAAGAGCCAAGACAGAAACTGACATTGCCCCTCCAAGGCATAATCTGAGACAGGGAGTGAGAAACGGAACTCACAGTAGAAAATAATTACAATTGGTTATCCCAGGAATGTAGGGGCATTTTAACAGCAGAATATCTATTAATGTAATATACCATATTATCTGGTTAAAGGAGAAAAATGTGATCAGCTGATAAAATTAAATACTCATTTATGGTTAAACATTAGTAAACCAGAATTAAAGGGCAATTCCTGTTCCTGATATATATACTCATATTAAACCATATACTTAATTGTGAAAAAAATAGAATGATTCCCAAACCAAGAACAAAGCAAGGATACTGGCTATCATTCTTACTATTTGATATCGTAATGGTAGACATTTGATTTTCAACAGGAGTTTCAAGACCATTCAAAGGAGAACAGAATAGCCTTTTCAACAAATGGTACTGGGACAACTGGACATCCACATGCAAAGGAATGAAGCTGGACCCTTACCTCATACCATATACAAAAACGAACTCAGAATGAATCAAAGACCTAAAACCATACAATTGTTAGAAGAAAACATAGGTGTAAAGCTTCATGGCTTTGGATTAGGCAATGATTTCTTAGATATAACACCAAAAGCATGAGCAAACAAAAAAAATAAATAAATAATTGGATTTCATCAAAATAAACTTTTATGATTTAAAGGATACTATTCAGAATGGGAGAAAATATTTGCATGTCATATATCTGCTAAGGATCTAGCATCCAGGTTATATAACAAACTCTTACAACTCAACAATAAAAAGACAAGTAATCCATTTTTAAAATGGACAAAGGATTTGAATAGACATTTCTCCAAAGAAGACATGCAAATGGCAAACAAGCACATAAAAGATGCTCGACATCATTAATCATTAAGGAAATGCAAATCAAAATCGCAATAAAATGCAACTTCACACCTTTTAGGATGGCTATAATTTTTAAAAATAGAAGATAAAAAGTGTTGACAAGAATGTGGAGAAATTGGAAACTTCACGCATTGCTGGTAGAAAAGTAAAATGGTTCAGCTGCTGTGGAAAAGTGGCAATTTCTCAAAAAGTTAAACATAGAATTATCATATGACCCCGCAATCCACTCTGACGTATATTCCCAAGAGAACTGAAAACATGTGTTTGTACAAAAACTTGTGCATGAATAGTCATAGCAGCATTATTCATAATAACCAACTGATAAATGGATAAACAAAGTGAGGTTATTAATAAAATGAAATATTATTTAGCCATAGAAAGGAACGATGTACTAATACATGCTGCAATGTGGATGAACCTGGAAAACATTATCTTAAGTTAAAATAGCCAGGCACAGAAGACCATATATTGTATGATTCCATTCATATGAAATGTCCAGAACAGGCAAATCTGTAGGAGGTTGCCAGGAGCTACGGAGCAAGGAATGGGGAGTTAAGCTAATGGGTAAGAATTCTTTTTGGGTTAATAAAAATGTTCTAGAATTAGATAATGATGATGATTGCACAACCTAAAAACTCTTGAATTCACCACTTTAAAATGGTGAATTTTATGGTATGTGAATTATATATAGCTCAATAAAAAATTTTCATGTAATTAAAAACCTGAAGTTGAAAAATCCAGTTCCAGCAATTCCACTTCTTGGTTCACAGTCTAGGGACAGCATCCCCTCCCTCACACCAAGCACCAAGTATATATAAGGATGCTTATTTTAGTAAATTAAAAATGGCCATAAATTCTTTGCAGTCCCTCATATTAAGAGGTGGGATTGATTTTCCCACTCTTTGAATCTGAGTTAGTCTTGTGTCTTCTTTTTAGCCAACAGAATTCAGCAGAAGCGACTATTGCCGAGTTCTGAGCCTAGGCCTCAAGAAACCTTGCAGCTTTTGCTCTGATTCTCTTAGAACATTTTCACCATTATGTGAAGGAGTCCAACTGGAGAGAGAGGCCCAAACATGCCAGCTGAGGCCATCGTAGGCCATCAGGCCGAGCTGCCAGGTGACTGCAGCCAGTGAGTCCAGGTAAGATCAGAAGAATCATCTTCTCAACCCACAGATTCATGGGAAATAATAAACTGTTATTGTTTTCAGCCACTTAGTTTTGGGGATGGTTTGTTACCCAACAATAGCTGACTGATATAATGCTGAGGCTTTGCTGTACTATCAAAAACTGGGCAGCAACTCAAATGTGGGCTGGATGGTGTAGGAGTAGGAGTCTGGACTTTGGCCCCAGGCTCAGGCCCCAAATCCCACCCTGCCATTTACCAGCGGTTCAATAATGAGAAATTTATTCAACTTACCCCTATGTCTTCCTAGACCTTTGTGAGAATTCCAGGGGTTTATAAACAGAGATGACTTGGAATCATTTTGAGTAGAGAGGACTGCTATTAAATATTGGTTTATTTACATGACCACCAACAAAATGTGGTTCATATATGTGCTGAAGATGATAAAGGAGTAAATTTCATGTATATCAATGCACATAATTCTCAAAAATATATGATCGTGTGGAAAAGCAAGTTGTAGGACTATAACATTTATGTAAAAGTATTTTAAAGGGGAAGAGGACACAAACCACCTCAGAGTGTTAATCTCTTTGACGGGAAATATGGAAATGGATTTCTAAGTATAAATCAAAAATGTTTTTGCTTTAGTCACAACGTTCTTTTTTCTTATTATTCAAAAAGGACACTAGTTGCATTATTTTTTAGTTATGCATAGAAAAAAGACAAAGCAAAAAGCTAAAATTGGTTAATTTGGTTTGGTGAAGATATGATAGTTGTTTTCTTCTTCCTTGTTTTTACATCCATGAGCGCGCGTGCACACACACACACACACACACACACACACACACACACTACACACCTCCCTCCCAAATTCCTATATTAACTGAATTACAGTGGTTCTGAATCCTTCCTTTTGGGGACCTGGCCTTCTTGGGCCAGCCCTGACACATGTCTTGTTGCAGGCAGGCTCAGCCTGGTGTGCATAGCACCTGGCACTATGATCCAGGGCCTCCCCAGCGTGGGCCCACCCATGCCCGCAGGTGCCTGTGTTCTTGTCAAAGCTTCAGATCTCAGGCTTTGATCCTCAACGTGCTTGAAGAACATCAACTCATTAGTTTCACTCCTGTGACTATAACGGGGTTCCTCTACTCCTCTGGCAAGAGGCTTGACATTTCCTGCAAGCAGCCAAGGGTAAACTGTGGAGAGGGTAGTTTGTACAGAAAGTGCCTGGAAAAGAGGAAGCGCAATAAAGGTACCTGCCAGAGGCAATTTCCTTGTGGCAGATGCTGAATGGAGGACTTTCTCAGGCTCTTTAAATTTTTAAAGACTTGTTGGTGATGTTTTGTCTTGCTGTCACTATTTTATTGAGGAGGACAGACAATCGGCTTTGGTGTCCTTAACTATTGTGTATGAAGGTGTGAAAGCAAAGGCCGCTGCAAGGACCTACAAAATACAGGTTAGGGGGGATGGGGGAAATTGGCAATCAGAATTGTTTGCATCTCAAACAGAATTGTTCCTGGACTTTCCTGTATGGAAAGTCCCTCTTCTCAGTATTATATCCAAAGGGAATCTTGACATTCTTTCTGGATTCAATCTACAGGTTCTGGATCACACACTCTGGAAAATTAGAGTTCAGATAAGACTGGTTTTTAACTCACAAATAACACATATTTTTTGTAGAAAACTAATAGAAAAAAATATATAGGTAAGCCAAAAAGAAAAAGGAAGGATGGAAGAAAGAGAAGGAAGAAAGGGAAGGAAGGAAGGAAGGAAGGAGGAGGAAGGAAGGAAGGAAGGAAGGAAGGAAGGAAGGAAGGAAGGAAGGAAGGAAGGAAGGAAGGACCAATACGTACTAGCACTGTATTAAGACACTAGAAATACTGTGAGGAGCAAACTGTAAATTCCATGAGGACACAGCCTTTGTTATGTTTAAAGCCTGGCACTGGCCTCCTTGCTGGAAAATTCTTTATCTTGAGTTGGGTGGTATTATATTGGTAGATACATATGTAAAAATTCATCGAGCTCTACATTTGAGATTTGTGCACTCAACTAAGTGCAAGTTATATCTCAAGTAAAAAAAAAAGACATTAACCAATGTCACCATAAAAAAATAAAATAAAATAAATTAAAAAGACTAAGAAAAAAAAAGAAAAGACATGTTCTAAGAAGTGTTCCTTAGAGTATAGATCTAATAATTGATGGTTTAAAATCACATAGAGAAAAACAATTCTTTTTGATTCTCTTTCAGTCCTTCAAGAAAAAAGTGTCACTTTGACATTGATATGTCTTTAACAGATAACAATGATTTCTGTTTTAAAACAGAATTTTGGTCCCAGCCTCAGCCCCTAGCAGGCAACAATATCATGCTAGAATTTAACAGCATTGTTTTATTTTCATTCTACTGACTTTTAAAATCAGTTACCTTCTATTTAGGGCAAGTGGTATTGGTTTCCCATTTGATAGAGTAGTACTATTTTTTTTAAATAAACAATTAAAGTAAATTTGTTTAAGTTGAAAGTGAATTAATTTTAAGAAATAGTTTAAGTATAGGATACACATGGTCTAAGAATGAGGCAAAAGCAAAGATGATTCTTCAAGACTAAAGTTTGGAAAACATCGTTCTAAAAAATATCTTCAGTCAACTCTACACACTTGAAAAAAACTGTCTGTACGTGCTTCCTCGCCTCCTATTCGCTCTTCCGTCTAATCCATTCTGGTTTCTGGGTTGATTCTCCATTGAAACTCTTCTCCCAATGACCACGAGCCACCAAATTCAATGGACATATCTTTGATCTCATGTTTCATGGCCTCCCAGCAGCATTTGACCACTTTCCTCTTTTATGAAACCCTTTCTTGTGTTAACTTCAATCTTACGGTTCCTCCTCCACCCAGTCTTCAATGTCTGAGTGCCTCAGGGCTAGTGCAATACCTTTAAGCATCATCTGTTTGGTGATACCCATGTTTGTATCTCCAACCCAAACTAACCTCTTAGCACCAGACCCAGGTAGCCCATGGCCATCTTGATGTCTGCTCACAGCACCTCCAGTTTCACAGTCTAGATGGAACTCTTAATTCCTAATGCACCTGATTCTATTTCTGTAAACAGTACCACCATCTATCTAAGCTACAAACCTAGGAGGAGGCCTTGATTCCTCCTTTCTTTCATCCTTGAAATTAATCTATTAGTAAGTTTTCTAAATTTTACCCCTGTGGATGACAAGGGGGCGCTATTAAAAAAATCTAATGAAAAATAACCTCACAGGGTGATCTGATCATAAATTCCTAAATGGGCAGATCAAGGTGGGTCATCATACCCCAGGCCTGTACTTTCTTAGTAAAAGGTTTTTAAGCCAGCCCTGTCCCTTGTTCTTGTGCATCTAGGTTAGCATACTTTTGAAATGCCAGAAGTAATATTCTTTTCTATAGCCCTCTCAAAGGAGCACATCTTGTTAACTATCTCCGCCTTGCTTTCTCCCACCTTCATGTAATCTTCCTTATGTTCTCTCCTTAATTCAAAATGCATAAAAGAAACTCCAAACAGTCATTGTCTGGAACTTTTGAGATCTTGCTTCCCGGCAATGCCATTAGTTTGGCTCAAATAAAATCTTAAAAAAATTCTTTACAGGTTTGATTGTTTCTTGCATTGATACCTCAATGCTTTATTGAGAATCTGACCTCTTTTCTCCATCTCGTCTGCTACCACTATGGTCCTAGTCAAGTCCATCATCTCTTATCTGGACACAGCAGCAGCCTCCTCTCTTGTCCTTTACTTCTATTCCTCTTGCCCCCAATTCATTTTCACAGAGCAGCCAGAAGGATTAATATAAAATATGAATCAGGACATTTCCCCCCTCCGCTTAAAATTCTTTAGTAGCTTCCTTTTATCCTGGAATAAAAGTCAGACCACTTTCTGTGGCTACAGAGCCTTGTATGATCTGGCTCTCACTTGTTTCTCTAACTTCACCTAGTACCTCCTTCTCCCTCATTCAGCCTCACTGACTTCTCCTCTGTCCCTGGTTTCTACAAATTGCCTACTCATGACCTTTGTACATGCTGTTCTCTCTGCCTGGAATACTTTCTCCCAGCTTTTGCATGATTGGCTCTTTCTCAACCTTCAGGTCTTAACTTCAGTGTCACCTCAGAGCAGCTACCTGACCATTCTATCAAAAAAGTGTTTCCCCAGGGACTGTCTTATTACTTTTTTTCTTTTTACTACTTACAATAGTTTGTAATTATCTTGTTTATTTACTTCTCTACTTGATCAGTGTTTGGGAAAAGGAAAAGGAGTCATTAATCCACTTAATCTCTTATTTTCAGTCCTTTCTGAATAACTTCAGGGAGTTAGTTAACACATCCCCCATTTTACCTTCCCCATTCTGACCAAGACTGTGGTCAGGTCAAAAATTTGTATTTTTTAACAGGGGCCCAAAGTGATCTGACAATTTGGAAAATGTGATCAAAATCCAAAAAGCCCAGAATTTGAATGTACTTCCATCATAACATCAACTTCATAAGGATTGGATTTTTGTCTTTTTTTCCTCCTTCCCCAACAATGATGCCTGGCACACAGTAGATGCTTAATAAATATTTATTGAATAAAATAATAATAATATTTGTTCTTGCATTTTGAAGGTATTTTCTGTACAGTTCTTCACTGATCCTCACAACAGATAGAATAAATATCCGAGTCCTCATTTTACAGAAGATGAAACTGAGTTCAGTGTAATTACGTCACTTATAAGGTCACACAGCTAATGAGAAATGTTAGAAGCTCTTTCCACAAAATTCTTCCCTCCCAGCTGATGGTGATAAGAAACATCGGTGGAAGAATGCAAATATGAATAAACTACCCCAGAACACAGGTCAAATAATTTGATAAAGAGAGAAAATTCTAGCATTTATCACCGGAGGAAGAGATTTGAGGCTCAAAGTTTCCAGGAGATACACAAGTCCCTCTGTCTCTGGATGCCTAACATTACTTAGTCATGAATTCAATCAGCGTTGCTTGCCTACCATGTTGGTAATAGTAGCTCCCCTTATTCTATACTGTTAAGTGCCTAGTGCTTTGTGCATCTTATCCCATTTAATTCTATCACCTCTCCCGGACTACTACAATAGCCTTCCTTAGTCCCCTCCAATCTATTTTCCCTACTACCGGCAGACAGATCTTTTAAAATTGCCAAGTCTGATCACTTGGCATCTCTGATTAAAATCCCTAAATGCCTCCCCACTATGTATTCTTGTCAAGGTCCTGCCTGGTCTAGTCCCCACCTATCTTTCCATTCATTCAACAAATATTTATTGAGGACCCAGTATGCGTCAGATATTATTTTGGGCACTGGGGATATAACAGTGAATCAAATAGACAAGGAAAGCCCTTACTTTCATGGAATTTACAATAATAAATCCAGGGAGAATGGGGAAAGGGTTAACTAACTCCCTGAAGTTTTTCAGAGAGGACTGAAAATAAGAGATTAAGTGGATTAATATGACTCCTTTTCCTTTTCTCAAACACCGATCAACCACTTAGCAATCTTGCATACACTGTCTGTTTATAGACTGAATTTTCTAAAACATTTTCTAAAACATAAGAAGTGGCTTCAGATGGCTCCCAGGGACAGCAAGTCCAAACATTAGAACCAAAGTGACCTTGAAGGAGAAGGCAGTGGAGGTAGCAGAAAGCATTGTCCTTGGCAGTATTTTCATCTGCCACTGAGCTTCCCACAAGATCATGGGCAGGTCACATTCCTGGATTTCCATGTCCTCAAAACGAGGGTAGGGTTTTCTGAACACCAGTTCATGGAGAGGTGCTGGGTTAGCTGCAACAGAATCACCTAGAGAGTTTATTAAATCTCCAGATTCCTGGATCCCATGGACTGGCAAGTCTGATTCAGCAGGGCTGGAATGGCATCCATTACCTCCTGTATTTGTATTTTTTAACGCCTACAGCACCTGGTCTTCCTAGGTGGTCTCCCATGCAAGTACTAACCAGGCCTGACCCTCCTTAGCTTCCGAGATCAGACGAGATCCAGCATGTTAGGGGTGGTATGACCGTAGACACCTCCTCTATTTTTAATTAACTTCCTAGGCAATTTATGCATCCAGATTTGGGATCTCACTACGGTAGATCAAACTCTCTGTGCCTCAGTTTTCTCATCTGTAAAATATAATAATTTCTCAGATGGTAGAATTAAATAAGTTAATTCATATAATGCACTTAGTATCTGGCCCATAGTAATTATTGTGTAAGTTTTAACTATTGTTTCAGTCAGCGTCCAATCAGGAAGACAAAAAACACTGTAAGTATTTAAAGCAGAGGGAAGTTAATACAGAAGGGATGGAGAGGCTGAGAAGCCAAACAGGAGACAGTGATGTAACCTAGAGATTAGACAGTCACCCCTTATTAGGAGGAAGAGAGGGAAAAGGTGGTATTACTGGAACCCAAAGTCTGGCAGGACCTGGACCCACAGCAGGAGCTGGAGCTGTGGACAAGACATGGCCATTGCCAGGACACAGCTGAAGAAGGAGAAATATTTTGGCTTTTCCTTTTGTCCTGCCCTCCAGTCTCCCACTAGTGCCTCCCATTGGCTAAACCCAGTAGGAAATCATCTCTCGGGTGAGCCCCGGAAACCTAATCTGCAGAGGTCACCCTGCCTTTCAAGTGAAGGATGAAGAATGGCTCTGAGGACAGATTATTATTCTTTGTTGTTGTTGTTGTTGTTGTTGTTGTTGTTGTTATTATTATTATTATTATTATTATTATTATTATTTTCTTTAAGGTCCTTTTAGGTCCTGTAGTTCTCAAAGTTTCTAGACCTTAGCCAACCACAGGATTCAGGGCCTTGTGAGTGCTTATTGATTAATTGATTCTGTGCCCTCAGTGTACACACATACATAAATACTTGGCCTCTGATCTCTGGAAACTGACAGCTCAGGCCTTGGCAAACATTCACCAGTGCTGAAGGTATCACAGCCCCGCCTGAGATTCAGGGAAAAGGAAGGTATGTGGATTAGGTTTCTCAGTGGGGATCAGCTACCTCAGCACCTTTAAGGATTCAGAAGTGATAGAGGGGACCAGCTGGCCAGTAACATCATTGTGCAAAAAGGAGGGTCCCAGAAAACTCAGAAACAGACATAAGGAAGGAAGACTTTGGAATTATTTGTGCAGAGCACTGGGCAAGGGAGAGAGAGAGGCAAGATAAAGGGCCTCACCCAGTTTTAAGGCTACTTCTTAGAAGACTGGAAAACACCCCCTTGTTTTTGAGACACATCCCCATAAGCGTGCTGTGTGGGAGTGAAGCTCTAGGAATTTTGCTACCAAAAATGGGCAGCAAAGTTCTTTCTAAATGTTTCTTGGAGGACCCAGAACTTAACCTTGGACCAGAGGCAAATATGTTGAAAAGGTTCTTAAGAGAAAATATTAGATATTATGGAATTCTTCGTAATATACCAAAGACCTGCTTCCCAAATTCATTCTTCCAGCAAATATTGATGGATAGCAGGTTGGCAACTGATTCAGGCAATGAGTTTTGGAGTGAGACAGAATTGGGTTCTATTGTGGCTTTGCCTCTGCCCTAGCTGTGTGGCCTTGGGCAGGGGACTTAGCCTCAGTTTCCTCATTTATGAAAAGGGAATAACATGAACTGCTGTTTAGAGTTGTGAGGATTAAAATGAGATCATGCATGAGAGTACTTACCACAGAGTCCCAATCCAGTGTGTGCTCTAGAAATGGTAGTAGTTCATTTTATTATGGCTTGCATTATTTGTATGACACTTTACAAAACCTTTTCCCCTATATTATTAGCTCATTGGATCTCACATCAGCTCTGTGAGGTAGGTCAGGGAATCCATATTGATTTTGCTTTTATGAGTCTAGCACCCTGCTAGATGCTCAACAGTTATCTTATTTATTTCATTCATTCAATAAATATTTGAATATCTATTTTATGCCAGGCTCTTCTATGTCCTGGGGGTACAGCAGTGAACAAAGTAGACAAAAATCCCTGCCTCTCACAAAGGATTCACTCAATAAGGAGAGAGCAACGATAAACATAATTTAATGAATACATATTTACTATGTTCTAAAGTGCTTCACAAATATTAACTCACAACCTATGAGTTGTATTATTATGCTAATCCCATTTTTCACATGAGGATACTGAGGCAAAAGGGAGTTGAAAGTTATTTGCCTAAGGTCTCATAGCTTGAAAGGACTGGATTCAGGATTCAAAGCCAGACAGTGTGACTCCAGAGTCCTTGCTCTTGATCATTACTGTATGTTTCCTCTCAAAAAAATAAAATAAAATAAAATAAAATAAAATAAATATATATATATGTACTAGTAAATCAGGGTGTAATCAGAGCTCTGAAAAAAAATAAAAGCTGGGTAAAGCGGGGAAAGAAGGTGATGGGAGAGTATCATTTATGCAGAAGGTCAACAAAGGTCTCTTTGAGGAACAACATCTGAACAGAGACCTGACGGAATAGGGGAGAGGCAGGGGGACATCTGGGGTAGGGCGATCCAGGCAGACGGAAGCACAGTTGTAGAGTTGCCAGAGGCAGAGCACACCCATGCCTGGTGCATTCTGAGAACCACTGGGAGATCAGTGTGGGAGAGACAGAGTGAGCAAGTGGTAGAAGATGAGTCAGAGAGTGAAAGACGGCTCAGGCTGAACTGCTGGACGGATCCAATTGCCTTTTGCTGAGATGGAAAGAATGAGGGAGGAGCAGGTTTGTGGGGGAAGGTCAGGGGTTCAGTTTGGGATAATTCTCACAATCACACATTAGATAGAAATTACTAGTTCCAGAGGACTTGAAAAGATTAAATAATTCACCCCAGTTCACCCAGGCAGTCGTTTTCAGAGGAAAGATTCAGTCAGACTCAGGTCTATAGACTAACTTGATGCCACGGGGCCGTTCCCGGGTTGGGAGCTGTAATGGAAATCTGGAGAAATTATATTCTGATAGTCCCAATCCATGACCCCAAGGACCTGTTCATGGAGGTAGGAAAAATGTTATGGAGAGCGAGGCAGGAAAACACTCAGAGGAAAGTAAGGATGCCAGAGATTCCACAGGGCAGTAAGTGACACATGTTTAAATGTGAAATGCAGACAAGAAGCACAGGGAAGGTGCAGTTCTTTTTGAAAAAGCAAAAAGACAAAGAATCACAGCCCTGTTTGGGTGGAGTGTGTCAGGGGCAGTATGAATGTTCTGACTGCTTAAGAAGGCCATGCTCTGTCAGGGTTGGGAAGGCCCTGGAGGCCCAGGGTTCTACCTTGGTTTCTTTCTCCACATATTGCCCCCAGATTTGACGCTTTCTCATTGTGACAAAGGTATATCCCCAGGCCAGACATCTCCTCTGAGTCTAAGAAGCCAAGCCTGAGACAAGGATTCATGTGCCTGAATGACTTATTAAAGAAGGGCTCCCAGGAAGAACAGGTAAAGGAGTAGAAGCAGCAGGATAAAGAAGGCAAGAAGCTGAGCAAGGGTGTGATTTCAGAGCAAGTCCTTGAAGGAAAGCTTTACCCTGATCCTCCAGGGGCCAGTGGGTATAACTTACCACTGGGAGTTTGTCTGGGGGGAAGGGAGCTGGGCTTCCACACTCCTGTATCAGTTGGTCATTGGCTAAGGGCAGGGGTAAGCAAACTCCTTGGAGAGGCAAAGGGACCCTTGCAAGTGCAAAGGGATCCCTACAGCAGGAGGGCAGGTCTCTGAAGGGTCACAGGTGCTAGATGCTAGGGGTGTCAGTACACAGAAGCCAAAGAGGGGAGCTAAGAAATAATCAAAGAAATCCCAGGGGGTCTGAGCTGCACTCTGATAGCGTCCACTACCATGTACCTTCCCTATCTCAGGAAATGGCATTGCCATCCTAATGGTTGCTCAGGCCCCAAACCCTGGAGTCATCCTTAACCCTCTCTGTATCTCACACTCCATATCCAAACCTTTAGCCAATCTCGTGGCCAATACCTTCAAAATATATCCAGCATCTGATCACTTCTTTTTTTTTTTTTTTAGTGATTTTTAAAATTATGGTAAAATACACAAACCGACAGTTCAGCAGCATTACATACATTCTCATGGTTGTGCAGCCATCACTGCCATGCAACCACAGAACTCTTTTCATCTTGCAGCACTGAAAGTCTGTACCTACTAATCATTTTGTTTCTTCATTCATCGGTGGATGGACTCTTGGGTTGGTTCCATCTCTTGGCTATTGCGAATAATGCTGTTGAGAACATGGATGTACAAGTATCTGTTTGAGTCCCTGCTGTCAGTTCTTTAGGGTATTTACCCAGAAGTAGAATTGCTGGATCATGTGGCAATTCCATTTTTAATTATTTCAGTAACTGCCATCCTGTTTTCCATATAGTAGCTGCACTGTTTTACATCCCCGTCAACAGTGCACAAGTGTTCCCATTTCTCCACATCCTTACCAACACTTATTATTTTTATTAATCTCATAATTTCTTACCCCTTCCACAGTGACCACCCTGAACCAAACCATTTCAGCTTTTGCCTGGATGATTGCAAAAGAATTCCAACTGATTGCCCTGCTTCTGCCCTTATCTTCTGCAGTCTTCCCAACATCATTCCTCTGTATACAACTTCCAGGGCCTTCCTCCCTTCCCACTCAAAGTCCAAGTTCTTACAGTGACTTATGAGGCTCTATAATATTTGCTTCCCACTCTCCCAAATCTGACTCATTTCCTACTTGCTTACTCTGCTCCAGCCACACTGGCTTTTTTTTCTGTCCCAAGTAATCTCTCTACTGCTTCGGGCCCTTTGTCCTATTTTCTCTACCTGGAATATTCTTTCTTCAAATATCCTTAGCATACCTTGCTCTTTTACTCCCTCTGGTTTTGTTTAAATGTTCATTTCTCAATGAGGCCTCTGGGCATCCCAATTGCTCATCTACCCTTTATCCATTTTCTACTTTTCTCCACCCTGTGCTGTGCTTGGGGAGAGTGACACCTGTAGACCCTACTGCCTAGGCTTTCTTGCCCTCTGGCTTCTGCGTGGGTTTGGTCCACGGGAGCCACTGCCAGGAGATGCAAGGGCAAAAGGAAAGAGATGTTTGGGTATTTTTTCCCCCATATCCTCCCTGTTCTGCTCTGAGTCAAGGCCCTGTCTCTCTGGGACCACAGCTGCATTTGTGAGGGGTGGTCCTCATTCTACAGCTCTTCCCCAAGCCGGGACTTCCAATGACACTATTTGCCACCTTTGCCTTTCAGTCATCAAAGCTGTAATGCCTTTCTGCTGTTGTTCAGCATCCCTGTCGGTTCCCGGAACCCTGACCATTTGTCTACCTGTCCGTGGCCTGCTAAGAACCCGCTGCACAGCAGGAGGTGAGCCGTGGGTGAGGGAGCAAAGTTTCATCTGATTTGCAGCCACTCCCCAGCACTAGCATCACCACCTCAGATCCACCTCAGATCATCAGGCATTCGATTCTCATAGGAGCACACGTCCCTGGTGCCAAAATGGTTGCAGACCGCTGTACTAGCCCCTTCAGCAAGAACTGAATTCCACCCCCTCCTCAACCTGGATTCTGTCTCCTGCTAAACCCTTATAGAAACACCGTCTAGATGACTTTATTTACAGTTTCTAACCCTACCTTCTGTCCTTGAATTGGCACTTCCCAGTCTGTTCTTATTCTACACAACACATATTATCTAACATAATTTATATTTACTTATTTATTTTCCTCGACTCCCTTCCACCCCCACTCTGTGGGATAGAAGGTCCAGGGGTGCAGGGATGTTTGTTTTGTTCAGTATTGTATTTCTAGTGTTTGGCACATAGCCGGCAAATATTAAATGAATGAATGAACTAGCGAACGACCGACAAGGGAGCTACGAAGACAGCAATGTGGTCCAAGTTGCAGGCGGAAGAGCTGACTCTCAATTTCTCTTCTCCTCTCCTCTCCCCCCGCCCCCCGCCCGGAATGCTGAGTGCCCTGGAAGGAGGCGGAAATGAGCGCGCCTAACAGCTCTCCAGCCGAGTGTTTACTTAATTAAGGCCTGTATCCCCAGGCTCATTTGTGTTTAACTGTCCGCCTAATGGCTTCATCTGGCTCCTGGAGGGCGAAGGGGAACCTGCGAGGCGAGGATAGGCAAGGCCACGTGTACATTCTGGGACCTCCCGGGCAAGTCGTGTGCCTGCGCGGGTATCTAATCTCCCCTTCCGCACGGAGAGCGCCCCCTGCAGAAGAGCGAAGAGACCGGGAGGGGGAGTTGAGTTGTTGCTCTGATTTTTCCAGCGCTTTGTTTATCCCCAACTCCCAACCCCCACCTGCGGGGACCCCAGGCCGGATAATCGAGCACTCCGGTGATACCAGATGCCAATTGTTCCCTATACCATGAACCGTGAAATTGAAGTATTACAGCGTTTCTCATTCTCTTAGTTTGGGAAATGTAAGAGTGCTACGGAGGAGAGAAACAGCTTTGGAGGCTGAGGAGGACAAATGAGCCGTATCCTAAAGCAATAATACCAGGAAACATTTGAGCACTTGCTCTATGCCGAGTACTGAGTTTAGCGTTTAAACGTGTTAATTTAATCCTCGTCTATATGTATGAATTTATTTAATCCTAGTACTTTTGATGGCAGATGTCACAATAGCCCTCACTTGATGCATGCAAGACTAACTCAAAGGGGTTATTTCACTTTCCTTAGGCCACAGCGCTAATAAGTGGTGCAACCTGCCTATTAGCAGGCGGTGCGTCCCAGGGCCACTAGAGAGAGACTCCCTGGGTCTCGGCGGAGTCCGTCCCTCCTTTTAGCCACAGGCCTGGTAGTGGGAAAGACAAGGAGGCCGCCAGGTTAGTTTTTGAGGGCCAAAGAATCTATAATTAGAGACTCATTCTCCTCCTCGAACTCCTACATCTGAGCTGGGGAGGAGGAAGGAGAGGGAGAGGCATCAGAGAACAAGAGGGTGGGGAGAGGGCGTGCAGGGTGGAGCGATTGGGTCTAGGGACAGTCTCTGTGCCCACCTGTATGCTGCGAAGGGGAAAGCACTTCAGATCCTCCGCCTGTCACCCAGTAAGCACCGGTGAAGGAGCGCTGTGCCCACGGGAGGCTCAATGGAAGGCTGCTTTACGCAGCACGCAGTTTTTACTCAGATTATATTCAGCATTTCAGACCAATAAAAAGAGCCGCGTTTTAAAAGTGCCTTTATTTAGTTTGAGAAAGTGTTACGTTTTAGCGGGGGTGGCGGGGGGCTGTTGCTGGAGATAATGGGGCTAATAACCACCCCTCTACCTCGCACCCTTTGGCACCACCACGGCTTCAAACTCTAGGACCTTCTCTCTCAGCCTCCATTTGTTTGGCTGTGCATGAGAAGTAATGGTCTTCTGCAAGTTACAGTAGGTTTTATAACGCGGTCCGTTCCACGCGACTCACTGCTACTCACTGCCAGCTTTAGATCCTCCAAGTGCTCGGAGCCGGCTGGCTTGGGAGGTGGAGAAAGAGGCGGGAGGCAAACCCCGCTGCAGTCGGGCGTGGGGCGGACACACCCGCCTCCTTCAAAGCTTTCGGTAACAGCAGTGCCTCAGGAGAACATGAATGCGGCGCCTCTTTCTCTGGCTCAGATGCCTCTCCACTTTTCCAAACTATAGCCGCAAGACAAATATTTTTCTTCGCGTGTTGCGACGGCTGAGGAGTGGGGTGGATTTTTGTGTTTTGTTTTGTTTTGTTTTCTCGGACCCAGAACCCGCAAGACGGGCTGAGTCCCTGCTGGGAGCAGCTCCCGAAAAGACGAAAGAGCACAGGAGGGAGGACTAGAGGGGCTTCGCGGGTGCCTGGACTACGCCAGCCGCGGCCCGACCTGCGAAGGGGCGGGACCTTGCGGCACTGGACCAATCAGCACCTACCTGCGCTCACCTGGCCTCCTCCCGCAGGCTCCCGAGAGCTGCGATGCTCACAGAGGCGCGGAGAGCTTAGCCGAGCACTAGCCTGCGGTAGCGGCAGCCTCTTCACCCACCTCTCTCCAGCCATGGGGCTCCCTAGTGGGTCTCTCGCGTCCCTCCTCCTCTACCTCTTACTCTTACTCCAGGTACCCCATTGCATCGCCTTGCCCGGACGGGAAAGCTCCCTGGAGGGCGGGCGGGGTCCGCATGCGGTGATGGCGTCGGAGTCTGGGAAGCGCGGGCCTGGGCTCCTTGAGGCCACGGTAGCCTGGGAAGCCCTTTCAGGAATCCCGGGATGCTCGTTCAGAGCTGGGCACGCCTGTGACCCAACCTCCCTCTTTCCTCTATCTTCCCTCGGGCACAGGTTTGCTGGCTGCGGTGCGCGGCCTCCGAGTCGTCTCAGACGGGCTTCCGGGGTGCCGAAGTGACCTTGGGGACGGGAGGCGCGGAGTTCGAGCCCGGCCGGGCGCCGGGAAAAGGTAAGAGAAGACCCTCTGGGAGCTCGCCCCGTGCAACCGCAGGGCGCGGGGCGGGTGGAAACCGCACGTGGTCCTCTCAGGTGTTGCCCGCGCGAGGTATACCCAGGCTGGGGCGGGGGGATCCTAGCGCACCCTTAGATATGGGGAAGGCGCATAAAGCATCTCGGGGGTAGGGATGGGTGCGGGTGGCTGATTGGAAGAGTGCATAGCGCCCTCTGACGTTCAGCCCCTCTTGCCTCGGCGCCGTGGCTTACCTTGACTCCCTCCTCTGGGGTGCAGGGCGGCTGAGCTCCTCACTCAGCCGGGATGGGGGAGACTTTCCCCCGCTGGCCCCAGCGGAGGAATGCGCCGTCCACATTCTTCCCCTAGCCCCCGCGCAGGTGTGGGGATGAGCCGTGCCCCGGGCAGCCCCTTCACCCCTCTCGGGCCCCCTTTGTGTACCGTGCTTTGTGTCTCCGACAGACAGACCGGGTCTGTTTCTCTTCTTCGCGCTCCGCTCCCCGCCCCCCTTCTTCCTCGGCGGCTGGAATGCACTCTTAACCCTGCCCTTCCCGGAGGGTCTGCGCCCCTGCAGCCTGCCTGGAAACTGGGTCTGTCACACCTGGGCCGGGGCCAATCGCGCACTGGGGACACCCCCGCCCCTCCAGTGTCTTGGGACTGGAATGTTAGGGCACGTGGGAGAGTGGGGGTTTCAAGTCGGAAGGTCTAGAGCTGCGGGGGCGGTGGATGGGAGATTCAAAGCACGTTTTTGATCTCTCAATTACTTGTTTACCCCCCTGCCAGTTCAGAAACTTGAGGCAATTTTGGTGCGGAGAACCAGTGTGTTATGAGACCCAGGCAGCTGCCAGCTGATGGAGACCTCTTTCCCTTCACACAGGAGTGTGTGTGTGTGTCTGTGTGTCTGTGTGGAGAGGGGTTCTCCACCGGACCAAACTCAAGTTCTTAAAGAGAGGTATAACTCAGGATCCTTGGGCGGGGTTCCAGAGGATTCTTACCACATAAAATTAAGAACTGTATGCATTTTTCTGGGGAGGGGATCTAGGTTTTCCTGGCTTTCAAAACAAGAAATGTTGCCCCCTAGCATTTCCTCAGCCCCCATCAGCTTACCCCTCACCCCAGGTACAAATTCCCACAGCTTGCAGATGTCTTGGGGACAGAATGGCTGTCCTTTGTTTCTTCAAAAGAGGATTGGGGGCCTTGAGTCTGTAGCCTTCTTTTCTTCTTTTCCCAAATAACTCTACAGATTGACAGAAACAATTAACACCCAGGCTAGTCCAGGCTCTTTAAACTCTTGGCTGTAGAGAGCCAAGGAGAGGCATTAGGAAGCCATGCCTCATAAACTTAAAATTCTTGCACATGGGTTTATTACTAACTGGCTAACAAACTGCAGCTCAGCCATCCTGTAAAAATGTTAACTTGGGCAGGGCCCCAAATCCAATTCCGGCTCCCTGAGGAAGCTTTATTGCTAACCAGAGTGCTGCCAAATCTGTACCCCTCCCCCTCATTGTCAAGTTCTCTGACTACAGTCTTAGAAAGCAAGCTATGGCTTTGAGTGTTGTCTGTGCCTTATCTTTCTTACTGAAGCCAGAATTATCAGATTAACTGTCACTTCACTATGCTTGAGGTCGTTGCGGGGAAGCAGTGATCAGGTTTTCGATTTCATGGTCTGGTTGGCAAGTACTTCCAGGTGACATCTTGATTTCATGGTCGGGTTGGCAAGTACTTCCAGGTGACGTCAGGTATTTTAAAGCTTTTGAGAAAATTTCGATTTCTCGGATGTCTAGTTTATGGCTGTGAAAGGGGTAGGTTCATGCCAGGAGCACACCTGGGTTATAAAACAAAGGGTGGGTTCATGTTCTTGGCTAATCTTGAGCCTCCCTGCAATGTGACTGGTTCTAAGAGCAGACTTCCATGAAACAGGCTGCCACCTTTTTTAAGTAAAAGCAGTTTCTGGGCCCAATTGGTTCCAATAAATTGAGATACTCTGATAAATGTTGGTATTTCTCCCCTTAGTCATCAGCTACTGACAACTTTCTACCTCCCTACCTCCACCCCAGTTCCCTGTCCTCAATACACGGGATGGATCTAGCCCTGTTGAAAGGGTTATCCTGAGGGGACATACAAATTCAAGTTTGGCCAAGCAGACAACAGTTTCCATATTGCCAAGGAACAACTGCCTCTGTTGTTCTCCCCTGGGTTATGAATATCACAGGTGTCTATGAAGTTGAGCTCAAAGAAATTATCTGATATAATTAATACCTTGTGTATATGTGCTCTTTCCTCTTCAAAGCACTTCTACAACTCTGAGCTTGCTTTATCCTCCCGACGTTCTCTTGAAGCTGGTAAGATAAATATTAAACAAGTTGAGCTTTTAATCTCAGAGTTAGGACTTCAGAAACCCTGCATCTCAGACCTGCTGGAGGTTTTAAAGGTGAAGAAATGGAGGAAAAGTTTAATGGGTTCAATTTGCTCAGCTAAATAGCTCGTGAGCTTCCTTGAGCTTCATAGACATGACTTTTACCTCTAGGTTTATGCTTAGGACCTGGTACTTAACAGGATGCCCAGTGGGTATTTGCATGAGTCATGACAATCTTGTGAAGGTCTGCCCATTTTACAGATGAAACCTGAGTGGTTGTAGCTTCATCAAATTCATCACTGCAGTGACCAGCTGGGACTTGAATGGAAGTTTCAGACTCTTAAGTTTTCCTGTTAGTTTTTACTATCAGAGAGTGGGAGGTGGATGAAATAAAGTGGGATATTGGTGCACCAAATCCCAGGCACCACCAGCAACCCCCTAAATGCAAGAGCATTTAATCATTTATTCCCATCTATCACAGAGTTTTCCAGAAACATTCTTGTAGAGGAAACTGGCTTGGATACAGTCTGTAAGTGTCCTAGTGATGGGGGCTTGGATCAGGGGAACCTGGGCTTGCCTACACCAAGAGTGGGAGGTTAATGTGGAGGGAGGTAGAACAGAAATGTTCCCCCAGCGCAAGGCTACAGTCTGGGGTCTGCCTACCTTCAAGCGTGGTGGCAATCTGAAGCAATGGCAAAGAAGAGGTGACCTAAAGTGATCTATACATCCTTAACAGTGAACATCTGAGAGAGGCAGCTTAATTACAATAAAAAATTTAGTACTTCATCTGGCCCCTCAGCAGGTTCACCTCACCCTTAGTCAGCGTTTGGGTAAGAGTAAAGCTAACCCTCATTAGCTTTGGTAAGACACTCTAAGTAATAAATCTGACGGAGCATAAATTAATTTCAGTGGTTTTGCTTATTTCAACTTGCGTAAAAATTGTGTCTCGTTTTGGAGCCCTCATTCTGGGCTGTGCTCTCTGTTTCGTTCTTTCAGTAAACATTTAGCATTTATATGTATCAAGCACTGTTCTAGAACTGCAGCTAAAGCAACGAACAAAACTAAGTCCCTGCCATAGGATTTACAGCCTCATATTAGTTTTTTTTTTATGCTTATGACTGCCTTGCAAAGCAGGTGATGGTAACTTCCCCTTAGCTGTAAAATATGGATAAGGAACTTGGTGTGAGGTCATGGGGGGCAGTCAACACTAAGGCCAGGATTTAATCCCAGGGATTCCAAGATCCCTGAAAAATCTGCCTCTGAGGAATGAATCTTTGAGAACTGGGGCTTCAAGCTTGCTTGGCTGCCTTCCTGGCTGAGCAGCAGAAGATGGTTGGTTGTCAAAGCCTGTTGCACATCACTTAGCTGGTGCCTGGGGAGCAAGTCTCAAACCTCTGGTCTCTCTTACCGCCTCCTCACATGGCACTGTTCCTAGGTTACCCAGTGCAGGGTGCCCTTACCTCTTGCTATGTGAGGAAGCATGGCTTATGATGAGTAGTGAGTTTCTGGGGCTGGAAATGTGCTCTGCCCCAAAAAGCTTTTGGAAAGCAATGGAGGAGAATGAGGGAGAGAAGGGCCTCCTCTGCCTGAATCAATTGAGGCTTTGGTTCTGAGACCGAACAGTCTCTATCTAGAGAAATACTGTTATTGAAAAATAACATGTGAAAGAAAAGTGTCCAAATAAGTATACTACTCGAATACCCCTGAAAACACCCATGTACGTAGCACACAGATCCAGAAACAGCATTACCAGCACCTCAGATGCCCCTTCCTTCCCATTCTCTACCTTGCCTCCAAGAAAACCACTATTCTGACTTCTAATACCATAATTTGCCTGTATTTGAACTTTATGTAAAAGACTCATAGGGAATATCCTCTTGGATCTGGCTTCTTTACTGGATATTGTGAACTGCCTGCATAGTTCTGGATGTAGTTGTAGTTATTCTCATTGTCATACAGAAGTCATAATGTGATTGACTATCAACAGTTCTGTTGACAGCATTTGAGGAGTTTCCATTTTTTTTTTTTTTGGCTATAACTACTGGTGCTGCTGTGAACAGTATCGTTCAGGTCTTTTGGTAAACTGTATACCTGATGTGTTAGGTACGTACCTGGGAGCATAATTGCTGGGTTAACTGAGGCTCTCAGTACTGTGGGCAGGTACCGAGAAGTCAGCTTTTCTCTGTCTTGATGTAGCTTTTCTTCTGGATTTAACCACTCCTCTCCCCCAACAGTCTCCTTACCAGGCCCATACCTTCTGGATTCTTGCTTCTCACTTGGCCCTATGCTTAGAGACAACAAATCTTTATTATGTCCTTGGTAACTGTCCTTTGTCTTGGGGGAGAAATCCTTCCCTTTATTTGCCCTTAAACTAATGCTTGTTACTTTCCCTCAAAGTAGAACAGAAATCTGGAAAGGGCCATGAATTTCTTCGGTGAGGTCTTCTTCTTGGGTGAAGATTTTTATCCTGGCCAGTGTGTGGATGGACAGCAGCCTCCTCATGGCCAAGGTGGTCAAGTCTAGATCAGTCCCCAGGCAAATTTAATAGTGAATCCTTCCTTCAGCAAATACTTACTGAGTACCTACTAAGTCCCGGGTACTGTTCTAGTTGCCAGGGGTACGTTAGTGAACAAAACATGAAATATATCCAGGCTTTGTGGGCTACTTACCTGTTAGTGGAGGAAGAAAGACAAGTAATATATTTGTACATGAATATATATTACATGTGTGTGTGTGCCAAGTGGGAGGTGGGGCAGGGAAAATACAGAGTCACATAGGAAGGGCTGCTGACATGTTCTGGGGAGGACCTGGAGAAAGTGGAGGCTTGAACCAGGATGTCCAAGCTGGAGGCTGGGGAAGAGTTTCGCCAAGGAGGTTGGGCCATGAGAGGTGGCAGGAAGTTTCCTGACACGGGAACATCACACAGGTTCCAGGAACTTCGTTATGTGTAGTCTGGCTGGTCCATAGAGTATTGAGTGAGGAGAAGAAGGCGGGGTCCAGCCCAGCTTGGGATTTGTCTCCACAGAGGCAGCAAGGAGTTTGGGAAAGGCAGGAGATATGGCCGAAGTCCCAGTGCCCCCTGGAGGCCATAGTCTCTGAAGTCTCCTTTGGAACCAGGACACTGGGCCCCACCTCCAGCATCCCTTCTCGACCCCCTTCTGGATTTTTCCCAGACCTGAGGATATGGACATTGTCAGCCTCAGTTGTATTTTCTCCCTCGTTTCATTTAGTTACCTGGCATTGTCAGCCCAGGCAACAGGCCTGGTGAGGTAGGTCTTTCCAACAAAACAAAGCACAACCTAAATACCATTTGCCAAGAGCTTACTAAGTTCCAGAAACTACACTATGTACTTTATATAATAAGCCCCTTTAATCCTCCTAATAGCCCCATGAGGAGGGTGGAATAGGTCCGATTTAACTGGATAGGAACCCTAACCTTGTAACTTATAACTTATTCAAGGTCGCCCAGCTAGTAAATTGTGGAGTTAGGGTTTGAACCAAAGTTGGACTCCTAAGTGTGAGGTACTAACCCTTTGGGAGGGTGAGAGAGGGAAAGAGGGTGTGAGCCAAGCTGAAGGAAGATTGGAAATAGTTAACTAACTTCTGATCCAAGAGCTTTGAATTCCTGTCCCCTCCACAGGCCTCTGTTAATCACCAAGAGCTGAAGTTAAGGGGAGGGGTCATTTCTATCTGACTCCTGGCCTGCCTTTTAGGATGTAGTGGGGGAAAGGGAGGGTCCAGATACCCTGCTCAGTAGCAACTGCCTGATAGCAGACAGTCTGCTTCTGGCTGTTTATCCTCTGCCTCTCCTCACCCCACGCCTCCCCAGCATCAAGGACCTCCCCCACTTTGCTCAGAGTGAAGTAGCTTGGTATACTCTGTCCCCCTCCTCTTCCTCTAGCCGAATCTGGGCACTCCTGTGGTTCTGGGTTACCTAGAACATCAGTGGGCTACGAATTCCTCAAGCTGACAGAATCCCCTCTGGGCTGCAGTGGCCATGGTCCTGCTGAACTTTGGGGTCCTAGGGTCTTGCTGCCTGCTCGGTGAACCCAGATTCCTTATCTTGGGAAAGAAAGCCAAATGAATGCCTTTTTTTCTCCCTTTACCCTATCTTTGAACTCAAAGCCAGGGCCACAAGCCAGGAAGTGGGAGGACTGGTAGCTGCTTCCCCTACATGAGAGCCTCCGGGCTACACAGAACCCTAGGGAGGAGAGAGCTGTTCTCCCTCAGGACTCGTAAGCATCTCAAGGGCTAGATGGGGAGATGAGGCTGAGGAGGCACCATCCCAGGCTTTCCTCTTCCCCCTCAATCTCAGTAACCCCACTTTTGCTTATCTAAGAGCATAGAAGATGAGTTCGAAATTCTCTCTCCCTTACCAAGCAACTTTAAACCTGTGTTGGAGACTAGAAGTAGGTTGATCTTGCCCAGGGGTTCCGACCTCTGGGTCTCGCATTACCTTTAGGAAGTCTTTGCTCACCCAGAACTGTGTACTTTTCTGAGACTATTCTTCCCCCAAATTTGGGAACCATAATGTATTCCTTACTCTCCCTCACCCCCCAGTTCAGGTCCATTCAGAAGTTCTTCAGACTCTTGTCCAACCCAGCAGTGTGGACTGGCCCGACGGCATAACACCTGGGCACAGGCAAGGGAAAATGGGGTTAGAGGCCTGCTTTCTGATCCCAGACTATGTGGCCTGAGGCAGGTTACTCTGGTCCCAGATCCTCAGCCTTGAGTCTCTAATTGTCCTTTGTCGGGAAGTGCCTCCACGGCCCTGGAGCTACGAGAAGGTGGACTGCTAATTCAATTTAGAGCGCAGGGCTGGAGGGCTCTTCCACCATCCTGGTGTCTTGCTGAAGGCTGGCTGCTTTCTCACAACGAGCCCCATCTTGTTGTAGCTTCAGGCAGGGAGAAAAGACAGCTACCTGTGGACTCTCCACACACAAGCCAGAACAGGACGCCAAGCCCACACCCGCCCTCTCCTGTGGAGTCGGCTTCAGCTGGGGCTTGCCACCAAGGCTTTAAGACCTGTTATTTTCTTGTCTTTTATGGTCTTTTTCCGCTTACAGAATTCTGCATTCCCCAACTGGGACTCAACCACACTTCAACTGGTGTGCTCCTGCCTTTGGCCTCTGCCTCAGTAATTTGCAAGCTTGACTAAGTATCAAAGTTGCCTAGGGTGCTTTTAATTTTTATCATACTCTCCTCCATTTATACTATTTTATACTGTTTATGTAGGTTTGGGCTGGTTGGTTGGGATTTGACATTAATACATGAATATATGTTCACTGTAAAAACCATGTTTTTCAGTCAAATATACAGCTTGTTTAATCACCATGACATCCCTTGAAGTAGGTACTTTTGTTATCCCGATTTTACAGATGAGGAAACTGAGGCCAGAGAGGTTAATTTAAGCTGCCCCAAATATTCTGGTGAATATCAGAGCTTGGATTTAAATCTAAACAGCTTGAGTTTTAACTCCACTGCCTCTCAGTAGAAGCAGATCAGAAGTAAGCACATGAAAGTTCCTCTCTTCCTTAGTTCTACTCCCTAAGGATAAGCATAGTTAATGGCTTAATGTGAATCCTTATAGACCTTCTTCTTTATGAAAAACTTATGAATGCATACAAGAATTTTTAAAACAAGAGTTGGACTTTATGCCTACAAACGTTATTTTACAACTTGTTTTTTTAACTTACTGAATCAGGCCTCTTTCCAGACTGCTAACTATCTCATTCTTTAACAGCTCCATGGTCCTCTACATGGTAGATAAACCAAGATTTATGTAGCCGATCCCTATTTTTATCTTTAAAGATGTAGCAGTGGGGAGGAGATAACATAGAAATTGTAAAGTGTTTGGAGTTTTAGAAATCTATCAGGAATCACCTTTTTAGGAAAGACTCGTGTAGAAAAAGGATCAAATGAATTTTTCATCTTAACCCCATTTAGATAAATTACGCTTTTATGTTTGAATAATACCTTCAAGACAGGCTTTGCTGTAAGCTTAATAAGCTTACTATACCACTTAAAAATCATTAGTTTTCACACTAACCATTGTTTTATGTCTTAATTATCTGTTTCAAAAGCATTTAAAATGACCAAAAAGAAAAATTCTAAATTGCATAACTTGGAAGTACATTATCACATTTATTAGCACTTTCATTATTTTTCTTGAGTGTTGAGAGCTTGAGAATGTGACAAAGCAAAAATACATTTTTTTCTCTCAAGATTTCTTTAGATTTCAAAAGCTAGTTAGCAAGCATTGTACTGAATAAACGTTGATTTCCATTCTTAAAGAGGATACTCATTTCTGGTCTTATTTTCCCCCAAGAGGGACTTACGGGTTTTTTCTTAAACCCAAATATTACTGCAATACACAGTCTTGTGCAGCATGGTTGCATCGATGTAAAAGATGCATTCTTGAGAACCTGATAAAGTTCATAACTCCCATGATTCAAGACTTACATTCTCATATGAACGAACATGTGTGAAGTGTGTGTGTGCGGAGTGAGGGAGCTAGGGGGATGCTTAAAATTCACTGGTCTCTCCAGTTTTGAAATTATGTGACTTTTTATACTTTTTCCTCGTTTGGAGATTTGCATCTCTTCAAACTCTGCATACAAAGTGAAACTTAATATTTATGGCACCATTTCACATTTCTATAATTGAAATCTGCATAAAATATAACTATTATAATGTAGAGAGGGTCTGATCTAGAGTTCCAGCGCCACTATGCTTGGGTTAAATTGTCTACTTACTAATTGTGGAAACGGGTGTGTTGCTTAACCTCTATGCCTCAGTTTTCTCATCTATAAAGTAGAGATGATAATGGTGATTTCATAAGGCTATAGTGAGGATTAAATAGTGTATGAAAAAGCATGAAGTAAATAAATGTTAGGTGTCCGTGGTGGTAATAATAGTATTGTTACAGCTGGACAAGTTTGTACACATATTTCTTTAGAATGCATTCCTAGAAGCAAAATTGCTGGGTCAAAGGACTTTCATAGTTCATTGAACCCCTACTTTGTATCGGGCACTGTGCTAAGTGCTAAGTGTTGAGATGCAGTGATGAGCAAATTCTAACACAGTCTTTGCCTTTGGGCATGATAGAGACTAGAAAGGGAGATAGGTGATTAGATAATAACAAGTAAACATAATTACAAATTGTAATGAATTCTATGGAAGGAATTTACATAAAGCTAGGAGAGTTTTTTAACAGGGGAAACTGATCTATTTTGGGAGGGTTGAGGGAAAGTTTCTCTGAGAAAGTAACTTTTAGATTTGGATCTGAAAGGTGTTAGGAGTTACCTGGGTAAAATTGGAGTGGGAATATAGGAAGACGCTGTTCTAGATAGAAGCAGCAGCATTTACAAAGGTCCGATGATGGAGAGATTGTGATGCGTTTAAAAAGAGAGCTAATATGGCTAGACAGTAGAGATAGGGATTGAGCACATTATTTTGTTTTTTATCCTTAACACAATGTCATGTCATTGAGTTTGAACAAGGAACCGATCTTATTTCATTTTCTCAAATGTATCATCTGTTGCATTTTTAAAAGATTTCTTTTTAAAAGGGAGATTTTTGCACTCACTTAGGCTAAAAATGATGTAGTATGTACCAAATAGTGGGGGTCGAGATGGAGAGGCATGAGTCTTGGTGATTGACTGGGAGAGGGGGTATCTGAGGGAGAAATGGTCTAGGAAGATGAGGCCAACTAACCATGTGCCAGGCACTGAGCTAAATATTAACTCATTTAACTGAGGTAGATATTGTTAGCATCGTTCCCATTTTATAGGTGAGGAAACAAACTTCCCCAAACTCAGTGGTGGAACCAAAATTTGAGCCCAAGTACTCTGGGCTGCTTCTGAGATCCAGATTTGGGGTTTGAGTAACAGAGTGCTTTATATGCCATTCACTGAAAACGAAAAAGGCTCATATTTAGGCTAAGAATAAAGACGATTATAAACTTCTTCTTTTTTTTTTTTTAATTTCCAAAATTCTTTAATTGATAAGCTTAGTACCCAGCAACTTTAAAACCACACTAATAAAAACAGCAACTCACATTGACCAAAGGTAAGATTATAGAACAGAAATAGTACTGACTTCGCTTACTAATCTGACAAGTAGAGAAAGACCAGGTCTGTTTTTCTTTCTCTGGCATGATTTCTCTTACATTGCTGGATTTGAGAGAGGTAATTTGGCAGTTCAGTGGTATCTGATACCAGTGTGATATATACCTAGTAAAGAGCAATGATGGGTGAAGTCCTTACTCTTTAATGTTCTGTGAGCTTTCAAGTTAGTTGTTGGTTTGTTTGTTTATGCCTACAGTACCTGGTATTCCTAGGGGTGGTCTCCCATTCAAGTACTAACAAGACCCAGCCCTGCTTAGCTTCCGAGATCAGACAAGATCAGGCACGTTCAGGGTGGCCTGGCCATAGACAGTTGTTTCTATTTAAATAAAAGGAAAGATATAAAGAACCAGGTTATTCCAAACAATTTTGTGAAAGTAAGGGCAGGTAAAAAAAGACTTAAGGAGAAAGAGGGAAGGGAAGCTTCTTGGGCTTGACACCATTTGCAAGGTCACAACAAACACCCCAACAAAGGGCAAATCTTTTCTTAGTCAGTACTAGATAATTGTTTGGAACATATATGTGCTGAGGCTTGGATTGGGGTTCTGCTTGAGAAAGCATCTGTTCTCAGACACCTCAGCATAAATCCTTCCTATGATCTTCTCCGGGTAACCACATTGAATCCCAGTCTCATTTAGACTCAAAATAGCGAGCTACCTGGTCTACCTTGCACTGGTTCCAGCTTAACTGGTCCAGCCTTGGGAGAGTAAAGGACTTAGGTCAGCTGGTAACAGTCAGGTCTCGTTCATAAGCTGGAGGGCCCATTCCTTCTCTTGGTAGATGGGGTATGAGCTGATCTGAGAAATGACCTTGGCATTTGATAAGTTAAATTTTTCTGAAATGTCAGTGAGAGATTCTCTGTCTTTCTGGAACTGTGGGTTCATCAACCTTTCTCTTAAGTCCAGAAATCTATATCACTTTCTGTACCAGATTCTGATTCACTGATACTGACTCATGTGTCACTAAAACTTCCCCACCTGGCTTCCTAGTAGCCCCTTTCTCTTCATCACTGGCTTTTGGAGTCTTTGGGAAACCTCTGAGACTGTTTCTGAAGTGACATTACTTTCTGCACGTGTGTACTGTAGTTGCACAGGTAGAACAGGTCTGGGGTTACTGAAGCTGTGCTGTAGGAATCGTATTTGATAGACTGGCCTTCTCACCTGATATCTCCCTAACGCTGCCCTGCACAGATATGGGTGAAAACTATAGCAGCCAGTAACATTTGTTTTTCTGGATCCATTAAATGAATATTCTGAAGTGCCCTCAAACAGCCATATCAATTTACCTACTTACAAGAAATAAATGAGAGAATCAAGAACTTTAAAAAAAACCAATGAACTGCCTTCCCCTCTACCTCTAGATATTGATCGAGTAGAAGGGATGGGTGGGCTGGAAGCAAGGAGTCTGGATTTTTTTAAAAGTCTCTCAGTAATTTTATCAGTTATGTTTGGGAACCATTACTCTGTGATATGAAGGCCACTGAAGAGCTAAATGTATCTCTTTGAGAGAGGATCTAAAACAAAGGAATAAACTGTTGAGATGTGAATGAAAGAAGCATGGTATTTTGAATTTGATTTCCAATGCTTGCTTCTATGGCACTGATCCTTTTTTTATTCATTCATTAATTCAGTCATTCATCCATTTATAGCTTTCTGCTCACATCAGGATTCTGGATGACCCGTTCTTTGGTTTTGCTTTTTACATCACTGTCCCTGGTTTTTAATACTTAATTGTGCTTTAAAAAAGCACAACATATCTTGTTTGGCCCTAACCAGAGCCTGGGTATGTGTGTGTGTATTTCCATTTTAGAGAATGGAAATTAATAAGGGCTTACATTTGTTGAACGCTCACTCTTACATGGGTTAAATATGAAAGGACTTGCTCAAGGATGCAGGGCCAATGGCAACTTTTACCTGCCAGCCCCTTAATTGCTCTCCTAGGTTGATCACTGGAATCTCTGTTCTGCTGTGGTCCTTGAGGGTAGGAACCAGTGAGCCACACAGCACACCTCATGCTGAGCTTTGAGTGAGCCGGGCTCCAAACACCTAGGGTGCTATAGAGTATAACCCAGTTGGGATTCTCTCTGGGGATTTTAAGAGAGGATCCAGCTCCCAAGGGTAAGGAGGAATCTGGGTAATGCAGCTCTTTCCAAAGAGCTTTCTGGAGAGGCAAGACTAACTCCTCTAGAAAGAATTTTTTTTTTCTTGTCAACAACGTGGGGTTACCACATAACTCTTCTAACCAGAGGAGGGAAAAATCATAACATCTCATTTTAACTGCAAACGTTTACTGTGGAAAACCTGGAAAATAAGCAAAATGGAGGTCATCACCCATAAAGGACCTTTATCTTTTCAAATGAACATTTTCCATAGATCTTCCAGGTCCACTTCCCTAACCAAGTCTTCACTGAGGGTGTCCGATCTGAGGTAGAAGACCCCAGTCCCATTGCTTTGCTGCTCTGCAGCTCGCCCTCCGGCCCTGCTTCCCTAACAATCCAGCTTCATCTTATACTTCTGTGGGTTGGAGCGGGGTCCATGCCGAGGGCCTCCAATGCCCTGTTGGCCCCATTTGCGAGAAGATCCAGGTTGAACAGTGCGTAGGTGGGGGCAGGTATAGGCACACACTCACAGGGTCAGGCTGTCATACAGCAGCTGGTCATCTCTGTAAAGCCACTGCTGCGCTGGCGGCCACTATAGAATGCCTTCCATCAAGTGCTTCAGCTCCAGCATGATGCTCAACTCCTTGGCCTCCCTGGAGATCATGATCTTGTGACAAATCATCATGAACACTTCCAGGGCAGTGGGTCTGCTTACTCGCCTCTTGGCTTTTGGGAAGAAGAGTCTAGCTTCTCAGAGGGCACCAAGCGGCTCTGGCAGGGCACGTGGAGCTTCTTTGAGCGATTTACCTCCCGGCATGCCTTGGGGTGACTCCTGGGGCATTCAAATCGGGCCTTGAGCCCTTTGGCTCCTGATATGCCTCATGGCCTCGCCTCATTGGCCTGCTCCAGCTGGTCCTGCTCGCCTGCCACCAGCCTGGGTTTCTTTTGCTTGGAAGAACATTTGGTTCTGGGGGACAGCTAGTCTGCCTTGCTGCAGCCAAGGCTCAGCCATATCTGTCTGCCTGTCTGTCTGTCCCTGTCCTCCTCCCTCTCCTTCTCCCTCTCCCCCTATCTCTCAAGAATAAAAATATTAATACTTTATGTTATAATTGTCAGGAGCAGGCTATAAACTATAAATGGCTGTTTCGTGACCTGTTTCTCCCCCCAACCCCCAGCAGAGCACTGTTTTTCCTTGAAAGGTTTTCTTTTATGCTATTTAAGGCTATGAATTAGACATTTGAGCAACTCATAGCACACATAATTAAGAAGTCTGTGGAAAATTAAGTCGTCGAGGCTTTTTCTTATACTATTTAAGCAACAGTCATGAATATCCTTGCAGTTATGGTTTTGTCATATCTGGGGTGATTTCCGGCACATTTCTGGGTCAAAGGGCTTGTGTAAGGCTTAACTGCCAGGAAAGTTGAGCCCATATACATTCCCCCATCATCTAACAATATATAGCAGCACCCATTTCCCAAATATTCCTCAATACTTGCCCTTTTCATCTGTATTTCTTAGTAAGTGAACCTTTTTTTTATGTAGTCTTATTCAGAAAAACACCAGAATCTTCTTTCAAGGCACTTCCATGTGCTTTCCCCTTGTACCTTCCTATCCCAATCCCTAACAGAGGGTAGCAATAGCAGTAAGGACAGATTTGTTTGCTTAATGATCTAGATTATGTCCCTAACCAGGCTTGATGGAGGTTTCTTTGGCAGTCTCTCCCCATCCCCCATCAACTGCCCTTTGGGGCAGCACTTTGAGACACTCTTCCCTTCTAGTCAAAATGCCCAAAGATCAGTAGGGAAACTGGCTAAGATTGATCACTCGAAAGACATTTATCCCCAGAGAGATGGGTTGTTTTATTTTGCTAAAACATGCAGTAAGGTTGGACACTGGGGCTGTGTAGTACCTCCATCATGGCTGAGAAGACATGCTCCTGACCTTCAAGGTGTTTCTTGAGAGTTTGGAGGTATTGAAGCAATTCCAACCTAAAAGCAGGCCTGGAATGAGCTCTCAGCCCCGTATCCATCAGTTTTTAAAAGTCTATTTAAAAGGCTTTCTTTTTGCAACAGCTCTAGTACCCCAGGGACTTAACTCTTACCCATGTTTTATTATAGTGGTACCAGTTTGGGATCTGAAGCTAGGTTTGGCAGGGTGGTCTTTAGAGAGGAGCTTTTAGCATGGGCCAGAGACTCCTAGTTCTACTGGATGTGTTTCTATCTAGGACAGATACACAGAGCTCTCGTTTTAAAAATTAACTTCTCTAGACGCAGTCTCAGGCTACTAACTCCCTTCCCCAACAGTATTCTAGGAATTGTGTATTTAGGTTCGGTGCTGAAAGCTATCAACTTATACTGGTATAAATACCTACCTTTTCCCCCTGGTTCACTGACTTTGTGATTCAGAATCTCTGTGGGAGAAACAGTCTGAAGCAGCCAAATGACTTTAAGGCCCCAGATGGGTATGGAAGTAAAAGCTATGTTTAGATCTGTTTTCCAGCCTTAAGATCTGAACTGTTGCCCTATGTGCTCATCAGAGCTTACCAACTTGCCCCAGAGTTTGATGCAAGCCCATTCATGCCTCCATGACTTGGCCTAAATTCGTGGCCTTGTGGAGTAGGCCACAGTCGGGAATAGGAATCAGCTTACTTCACTAGGTGTCGGAAGGTGGGGTGGAAGAGGAATGAGTGATGATGAGAGGTCTGGTTTTAGATCCATTTCATTTTGAAACTGGTGGTACAAACCATTGGTGCCAGGAAGCCTCTGGGAGGAAGTTGTAATGATCTGCTTCAGGGTTTACCGTTTACCAGTCTGTGACTCATGGCTGGTGGAGAAAACTGCTCATGTTCCTACAGGTGCCTCAACAATCTTCCCTGGGCAGGTCAGCTTGTCCTGTCCATGAGGCCTGCCTTCCCCAGTAAACCTCAGAGTACCCCAACAAAACAGTCCTCTTCGAATGCAGACTGAGCCAGCTCCCTGTTATGCTCTTTGGTCCTGTTTATTCCTCCCTTTGGTGCTTCATCCCTCAGGTAAAGCATATGGCTGTAGCTGAGTCCTTACCCACTTCGGGAGACAGTTTCTGTATGGTCTAGAGAGGCCCAGACTTGGAGGCAGAACCTTTTGTTGAAGGCTTACTCTGAGCCATCCATACACAGTGCTTGGTGCTGTGTGAATATTATCCCTTTTAACTTCCCAAAAACCTTATGAGTAGGTATTGTTATTATCATTTTCCAAATGAGGGAACAGTTTCTATATGCTCACGCGGTGTAGATTTGAACACAAGTTTTTCAGACTCCAAATCCCGTATTCATCACTTACCTGCCTTTAATATTTGAAATCTGGTCCTGCTGCTTCCTCTTCGTGGGGCCTTGTATACTTACCTCTCCAAAGCTGCTTCTTTTGGCACTTCAACTCCTCTGGCTTCTTGAGTTGTCAGAATCGGGTCGGTAATGTCCACCTTGCGGGTTATTTCTTGAGGATTTGGATAGGAAAACACTTAGCTGGGTGTCTCAGGTTTTTGAAGCTTGTTGCTGCCTGTCTGACTCATACACTTTGGTTGTATTCTGCATCCAGGTGAATGCAAGTTAGAGCTGATGGGGTCAGGCACTCTGGTATGACTGGAATAATGCAGTCTGCGTGGGAGGCATGACTATTGGCTTCTTAATTGTTGGCACTGTCTCCTCTAAAATAGATGGACAGCCCAAATACAGTGCTGCAAATATTTGGAACCATACAATAATGGCAGTGTGCCAGCAAACAGAGTAGTGAAGTGCGTTGTGCATTCTGAGAGGGTGGGTAGATTTTGTAGACAGCATAAAGAGGGTTTCTGGGTTCCTGGCAGCTTTTAGAGTTTGGGGAATTAGAGCTTCTGAGCAATAAGGGAGTCAATCCATTAGCCTCCTGCTGGGTGACCTGGTAGGAGAGGACTGGAGGGCTCATGGAGAGTCTCTCATTAAGGGAAATCTCGGACAGGCTTATCAGGCCAGACCTCTGCTGGCTGAAGACCTTCCCTTAGGAAGACGGCAGTTTTAAGAATGGAAAAAGTGACTTAATTTTTTATTGGTGTTTGAATAATTAATGCATTCATGTGGGTCGGAATTCAGGAGGGTACACACTAAAAATTATCCTTGTTCCTTAGCTGCTGATTTCTCCACCCATAAGCCCAGTTTTTTGGCCTACTAGGTATTTTTCAAATACAACTTAAAAATACAAATGTTAGCATATGAGCAGAGACTACATTGCTCTATATCTTTTTATTTATTTATTTATTTATTTATTTATTTATTTATTTATTTTTCATGGACACATTTTTTTATTCGTCTGCTTAGAGCTACCTGGCCGTCCCTATGCGTTCAAACGTCTGCCGCAGTGAGAACGTCTAGGCACCTAGTAGACCCCCCCAGGAGAGGGTGGATGCTGTTATGGTGTCTATATCTTTTTATTTTTAATTAACAATATGTCTTAGAGATCTTTCCATATCGATACATAGAAGCTTCCTCATCTTTTATGCTTTTTATGGCTGCATAGTGTTCTCTTGTATAGATGGTATCATAACACAAAGTTAACCATGTATGGAAGGACATTTAGGTTTTCTAGACTTCTGCTATTACAATCAATGCATTGTTGGTTAGTTTGCTAGACAGATTGTGGACAGGAAGCAATATCCTATAAAACTTTAAAGGTACTGGGAGACACTTTTGTTCCCCGTTGCATCCCTAGTGTCTAAAAGAATGTTGGGCACGTAGGAGACATTTAATGAGTTCTTAAATGAATGCTATGTTGAAGAACCTGGTTTTAGAATGTGACCACCCTGGATTCTAAGTCTGCTCACTACCTGTGTGACCTTGGGCATCTTCCCTGAACTCCAGTTTCCTTGTGTGGTATTAAGAGTCTGTATATGGTCCTGGGGTTTACAAATGTGTATTTTGGGGTTCTGTCTTATGCAATATTCAAGATGGCTCTGTGAAGTCTAATTTTCATCTTCCAAATGAGAAAAACTAAATTCCTAATAAATCAAATTCTGTATCAACATATTGATGTTTCTAACCAAAAGAGTTGTAAGGGACCTTTGCATGCAAGCTTAACACAGCTTTAAGCAACACTGAATCACCTAGTGAGTTTAGGTATTCCCTTTAAGCTTTTCTTATTCTTCCTATTACATCAAAGAGAAAGTATGTGTGGTCCTACTATTCTTGAATACTGTCTCGAATAACATGCTTCACTCCTTTCAAGTCAAGGGAAGGCAGGCCTCAGCTTAAAGCTTCAGTAAACAATTCCGGGCCCAGAGAATTCACATGCTTTTACCCAGGGTCACTCACCAGGTTAATGTCAGAGCCTGCATAAGAATGGGGCCTCTGTCTTAATGCATTCTGTCAGTCCCTTATACTTATTCTCATTTAATCCTCACAACAACTCTCTCTAAAAGAGCTACTATTATTATCCCCAAGTCTAGCACTTTTCTCCAAATATCACACTGCCTCACTGGGCACCAAAAATCAATCTCTGCTATTTCAACAGATGGAGAAGAACAAGTCATGGGAGGTGGGGCGGAGAGAACAAACAAAACAAAACAAAACTGGGGTATATCAGAAAGACGATATAACCATAGTGGTTTAAAAAAGCGACTCAGGCTGTGGACAGCCTAGGTACCACTTAGAGCTCTTCCATTTCCCTAGCTATATGTAACTTTGGTGTTTAATTCATTTGACCTCTCAGTTTCCCAATCTAGAAAACAGGTATTAAAATCAACTTCATATAGGGTGCTTGGTGAAGATTAAGTAAGAAAGTACATGAATGTCAGCTGTTGATAGTAATTCATGAGGGGAGGGATTCCTGACTTGAGATTGGTGAGCATTGTATTAGTTTGCTATGGCTGCTGTAGCAGAGTAACATGGACTGAGGGGCTTAAACAACAGAAATTTATTTTCTCACAATTCTGGAGGCTAACAATCCAAGATCAAGGTGTCAGCAGAGCTGGTGTCTTTCAAGGCCCCTCTCCTTAGTTTGTAGTTTCTCCCTAGGTCTTTACATAGTCTTCCTTCTGTAACATCAGTGTCCAGATTTCCTCCACTTATAAAGACATTACTTATACTGGATTAGGGCCCACCCTGACCTCATTTTTAACTTAATCATCTCTTTAAAGGCCCTATCTCCAAATAGTCACATTCTAAGGTACTAGGGGTTAAGATTTCAACATATGAGTTCGAGGGAGCCTTGGGCGGTGGGGGCAGTGTCACAGTTCCTGATAAGAGATTCATGGTGAGAAAAAACTTAGACCTATCAAAAAAAAAAAAAAAAGGGAAAAGAAAGAAAAAAGAAATTTCTGGTAACCCCAATCATTAGGAAAGCAGATTTCCTTCCAGTCTTTTTTTTCTGTGCCTCATTACATATACTATATATGCAGTTCTGCATTCTGTGTATTTTGTTTTTCTCCATCACAAAAAAACTTCCCTAGAAAATTATAAAACTCTACTAAATATTTTGCATAGCTGGATCAATAATCCATGGAGTGCTCCATAGATTAACTCTTGCCCTATATTAAGATGATTTAACCTTTGCCACATGTCATTCCTGGTTCTTTTAGCCCTAAAGCAAAGCAAGATTCCTCAGAAGATGAGACTATAAAGCTGTGTGTTGGAAGTAAAGGGTAGGTTCTCCCTGGGGATACCGCTGACCTCTGGGACCCCCTGGAGCTGAATCAGGCCTAGATCCCTCTTTCCTCTCCTCCCACTAGCCCAGCATGTCACAGCCCATGACTCCAGTGGGGATGTCGTCAAGGAGGCAGCTCTGGTTTCTATGCCATCTTCTCTTTCTCATGGGCACATTCCAGCCTTTCCACAAATGATCCTGCCTTTATGCGAGAGCTCTTGGGCTCCGGGGAGCTGGCGCTGGGCTCTGGAGAGCAGAAGACAGCTCTGTATGCTTTTAAGCTCCCTTTTGTCCCTTTCTATTCACTAACCCCTCTCCCCAAAAGATGGCTAGAGTCTTAACTTCTTTCACCTTGCTGAATTTTGCCTGTTTTTGAACTTTGTGTCATTGCAATCATACATATGTTCTCTCTTGCATCTAGTTTTTATTATGCAACCATGTGTTTGTAAGTTTCATCCATGTTGTCACATGTCATGGTAGTTGATTCACTTTACTATGTGAATATACCACGATGTTTTCTATCTATTCTACCTTGGTGGACATTGGGACTGTTTCCAGTTTTTAGCTATATATAAACAGTGCTTCTGTGACTATTATAATACGTGTCTTTTGGTCTATGTATTTTTGTTGGGTCTATACCTCAAAGTGGAATTGCTGGGTCTTGGGGAATGTGTATATTTAGCTTCAGTAAATACTGCCTAACAATTTCTCCAAATATCTCATTTTATACTCCCACATCAAACTTCTACATTTTTTTTTATTGAGATAAAATATGCATAACATGAAATTGACCATTTTAACCATTTTAAAGTAAACAATTCAGTGGTATTAAATACATAATGTTGTGCAACCATCACCACTATTCCATCTCCAGAACTTTTTCATCATCCCATACAGAACTCTGTACCTATTAAACAATAACTCCCCATTTCCCTCACCCCCTGGTAACTTCTATTTTACTTTCTGTCTATTAATTTCACTACTTTAGGTACCTCATATAAGTGGAATCATGCAGTATTTGTCCTTTCGTGACTGGCTCATTTCACCTAGCATAATGTTGTCAAGGTTTATCTATCTATGTGTCAAAACTTTATTCCTTTTTAAAAACTGAATAAATATACCATTGTGTGTATAGACCACATTTTGTTTATTCATCCCTTGATGGACACTTGGGTTTCTACCTTTTGGCTATTGTGAATAATAATGCTATGAAAACTTGTGTACAGTATCTGTTTTCAGTTATTTGGCTATATACCTAGAAGTGAAATTTCTGGATCCTATGATAATCCTTTGTTTACCTTTTGAGAAACCTTCAAACTTTTCACAGCCGCTGTACCATTTCACATTCCCAGTGCATGAGGGTTCCAATTTCTTCACATCTTGCCAACGTTAATTATTTTTCCTTTGCGTGGGGTTTTTTAAATAGCCATCCTAGTGGGTGTGAAGTGTTATCTCATTGTGATTTTGATTTGCTAATGATATTGAACATCTTTTCAGATGCTTATCGGCCCATTGTATATCTTTGAGAAATGTCCTTTCAAGTCCTTTGCAAATATGCACCCCTTTTTAAATTGGTTTGATTTTGTTGTTGAATTTTAGGAGTTTTTTATATATTCAGGATATTAATCCTTTGGAATTCTACTTTTTAAATATTATACTCATATATTGTTTGAATACTTTAATGTTCACATTACTTTTATATATAGTTAAGGAAAAAACCTCATCTGCTATCCGATCTTATACTGAGGAAGGATTTTTTAAAAACAATCATCATTATTATCTGAAACTAAAGGACAGTTTTTCAAAAAAGAATACTTGGAAGACTTTCCCTTGATATTTTCATGGCACAGCACTGTCCTGGTGGTCCTGGTTGTGCCGCAGCCTGGAAAAATGATGAGCTCTGGTGTCTGGGCCAGCATGAAGGGAACCACTGGGTCAAAGCGTGGTGCTGATAGACCCAGGTATGGTCCCTGGCAGGTTCCCTGATTTCATGCCTTGGCCACGAGGAAGGATAAGAACATTGGTTGTGAGTACTCTTTAGTGAATGCCTTGGGGTCAGGCCAACCTGGCTTCTGAGCCTCAGTGTTCCTGTCTTTGAAAACCTTAGTAGAGTAGTCGTAAGAATGAAGTGGGCCCAGTCTCTGGCTTAGTGAATGGTAGCTGTTAACTCAGAATGCTTATTAACGGGTGGCCAAGCAGGGGGGATTCAGAAGGAACGTGACAAGCTCAAACAACCAGAGGTTGTCCAGAGTAACCTGTATGGGTGACGGTGTAGCAGGATGCATATTACATGTAGGTAGACTCATGGCTTTTAGAAATGTTGAAAATTTTCTGCCTCCGGCTGTGACCTTGGGTCACCCCTATGTCTCATGAGGCCCCTGGGGGCTAATGTCACTCAACGTCTATCTTAGTTTTCTGACTTGGCAAAGAAAGAAAGGAGTTTGATTCACAAACTGTCTACAAAGTGGGCCGCCCTTTAGAGGCCAAACTTGGAAGCTCCATCTGAAACTTGTATTTGGTCGCACTACTGCTCAGAAGAAGTAAGCCATGGCCATGTCTCCTCCTGCAGTGGCCTTGATCCGGTTGGGGCTATTGTCAGGTCTTATCTCCTCTAGGGTACCTTCCAGAAGCCCTTTCTTACTAATACTCTCTTTCTCCCTTCCCCACACTAGTTTTCAAGGGCTACCCTGGGCAAGAGTCAGCCCTGCTTAGCCCTGAAGATGACTTCACTGTGCTGAACGACAGAACAGTCCAGGTAATGACAGAATCATGTCCACTTGCAGGATGGAAGAAAGATGTTCCTCATGCATGCCCATATTGCCAATGTGAGCCACCTTATCCCTTCAGAGGAGGTAGAGTTAGCTCTCAGTTGCCCACAGCTGTGGGCGTGGGTACTGATCTAAACAGTGTGGTGCTTGCATCTGCCCACTAGGGGCGGCAGAGAGCTGCCTTGTGAATAACGAATGGCCAATGCCCTTGTCCCTTGGATTCCCTCATCTTTCCCATATCATCTGGATAAACCCCAAGTGAAGGGAATTCCAACACAGGACTGCCAGTCCCATGAGCCTGTGGGAAGAGACCTGAGGCACTTGACCATGCATCTCTGTTTCTTTAAATTTTTTGAATAGCTAATATCTATATGGTTTAAAACTAAAAAAATATTGAAAAGTTTTACAATGACTAGCCTCCCCTTATTTCTCTCCATCTGCCCAGTGTCCTCTCTACTCCAAGAGAAGACACCAGTAACCACTGTTTAACTAGTTTCTTTCCTTCTGGAATTTAATTATATATATGTGTTATGTATTTATATTTTATATGTTATATATCATATATATATATATACAGCTATAAAAGACTCATGCAAAAGCTAACATATTATTCACACATGTGCACCTTCTTTTTGCACCCAAATATATCAGTACACTCCTATCCTCTTCCCACAAATAATCGTTGTTATTAATTTCTTCTGTATTCCCCCCAGACTTTGTGTATGTTTGAGCAAATACGAATATATGGTCTTATTTGCCCATCTTTTTACACAAAATATGGAACAGTGGCTGACATATATTAAACACTATGCAGGTGTTTGTAAAATAAAATGCTAAACTGTATTAAACTGTTCCGTACCTTGTTATTTTCATTCAACAGTAAATGTCAGAGGTCTTTCCATGTCAGAACATAGAGAGCTTTCTTATTCCTCCCTTGTAGAGCTACATAGTATTCCACTAGATGGATGTACTGTAAAATATTTAATTGGGCCTCCTAAGTGAACGCTTAGATTATTCCAAGTTTTCTTTTGCAATTGACCCATCTAGGTCTCTCCTCACCCTTAACTCCTGTAGGTGAGAGGATGTTGGGTGTGTTCCAGATGTTGGCTTATCTTGGTTAAGAGGTCTTCTCACTTTGCAGGAAAGGAAGGCATTGAAGATCTCCCCATCCAAACGTATCTTACGAAGACGCAAGAGAGAATGGGTAGTCCCACCGATATCTATCCCTGAGAATGGCAAAGGTCCCTTCCCCCAGAAGCTGAATCAGGTATGAGTTTGTCTTCTCACTGGGAGTCGTTGGTGGCTACAGGAACCCTCACCTAAAGACCTGAATTTGAGGTTTCTTGCTACTGAGCACTGGGACCTGCAGAGGAAAGCCTCTGTCATGGAAGCAGCTTCCGATAAGGCAGCGAGTGCCTCTCCACCCTTCCCCATGGGCGGGGGGCGGGGGAGGGTGGTCTTTGCTGCAGTCATGAGGTATTTGTCACTTGTCAACTGCTATTTCCTTTCACTTCCAGCTCAAATCTAATAAGGACAGAGGCACCAAGATTTTCTACAGCATCACGGGGCCTGGGGCAGACAGCCCCCCTGAGGGTGTCTTCACCATAGAGAAGGAAACAGGCTGGTTGTTAGTGAATAAGCCACTGGACCGGGAGAAGATTGCCAAGTACGAGGCATGTAACCTTTAGCATCCAAAGAGAAGCAGGGCCCCAGGGCCTGGTGGGGAAGGTAGCGCAAGGCTGATTCCAGACCTGTGTACCCACAGCTCTTTGGCCACGCTGTGTCAGAGAACGGCGCCTCAGTGGAAGAGCCCATGAACATCTCCATCATCGTGACAGACCAGAATGACCACAAGCCCAAGTTCACCCAGGATATCTTCAGAGGGAGTGTCTTGGAGGGGGTAGTACCCGGTAAGAGGACTGGGGAGAGTATAGCTATGAAGGTCTGCTGGGCCCAGACCTGGCCTTGGGTCAACTTCTAGAACCATCTGGGAGTCAGCCTAGACCCTTAAAAGCTGGAAGAGCCCTCCACACCTAACCTCCTTGTCTGTGCAATGGATCACCTGGGCTCTTCTTTAAAATCCAGATTCCCCCACTTCATCCCAAGATCCCTGAGTAAGAATGATCTGGAGTAGAGCTCTGGAATCTGTATATTTGAAAATTTCCCAGAAACTCAGATGATCAGCCAGGTTTTGGAACCACTAGTTGGAGACCTAGATTTGAATCTTGATTTTCCCTCTTTACCTATTGTGACCCTGGGCAAGTTCTTGACCTCTGAGCCTCACTGCTCACATCTGGAAATGGCAATAATATCAACCTTAAACAATTGTGAAGATTAGAAATAACATATACTGTTATGTAATTATGTAATATGAAGCACCTGACACAAGGTTCTTTGGGAAATGGCAGCTGCAAGGAAAGCAGCAGAGGGGGGAGGTATCGGAAAATGGTTTATGATGAGTGGAAAATAAATTGCGAGGACTGGAGAAGAGGATGGGAAGGGCCAGCAGAACACTAGGAAAATAGGTAAGTATTAATGATCTCAAACAGGTGCTGATGGGAAGGGGTCCTCTTTTTCCTTTCCCTCTGAGATGTAGACAAGATGTACAGAGAAGTAGGAATTGATTAGACTCAAGTGTTGGCGACCTAGACTCCTTCTATCTCGTTGCTCCGCTCTTCTAACTTGGTTCTCAAGATTACCTCATGTTGCTGCTGGAGCTCCAGCCATTACATGTAGGAAAAGGGAAAGAGTGGGGGAAGTTAAGCCCTCTACTCAGAGAAACACTTCCCCTAAAGTCACATATCCCATTCGTCAGGATGTAGTGTGATGGCCATAGCTAGCTGCAAGAAGGGATGGGAAATAGTCTTTGTTCCAGGTGAGCCTATGCTCAGCCTAAAATTATGAGGATTATGTCTCAAAGAAGGGAAAATGGGCACCATCACAAAGTGGAAGATGGGTCCAAGCCGATGAGCAGGTTGGAGTCGCTCAGAGCTCAGAAGTGGGCAAGGTTGGAATTGGAGCTGGGAGGGAAGGGGTCTCACTCATCTCTTCTCCCTCCAGGCACTTCTGTGATGCAGGTGACAGCCACGGATGAGGATGATGCTATTAACACCTACAATGGGGTGATTGCTTACTCCATCCATAGCCAAGAGCCAAAGGACCCTCACGACCTCATGTTCACTGTCCACCGAAGCACAGGCACCATCAGTGTCATCTCCAGTGGCCTGGACCGGGAGGTAAGTGGCCCTTAGGGAAAGTGCTGCCTACCTAGGCTTGCCCAGGCTGGGCCCTGACACCCAAAGCCCAAGGCAGAGCAGTGGGTATCTAAGTCAGCTAACAGTGGCTGCTGGTATGTTCCTGGGTTGGTGTCCCTCACCTCCCTTGGGCCGATGGCGTGCGGCCAAACAATCTCATTAAGGCTAAAGAGGCAGCTGTAAAATGCAGACGTTTGATATTTTCTCATTTCCTCTCGGAACGGCTCACTTAGCATGCACATGGCCCAGATTTGTCCCTTGTGGACCACAAAGTAGAATTAGCTCCATGGATATTGGGAGTTGCCTCTTATTTCCTAATTAATACCTTGACCAAATCCCTGCTCAAAGCGCCCATTCTGTATCTGCCCAGGGTCAGTGCACAGGCCGCACATCCAACAGGGCCAGGAATACTGTCTGACCTGCAGTTCCCCTCCCCCTTCACCTTTTGCTTCTGTTCTTTTGGGCAGTTGGGCGAGCCGTGGGTTGAGGAGTCAAGAGAACATTGAGAGAAGAAACATTCCCCCCCCTTCCACATTCTCCCAAGGCTGTGCCTCCAGGAGCCCCAGCTGAGAAACCCTCAGAATGAACTCATAGTGGCCTTCCACCCTTCTTTTCTCCCCAGAGAGTCCCTGAGTACACACTGACCATCCAGGCTACGGACATGGATGGGGATGGCTCTGCCACCACGGCAGTGGCCATGGTGGAAATCCTTGATGCCAATGACAATGCTCCCGTGTTTGATCCCCAAAAGGTAATGCCCCTTCCTTCCTCCTTCCCTCATCAGATGATAAAGGACTAATGAAACTCCAGAACCAGCCTACATTGCTTCACTTCCCAGTCCCACCACTTACTAATTATGTGACCTTACGCAAACTACCTAACCTCTCTGTGCCCCATTTCCTAATCTGGGATAATGGGGATAATGATAATACCTGCTGCATTATTCTGAGTTTAAAATGAAGTAATCTGTGTAACACAATCTCCAGTACATAACAAGTGCTCGATACGAAAATCTTTGATGATAAGAAAACGCATTTGCCTTGCACCTATGCCTGCCGTCCTTCCCACATTGGGTGCTTGTACACCTCCAGTGACAGAGGACTCAGTGCCAGTCAAGAAGACATTTACCCTCCTATCTTTAGGCAACTCTGACTGCTGAACATTGTTTAGGCCCGATGAAAATTTGTTCTGAGTGGCTGATTTCCCAGTCTGTGCTCTCTGTTCCAGAACTTCTAATAAAGTTTCTGGTCAGTGCCCCAGAGCAATCAGGCACCTATCTCATCTTGCCACCTTCTTTACACCTTTCTGATCTCAACTAGATCTGTGGCTATACATGGCGGGGGTTTGGGCACCCTAGACCAGTGAGATACCTGGAGCATTACGCCACTAGATGTAGGAGGGCAGGCCCAAGATTGCTGTGGTCTGTCCTAGCAGCTGGGAGGCTGACTCTGCTGTGTGTGCTTGAAACCCTGATAATTGAGTTAGACAGTTTCAGACAGTGTAGGAGGCATAAGGCTTTCCTAGAGTTGGATGGAGGATTCACAGCCGGTGAAGAGTGAAGCAGTCTCGCAGGGTGGTCAGTCTCTCTGCTCTGACTATGCTGTCCTTCCCACGCTGACAGTACGAGGCCCGTGTGCCTGAGAATGCGGTGGGCCACGAGGTACAGAGGCTGACAGTGACTGATCTGGATGCTCCCAACTCACCAGCATGGCACGCTGCCTACCGCATCTTGGAGGGTGATGACGGGGGCCATTTCACCATTACCACCCACCCTGAGAGCAACCAGGGTGTCCTGACAACCAAAAAGGTGAGTCAGTTTGGGCTTTAGATGAGGGCCACTTCGGGAATAGTCAGGTCTACAGCCTTCAGCACAAGGAGGTACCACCCGCCTTGGGACACATACCTTGGGCCATTTACCAGAGAGTGCACCAGGCCAGTGGCTTCCAACACTTTCCCATCCCTCTTGTGTTGTGGAATTCCTTTGTTCAAACTAAATCTCACCCAGGGATCCGATTCATAAAACAGGTAAGAGCCACTGATCTAATCGAAGCAGGTCAGTGGAGCCCCGCCTCCCAGATCTCAGTGTCCAGTGGCTGCCCCCAATCAGTCTTTTCACAAAGAGGGTCTCTGTTTTATTAGATTTCTTGCTAATTTTGCATTTAATCCATATCTAGGTGTTTGGATAGTAAAATTACTTAGGAGTTAGCCATACCCTTGCCTTTCAAAAAGTCCTTGACTAAAATCGATGCTTCAGAAAGATGAGACTAACCTTTCTTTTGATTTATTTTACTTCCTGGTTTATTACGAAGAATGGCCCAGTTTGAGGAGCAGTGTTTTATATAATACTTTAAAGACTATCCTCTTTTTGAAACAGAAACTTTGTAATGCCCCTTTTACATCGTGATATTAATTTCATTTATAATTTAACTTACCTGTCTAGAAAAATAGAATTCTCTAACTAAAATAAGAGAGAATTTTACTGGAAAAGTTATTATTAAAAAAATTATATGTAAATTTTGGGGCATCTAACACTAGAGAACCTAATGAAGTGATCAGTTACTTGCACATCTTTGTGGAATCATCCAAATGTAGTGGATACTATTTGTCACTCTGGCGACTCTTACCACACGTGGTATTGAAGTTTTTCCAGAACAACAAATAAACAAGTCTTGGGAAGGGCCCGAACAAATCACATTACAAGCTCCCCTTAGAAGTTCCATTCCTAGAAAATTTAGTATATATGAAAACCACACTGAAAACTTGTTTTTTATGTAAAACATGTTCTAGACCAGGAGTCCCCAAGTTTTTTTGGCATCAAGTACCGGTTCTCCTATGATAATCTAACGCCTGATGATCTGAGGTGGGGCTGAGGCGGTGATGCTAGCGCTGGGGAGCGGCTGCAAATACCGATGAAGCTTCGCTCTCGCCCTCTGCTCACTTCCTGCTGTGCATCCTGATCCTAATAGGCCATGGACCGGTACCAGTCTGCAGCCTGGGGATTGGGAACTCCTGTTCTAGACTATAAATATAAACAGATATTTCACACCCATGAGGACATGAATATCTCAGGGGATATTGGCAAGTCACATGGGATACGGGACAGTTCTTTGTGTCCCTTCCCCAACCTGTAAATGTCAGTGGTATCCTCAATCATTATGACAACTAGAAATGCCTCCAGTTTTTACAGCACTCCCGGGGGCATCACCATTCGACTGGGAACCAGTTCTAGGGCTTACTAGTTTAGTTGCCTTTGGGGCTTACTAGTTTAGTTGTGAGGTGGGGGGGTGGTCTGAGTGGTCCCACTGAGTGTCCACTCAGGAAACACAGGAGGCTTTATGGGACAGGAAGGGGCAGCATTGTTGCTAGTGGGAAACTTGAACCCTCCTCACTGTAGGCCCTTCCTTCTGATGTCACAGCACTGCGTGGGGCCTCCTCACAAAATGGTGGCTCCTTTTTCCTCTTCTAGGGCTTGGATTTTGAAGCCAAAAACCAGCACACCCTGTACGTTGAAGTGACCAATGAGGCTCCCTTAATGGTGAAGCTTCCAACGTCCACGGCCACCGTAGTGGTCCATGTAGAAGATGTGAATGAGGCACCTGTGTTCATCCCACCCTCCAAAGTCATCGAAGTCCAGGAGGGCATCTCTGTCGGGGAGCCTGTCTGCACCTACACTGCACAGGACCCTGACAAAGGGAGTCAGAAGATCAGGTACACAGGAGCTGAGCTCAGATCCAGCCCAATGCACCGGTACTGTCGGACGGGTTGTTTATTATGTATGGCTGGTATTTGTTCTAATTATAAAGATTGTAAAATATATTGAACATTCCCCCACACAAGGTCGCCCCTTCCCTACCCTCCCCAAGACCGAAGACTCTGAGCAGGGATTCGGGGGCAGGTACTTCCACTCCCTCTCACCGCTCCCTGCTGGCTCCCCACCTGCTGCTCAGGTTCCTATTTAGGGGTAAGATGTGTTTTCCACATGATCCAGCTTAGGAGCCCCTAGTCCCATGACACCGTCTGCCAGTTGACATAAGGAGGCTCTGAATGACAACAACAGAATTCTAAGTATTCTGGGTATGACTCCTCAACTTTTCTGCTGTAGCTACCACATCCTGAGAGACCCAGCCGGGTGGCTAGCGATGGATGCAGACAGTGGGCAGGTCACTGCTGCAGGGATTTTGGACCGTGAGGATGAGCGGTTTGTGAGGAACAACATCTACGAAGTCACAGTCTTGGCCGCGGATGATGGTGAGCTTCCTCCTAGCCTCTCCACATGGGGCCCTTCAGTTCCCAGGTCACATAACACAGCATGTCCCCTCCACGGGCAGAGTATGATATGTGCGTGGGGTAGGGGTGAGTTGGGGGTGTTGGCAAACCAATCTGGAGGGTTGTTAGGGGCCTTTTAGGGGAAGATTATAAATTCTGGTCCTGGGGTGGCTGGCCATGATTCCAGTTTCTCTAAATCCCAGGAGTCAGGAGATACCTTGAAGCCTTCTTTAAGCCTGTCTGTGGTTCAGTGAGCCCTGAATTGGCCTGTCAGTTTCCCCTCGGTTGAGAGGGGCTGCTTATAAAGCACCATGCTTGGTTAGTGGTGTCACACCATGGCAGGACTGGGAGTTATGCGCTTGCCATCTCTGCTTGACACGGAGTGAACAAAGGCCTGGAGGCAGGTAAGAGGTGACCACAGGGCTGTGAAGGAAAGCTGCCCTGAAGCTGATTGGCAAACGCTGCATTAGCCCTGAGGTGGCCAGTAAGTTTTGCCTTGTGGTAGATTGTTAGTGGCTGTCTGGATGAAGTGGCACAACTACATCCTGACCAGTTAGTTATGTCTGCTATGGACAAAAAATGAGAATGCTAGCGTGATTGCCATGTGTTCGCTATCAGTGGTTTGATCTATAGTGAAGCTAAGGCATGGAGAGTCTTGAGAGGTTATAGCTGGGCAGTCCCTGAGGCTGATGGGATAGGACATAGGGGAGCTTAACATCAATTCATCAATCCAACCAAGGCAGATGCTGAAAAAGGGTCATATGTATAATTATGAACAGGGAGCCCTCCCGCCACTGGCACGGGGACCCTCCTGCTGACACTTAAGGACGTCAACGACCATGGCCCGGTCCCCGAGCCCCGTCAGATCACCGTCTGCAACCAAAGCCCTGTGCCCCAAGTGCTGAACATCACAGACAAGGACCTGTCCCCCAACACCTCCCCTTTCCAGGCCCAGCTCACACACGACTCAGACATCTACTGGACGGCAGAGGTCAATGAGCAAGGTAACGAATGGTGTGGCAGGTGGGTGCTTGCCCCATACCAGGACCCTGCACACATGCCCAGCTCAGGATCTTGTGGGTCACAGAGGTAATGGTCTCCTCAAAAACATTAATCAAATGCTAATTATTAATCAAGCATAAGCCTTTAGAATTCCCCAGGAGCCCTTAAAGACCATTTCTAGCCCAGCTGCCTTCTTGTACAGATGGAAAAACAGGCCGAGAGAGAGAGAGAGAGAGGAGAGAGGGAGAGGAGGGAGAGAGAGGGAGAGGAGAGAGGAGAGAGAGAGGAGAGAGAGAGAGAGAGAGACCGACTCCATTTCACATAACGAGGACTCCAGCACAGTGATAATAGCTGACATACACTGACCATGCTTACTCTGTGCTAGATAGACACCACTTCAGATGCTTTATGTGGGTTAGATTTCTTAATCCTCACAACAGTCCTATGAAGAAGGTACTATTATCACATATACATATGTGCACTCCCACTTTACAAATGAGGAGATCAAAGCTTGCAAAGTATAAATACCTTGCCAGAGGTTCTATGGCTAGAAGATCATGGCACCAGGATTGAAATCCAGGGAGTCTGATTTACTATGATGCTCTGCTGCCTACCCTTTATTGAATCCTGGTGATTTGCAAGATGCTTTTCTCCCCCTTATTTAATCTTTTTAGCACCCTCTGTGGTCAGTATTGTTTATCCCTGTTTATGAGAGTGAGGCCGGGAGAGGTTAAATCGCGTGCCTGAGGGTATAGTGAGTAAGCGGTGGCGGGTGAAGTCAAAGCACCTGGGCCCCCACCCCTGCTCCCATCTGCCTCTGTCCTTTCTCTTTCCGATCCCTCTGGAGCTCCTCAGCCTTCAGTGGTTTTTCGGTTGTCACAGACCTGGAAGGAGTGTCATGAACTAGGGTGCATGAGAAAGGTGGATCTGGCCCCAAGTGCCAACAAGATCTCTAGAGAAACACTGCATCGCTCTACTTTAAAATGCTCCCCTCTTCCTCTTGTGACTAGGGTCCCCCAGGAGAGAAGTGGGGAACCAGTACATTTAGGTTCTGTCCCCAAAAACTAAATGCCCAGCATCCATTAGTGCCGCTGAGCCCACCCAGGAAGGACTTCCCGACCCGCTTCAGACACCTACATTGGCTCAGTTTTATGATTCCTGTGATTTGGGTGTATATATCCAGCACCTTTCCTTTGGGGAGCCCACATTGGTCTCCTGTCACCCCCTTGTGGCCTAGAAGTCATTTTTTCCCTCCCTGACCATGTGGTGTATAGAGTGTGGACTCTGGAGTCAGAATGCCTTGGTTCAAGACCTGACTCCTTCATTTACTAGCTTTGTGATTGTGGGCAAGTTACTGAGCCTCACTGTCCCTCAGTTTCCTTTTCTGTAGAATGGTGCCAATAGTTGTACCTACTTCCACAGTTACTATGAAGATTAACGTGAAAAGCATCTTATCTGCTATGTCAGTTCAGTAGATGCAAGCGGCTGTCTTTACCACCACTGTTTCCCAGCAACAGTCAGATCTGGCTCTGTCAGGTGTGAGCAGCATGGCGAAAGCCCAATGGCACCAGCACCTGATAATAGTATTGACACCCGGTTCTTGGTTTTAATTTAGTTTTTTGACACGACCTTGTCCCTGTTGTCAGGAGAATTAATCGAAACTGTACCCCATGTGACCTCAGTCTGGTTACTTGTCCTTCATAAGCTTCAGTTTCTGCATTTGAAAAATTAAGAAAACAGAAAACCTGCCCTTTCAAGTTGTAGTGAGGATTAGAGTAGGGCTTGGAATATACTACGTGTCAGTCTAGTTAGTCACCACTGCCACCAGCACCACCACCATCATCATCAACTGAAAAATCAGCCCTCCAGTGTGAGAACAAGATGATGATAGGGATGTTTTGGTGAAATATCCCACATCAGCGTCTCCACACAGTAGACCAAACATTCAGCCTACAGAACTCTGCCTGCTGGTGCCGAATGGGAACAGCGAGTTCTCCCTTCTGGCCTTTTTGCTGAGAGGGGCCCAGTGGGGTGCAGAACCTTTGAACTGAAAATGGCTTGATGCTGGTGCTGAAAAGGACAACAAGCCTGAGGGTGGATGAGCTAGAAGTGGGGCGTAGTTTCGATTGCCCCAGTGATTGAGGAACACCACTGACATTTAGTAGTGAGGATCTGTAATACTTGGGGAAGTCTTGCATGATGAAAATAGTTCCACCCAAGCTAATAGCTCCCTCCTTGAGAAACTTGGGTCTAAACCGAAGGCCTTTCTTCAAAGAGGCCCCTGACCCTATATTCCTCACCCAGAAACATAGTTTTACTCCCCACTCTAGGATTGCCACGCAGTCTCCCCAGAATGGTACTTATTGTTCAGGTCACACTGAGGCTTGGTTTCTGTTTAGTTAACCTGTCACTCACCTTGGGCTTCTGAAGGCCAGTTATCCCAATGCCCGTATCAGCCTCATTTCCAGCATCCTTGATACTTACTATTGCAAGAGCAAAATGCTACAATAGTAAATGGTAATGAACATCCAAATAGGAAAACAGATGGCCAATTAACGTGAACATTAAAATATTGGGTTAGATATTCCTTAGGAGGAATAATATTATTTTCAAGGCAAAGAACAATCTAGCAGCTAATGGTGCTAAGAAATTATTAACCTTGCATGACATAATTTTTTTGGTAAAACTTCATATTTTAAAACTGCTGTGATTATTGATTTAAAAAAAATAAGATGACGAGTTTATTTTTCTACTCCAATCATCTTTTTGATGATGGTGAATTTGACTTTGGCCAAATACCAGTTTTTAACACTTGATATAAATGCGCTTTTGGGATATTTCTCCCTGTCACCCAGATGTAGAAGCTGTCCCCTCACACCTCCATCATGATAGGCTCAGTTCTCACTATTTGTGGTCCCCTAAGGTGAATAAATTATTTGTCCACTCCAGGAGACACAGTGGCCTTGTCACTGAAGAAGTTCCTGAAGCAAGACACATATGACGTGCACCTTTCTCTGTCCGACCATGGCAACAAGGAACAGCTGACGGTGATCAAGGCCTCTGTGTGTGACTGCCATGGCCATGTGGTGACCTGCCCCAAACCTTGGAAAGGGGGTTTCCTCCTCCCCATCTTGGGGGCCATCCTGGCTCTGTTGCGTGAGTACTGGCACCCTGCCCTCTCTAAGGATGGGGTAGTAAGAAGACCTGATTTCACTCTGAACTTATGAGACTAACGGGCCCCTATCATTGCCCGTCTGTTTTTTAAATTCTTAATTCCAGAATTTAATAGGCATTTAGTTAATAGGTATTTATGGAGCTTCTGGAATGTGCCAGGCTTTGGGGATAGAGTGGTGAGCAAATAGACTTGGTCCTGCCATTCTGTCATCTAGAGGCTAGAGAGCAGTGATTTTGAAAGTATTGTCCAAACCAAAAGCAGTAATATTACTAGGAATTCTTTAGAAGGATCAATTCTCAGACCTCACTCCAGACCTCCTGATTCAGACACTTGTGGGGAAGACCCAGTAATCTGGGTTTTTACAGCCCTCCAGAGGGTCCTGATGTATGCTAGAATTTGCATCCCTGGGTTAGTGGTTAGGAGTGTTTAGTTAAAAAACTTCTTTGCTCTAAAAGTTGAACCTATCACATTTGCTTTTTCCACTCTTTAAATTAGTCCTTATGCAGAAAACACACCTTCAATCAGCTATTTAATTAATCAGCTTGCTGTGCACCCATCACTCTCTTAGACCCTGGGGGTGCGGCACTTAACAAAGCAGACCAGTGCCTGCCCTCACAGAGCTTGCTTTCTAGTGCAGGAAGCAGACACCAAGAAATCTGGCAGAGGAATATGTGCTGATATGGGGAAAAAGAAAATGGATAGGAGGAGGTCTACAATTTTAAATAGCGTGGGCAGGAAAGGCCTTAATGAGAAGGGAATATGCAAGCAAAGACCTGAAAGAGGTGAGGAACCAAGTCAGCAGATATCTAGGGAACAAGTGCAGAGGCCCCAAGGCAGCACAGCTCGGTGTGTGGAAACAGGAATGACTGGAGTACCAAAAGCAAGAGAGAGAAGAGTAAGGATGGGGTCAGAGAGGCGATGGGTGTAGTGGAGCATCGTGTGGGCCTTTAGGCTCTTGTAAGGGGTCCAGGTGAACTGGAAAGTCATCAGAAAAGGCCTGAAGCAGAGGAGTGATATGATTTGACTCGAATTATAAAGGATTCCTCCTGAATAGTACAATAGTACTGAACAGACAAGAATGGAGGCAGGGAGACCATTGAGGAGCTATTGCGTAATCTGCGGGGCGGCGGGGAGGGATTGGTGGCTCAGACCAGGATGGCAGTTGATGTGGTGAGAGGTGGTCATATGTCATATTTCAGGGTAGAGTCAGCTCATCCATATCACTTAATATGTGGTATGTGGAAAAGAGCCACTGATGAGTCTAAGGCCTGAACGAGTAGACACATGGAGTTTCCATTAACTAGTTTGTGGAGAACCATGGGAGGAGATTTGCCAGGCCAGTTCAACTGGAGATATCAGTAGGCAGTTAGACACGTAAGCTTTGGGTGCAGACGAGCAGTCCAGTTCACCTCCTGCCTTTCCCCAGACCCAGTGGATAGGAAAAGAAAGGGAAAGGTCACAGTCTAGCTGACATGAGGTGCACATCCTGAGAACCCATGGACTCCCAAAGAAGGCTAGACCTGTTTTGTCTGGCCAAAGAGAGACAGCAGTTCCATCAGCAGGTGAAAATAGCGAACAGCCACAGAGAGCGAGCCAGGGAGTACCCTCTTCCTATGGGATTAACAGCGGGTAGTCATGGCTGTCAGGGAGAGCAGCCAGGCATTAGTTAGCCAGTCTCCCCCATGTCTAAACCATATCACTAAAAGCCAGTCCCTCTTAAAATTCCAACATAACACTTGCACCTAAGTTCAAATTAACACACCATATCAAAGTTGCGCTGTCTTGCATTTAACTTAAAGTGGATAATTTAGGGGACACCTGGGGACAGAAAAAGAGTCCTTTTGAAAAGTAACATCTGCTGCAAGAGTTCCATCCCCACAAAGAAGGATTTTCCTCAGGACCAGTACCCATCAACACAGCAAGACTGACAAATGATAATAGAACTGTAGACGGGGAATGAAGTCAGAGTAGTGTTACAAGGTGACCTTCAGCCGAGACCTGAAGGCTGAGAGCCATGCATGTGCCTGCAGAGTGTTCCAGTTGAGGAAAGAGCCCAGAGGAAGGTTCTCAAGTGGGAAACTGCTTGAGGAACTCTGAGGAGGCCACTGTGACTAGACCTGGGTGGGGGAGGGAAGTGAGGATTGCAGAAGGGCCGGGCCAAATCCTGTGAGTCGTGATAAGGAGTTGCAGGTTCGTTTCCTAGGTGCACAGGAGCCATTGAAGTGTGTTAAACTCTGGCTACTGAGTGGAGGGATCTAAAATTAGAGGGGCTTTGAGAGTTTGGGGGTCTGGGCCAACTGTGTGGTTGTGGGAGTGAATATTCACACTCCCCAACTCTTCTAGTCCTCCTGCTGGTGCTCCTCTTATTGGTGAGAAAGAAGCGGAAGGTCAAGGAGCCCCTGTTGCTCCCGGAAGATGACACCCGTGACAACGTCTTCTACTATGGCGAAGAGGGGGGTGGTGAAGAGGACCAGGTAGGGTGTTGGGCCTTGGGAAGTCTGAGGGTTGGGAGGTGGATGCCCCCAGGGCACTGATAGGGATGACTGGATCAATCAACTAACCATGTTAGCTGTGTTGACCAGACCCTGGCCTGAAGCGTCAGGCTTCGTGCAGGATCGACCATCAACTCTCCTCTTCTGAGAGGGTGTCTGGTTCATTGCCTTAGTCTCAAGGTGACCTTGAGCCTGAACTTAATTTGGGAGACAGGGGTGTGGAAACTAGGGCTTTCAGAAATCTCTGACATTATCTATCTTCTAAGACCTACCCATGAGCCAAAACATCCAAACAGTGGGGAGTAGAGAGTCCTCCTCAATCATGCTCCTTTACTTTCATGAAGGACTATGACATCACCCAGCTCCACCGGGGTCTAGAGGCCCGGCCTGAGGTAGTTCTTCGAAATGATGTGGCGCCAACCTTCATCCCCACACCCATGTACCGTCCACGTCCAGCCAACCCAGATGAAATTGGCAACTTCATTATTGAGGTGAGGCACGGGGGGCCAGTCAAGGGCAGCCATGTATTCAAGCACAAGCGGCACAGGAGAAAGAGCCTGGCCTCAGAGTCTTAGCTCTGGGTTCAAATCCTGCCTATTTCACCAGCCAACTGTGTGACCTCTGGCACATTTGAGTAACTTCTAGGCTTCTGTTTCCTCCTTCATAAAATCCTAACTTGGAGAGTGGTAAAGAATAGATTAGGAATAATTCATTCAACAAACATAGTGGTTGTTAGAAAAACACTCTGGAGCCAGACAACCTGGATTTGAAGTTTTTAAAGATCCCTGGTGATTCTAATGGGAGGAAAGTTTGGGACTTCTGTTATAGGCTAGCACCTGGAATAGAGCTAGCACAGTGGTTCCCAAACCACCTGCACATTATAACCTCCTGGGGGACTTCAGAAACTAGTGATGCTTCTGACTTACCCCCGAGGTTGTGATTTAATTCTGGGCTTCAGAATTTTTTAAAGATAATTTAATTTTGGGAACCGCTGGCCGGACACATAGCACTTCTTAGGTAACAAGAGCTATTGTTGCTAATAGCTAGTGTCTCCAGTGTCCTTAACTCCAGTCACACATTGGATTTATCTGAGGACTTTTGAAAAATCTCAATGCCTGGGACCCTGGCATCTGTTTTTTTAGACTCTGATATTTTTAGCTCCCCCAAAGAAAGCAAATATACAGCCAGGGTTGTAAGAAGCACTGAGCTAGATACATAGGGGATAGATGAGATGAGCCTGGTACCTCGCCAGCAGTCAGTAAATGGAAGTTTTAATAGGGAGAGAGATTGGTTGGATGGACAGACGGACAGACTGGGGAGTTCAAAGAAGCCCAGTAGACAGAGGGCTCAGTGGGTGGTCAGGACACTTCACCCTGGTCTGAACTCTTCTGTCTCAGTCTTTTCTTCTGCAAAAAAAGGAAACTAAACTTTTTGCCTTCTAGAAGTAGCCTGAGCATGTTTGAGAGTCCTGCACAAAAACAAAACCATCTGGGGAAAGTTGCTCGGGGCAATGTGTTTGAGAAGACACCTCAGAGTTAAATACCTGGAGCTTTTCCCTCCAATTAGATGAAGTCTGTTTCTAAAATGTCTGTTTGTCGGACAGCTTGCAGATACTCTCTCATTTAACCCCTACATCAGTTCTGCAGGGTAAGAACCCTATTGTTATCCTGATCTTACAAATGAGGAAATAGTGTTCCATTGTATGCCAGGTACAAGTCTAATAAGTGCTTTACATGTATTTACATATATTCATCTATTCCTCTAAAACTAAATGAAGTCTCCCTATTTCTCAGAAAAGAAAAAAGCAGCATAGAGAGGTTAAGGGACTTGCCCAAGATCCCATACTAGTGTGCAAAGTCTGAGTTGTGACTTAAGCCATCTGATTTCGCAGTCCCTACCCTTCACCACTGGCCTGTCACACTGAGCACTTGCTGTATGCTGGGCCTTGTGCGAAGTATTTAAATGCATTGTTTCACTTCAACTTTCAAAACCTTGAGGGAGGGGCAAAGAGGCTTTGCAGATGAGGAAATGCCGGCTCAACCAGGTGAACCAACTCACCTGAGTTCTTGCAGCCGCCAAGTGTCTGACCCCGCTGCTCCTAACCACCTGCTCTCTGTCGCCACAGAACTTGAAGGCAGCTAACACGGACCCCACAGCCCCGCCCTATGACTCCCTGTTGGTGTTCGACTATGAGGGCAGCGGCTCTGATGCCGCCTCCCTGAGCTCCCTCACCTCCTCCGCCTCTGACCAGGACCAAGACTATGACTACCTGAATGAGTGGGGCAGCCGCTTCAAGAAGCTGGCAGACATGTATGGTGGTGGCCAGGACGACTAGCCCTCTGGGCCAGCAGAGCCAGGGCATAAACATCAGGCCGCAGCTGCACCTTCAAGGGGTCTCTGTCCTCCCTCAGCCAAGGACTTTGGAGCTGTTGAGAAGTGGTCTTAGTGACCTGAAGGGAAGAAGCCTCAAGTCTGACATTGGAGGGACATGGGCAGTCTGACTACTCAGCCTGGGCCTGGGGTGCCTCGGAGACTGAATTTCCAGGAGACTCTTCTCTACCATAAAATGCTCAGCCCTGTGTCCTGGGCTTGGACTGACTCTGACTTCCCCATGATAATGTTCTGTCCGGAATGGACCCTTCTCAGAAGAGGCCTCTTATTGCAACCTGGATTTTTTTTTTTTTTTTTTAATGCTGTTTTCAAAAAAGTTAGAGGCGGGTCCTCAACTGTCCCTTGGAGCCCTCCAGAAGCCCAGGCCCTCCGAGCTGCTCGGCTCCTGTGCCGTCGTGCATTCCTCTCTGATCTCCAGGCCCCAAGCCCTCCTCTTTGAATGGATTACTGCGTTTTTATACTAAGCGCGTCTAGGTTGTCCTTTATTTTTTATTTTCCCTGTGGAGTGCTGTAGATGAAGGGTGATGACAATCATGTAAATGTAGTAGAAGTTTTTATTAAAGGAATTTTTGCCAGAGATGCCAGGGGAGTAAACTCTTTTTTTAAGTAATTTTATTGATGTATCATTCACATACCATTCACCTACTTAAGTGTAAAATTCAATGGTTTTTAGAATTTTCAGAGTTGTGTAAAGGGAGTGAGTATGCCGGCCTCACCACAGCTTCCTCCTCGTGCTAAAGGAAGCTCAGGATTCCTTTGCAGGCCCAAGTAGGGGCAAACCTGCTTTCCTTCTTACATATTCAGAGTTGCTCTTCTGTGTGAGAGAACCAAATCACCTCCTTACCCCAGAGCTAGGCCCCACCAGAGCTGCAGGCGACATCTTTTCTGGACTGGTGGCTGCTTTCCCATGGGGCACACAAAGATTTCCTGCCCTGTGTTGAAAAGGTAGGAGTTGGGGAGGGTCCAGCTCTGCTACTTCCTAGCAAGTCGCCTAACCTCTACCTGCCTCAGATTTGTGATGCACAAAATAGGGAGTTCTTATGCAGATTCAAGTGAATTAACATCTGGCACATGGTAAATGCTATTTGTGTTCACTGGTGACGGCTACCATTTATTCAGTACTTTTTAGACCTGGATAGCACTTAACTTCATTTATTTCCTTTAAACTAATTCTCACAATCACCATCTGAAGGGACTTTCCTCCTTTAGGGAATGGCCTTATTGTACTTTTAAAAATGACACCTGATCATCATCAAAATCAAGCCAGACAGAAAAATTAGAGAACACACCAGGATATCAGTGAAACTGACACACTCCTGACAAGACCCGGGCATAGATGCAGGAATAAGGCTAAAGAGACAGCCAGGATAGAACAATTCCATGTGTGCCTTCGCTAATGAGAAATTTAAATTTTTTCTTTGCAATGAACCAAAAGAGAAGAATCTGAAGTGAAGCTGAAAAAGTATGGCCGAAGTTGAAAAAAATGTTTCCTTCCCACAAGAATGGCTCATTCTGTAAATCTGTAAAGCAATGGTCCTCAACGTGCAGTCCCTGGGCCAGCAGCATTAGCCTCACATACGGAATCAAGCTCTGTAAGCAGAGCCCTACAATGTGTTTTCACAAGACTTCCAAGTAATTCTTACGAACATGCAAGGTTAAGACCAAGGCTCTGAAGAGTGAGGCTGAAGGTGTCCTGAAGCCTCAGACCTTGGATGGGGAAGTTAGGAACAAACTAAGTTGGGTAAGAAACCTCAGCTGTCCTTGGTCTGTAGAACCTTAGCCCACAGTCAGGGCTACCTCCTACCTCTCCCAAGCTGCAGCCTCTGACTCCTATGGCCTCAGATTCTCCTCTACCAGGGCCCTGCTGCTTTTGCTGATAAGGTTGTAGGAGAGGATCAGGTATCTCAGCCAGCAAACACCTGCTGCCCCTTATCTTAAACTCCTCTGTGAGAATCCTGAATAAAGCCTGAAACCTTATCTTCAGTGGAGACTAATAATAAAACCAAACAGCCACTGTTCGAGCTCTCCTTCCACCCCTGAGATTTTCAGAGGGAGTGGAGGAGGAAAAACGGCCTTTCCTAGCCAAGCCTGGTGTCTCTGGATGGATCTAAATTCCCCTAGTGATGGAACAAGTTGCCAGCCTCTGAGTGACTTCGAAAGACTGAGCCTAGCTTCTGTGATGGAGGTGGATGTGATGTTACTCTCACTCTGGGCCTGTTTCTCATCTGCAGAATAGGATCTTAGGACTGGTCTTTAGGACCTATAATGCGAAATAAGTCACCAGTGCTAACCACGCAGAGTAGGTGCCAACTGTAAACAACCAGTACAGCTAGCCATACCAATGGGGAGGGACCACCTGAACGTTTGACTTCCCATGACCTGAATGTTAATCCTTTATGTTTTGTGGTCCAGCAGTTGGATGTGCATCCTTCCAATCTTTTTTTCCTCTGTGTATTACAAACATATTTTGCATTATATCTTCTCATAACAGGACATGCCTTAATTGTATCCAACACATCCAGTTTGGATGTGTTAGAATTTATTTAATTTCACTGTCATCCATGGACCTTAGTGATTCTTTTTTTTTTTTTTCCTCAACAGTATTAAACTCCCTGGAGCATTCATCTCTGCAGATGCTTCAAAGCCAATCTTCCAATAACTGGGAGTGAGGGTGGGGGCTGGTTCTGGAGTGGAGAGTTCAGTCCAGGATGACGGGTTGTTGCTAAAAGGACTCCTCGGAATCGTTCTATTAAGTGCTTTTCCCTGCAGACTTTAAAAGCTGAAGTCTCAGAAACAAAGTCCAACAAAAAGATTAAAGTGAAACTTTGTTGGAAGAAGGGTTTGGGGTGACCAGAGACCTGCCTCTTGGCCTCATCCTCCCAATGTTTCACCTTAAGAACCCTCCAATACAGAGCATTTTGAAATTTGCCCCCAGTTCACCCCTGTCATTTTTCAGATGGAAAGAGAGGTTCTAAAAGCAGAAGATCCCTTTAGCAGGACAGAGATGGGCTGAGCCCAGGCCTCACTTCACACCTTGCCTTTTTGCTTGTGGCCGACCTGACAGTCTTTTTTGTTTCCTCCCAAAGTTGCTGCAGATAAGACCCGTCTCCCAAGGTGGGCTTTGCCCAGACTCTTGAGGGGCCTCAAGGGGATGGCTCTCATCACTGGAAGGTAGGCAAGTAGCTGATTCCTCAATTTTCTGGCTTCCTATGCTAGGTATGGACCTTCCTTAACCATTTTCAGAGTTGTGCAAAGGGAGCGAGTGCATTTAACCTGGGGTCCCCCACAGGGATGCACAACGAAGTCATAAGCAGGGAAATGTAGAGGGTTGGCCAGTCAGAGAGGGGCCCTAGGGTCAGCCAGTGGGCCTGCCATTGAAAGGGTGGGGATGGTTACCCTGGGAAGCTCTTCTGGCTGCCTACACCCTATATGTCCACTTCCAGACCCACTGGGGGAACTCCATGGGTCCAACTCCCTTTAGGCTAAAGGCAAAACCTACCTCTCACTAAATCCACCAAGGAGGCATGGTTCAGGACACAGGTTCAAATCCCAGCACTTCAGGCACTTCAGGCATTACGTGTTTGACAGATCACTTTCTGTGCCTCACTTTTCTCATCTGGAAAGTGGAGGAGTACATGAGTTCATATATGTAAAGTGCTTAGGAGGGTGCCTGGCATACCAGTGCTACCAAGTGTTGTAATTGTCACTGCTATTGTGGTTGTCGAGGGACTGACAGGGCCAGTTATTGCTCCTTTATCTCCACATTCATACCTTGGGTGGATGCTGCTCTTCCCAACCTAAACTGGACATTCCTAGACTTTAGGAAGTGACTTCTGTGGTCAGGGTAGCTGTGGCTTCCTTGATGGCCCTTCCCTTTGTGCCCAGCAGGGGACACCATTCACTTGAATCTCAACAAGGCTGGTGCGCCTCCCTACCTGGCAACCTAGGGCAAGGTATGCAGGAAGGGAAGGAGCCCTAGAGCGAAATAGTCGCAATGGCTGTCACTTACCACATATGGGAGTATGCTGTGTGCCAGGAACTGTCTTGGACATTTTGATGAAGGTGATGATGATGGTGATGGTGGTGGCGACAATGGCAACAGCAATTACTGGTCATGCCCTTCACGTGCATGGAGTCAGGCACATGCATTCTCCCACTCTCAACCATGGAAAGAGAGGTTTTATGGTTTCCTTTTTTAATGGAAATTGAGGGAGAGAGAGAATAACGACCATACATAGCCAGGAAGTGACAGAGACAGTATTGGGGTCCAAGTCTCCTTGATTCCCAAGTATGGGCTCTCTTTACTATAAAGAATGAGAAACTCCAGCTATGATACGGGCCTGGGGTCAGGAAGGCAGGCAGTGGAAGAAGCACTTAAGGTATGGCATACCCACCCCCTCCAAGACAGATTCGGCCTCACCTGATCCTGAAACTCTGAGGTCCTGACACAGAAAAGCCATAGTATTTCTAACCACTTCTGGGGTCCCCTTGAGTATGCGGGATATCACCCCTGGGCCTTTTTATTAATTCATTTAACAACTATTTACTGAGCACGTGTTCAGTGTCAGGTAGCATTCTGGATGCTAGGCATATAGAGATGCAGAAAACTTAAAAATTCCAGTCCTAACACATGGTGGGGCTCTGGGCAAAAATGTGTGTTGTGGTAACATACCATATGAGCTGAGATGGTAAACGGTTAAAGATATTCTACCCTCCTGTGTGGATAAATGTGTCTTCACAGCACTTTGGGAGGCCAAGTGTTAATTTGGATTCTTGGATACCTAGAATACTGGGCCCAGGTGGCTGTATGGACAGTCAGCCTCTAACTCAGGGGCAGAGGTCAGTCTGCTACTCTAAGCACCCCAGGGTAACTGACGGCTAGTGTCGCCACCGCCACCACCACCTCATGCTGCACCGTGAGGGTCCTTGTTCAATGAGAGACAGAGGATAAACTAGAAAAATCAGTAAAATACACAGTACACTGAAAGGTAAGGCTAAAGAGGAAGGTAAACCCGAGAAGTAAGTAGGGAACTGGGGCGGGGACTCGGTTCTAGTAGTCAGGGAAGGCCTCACTGAGAAGGTGGCATTTAAGCACAGACTGGAGGAGATCGGGAAGCAAGTGTGCACTAAAAGGAAGTACAAAGGCTTTGAGGCAGCAGTGTGCTTGCTAGGGCTCAGCAGTGTCAGCAGTGTTTAGCAGGGACGCCAGTGCGGCTAGAGAGAGAGAGTGCGGTGGAGATATGAGGTCAGACAAGTAAGGGAGAGGCAGGGCCCAGGTGCCCACGCCTGGGCTGGAGGCTGACTTCAGCGCAAGGCCTGGTCCCAGAAGCCCTGGGAAAAGGCCTGACTCAGCAGCCTCAGCTCCATCCTGGAGCTGGAGAAACCAGATTCTTACTCTGTTCCATCCTCAGCCACTGAGGAGGCAGCTGGGACCTGTTTGGGCCTGCAGGCAGCCACAGAGCTGGCAGGCAGGAGCTGCAAGATTCTTCTCTCTCAGGGGCCCCTGATTGAAGGGGGAGCCTGTCAGAAAGGAGCCCGGGTCTGATACAGCAGAGCCTGGTGAGTATCGTAGTCCTTAGAAGTCACAGGTGTGAGTGACCCACCAGCCTGATCACCTCTAAGCCTCAGTTTCCTCAAGACAGCACCTCACTGGAAGTGCTGAAAGGGGGCCACTGTGAGAAAACGCTCAAAAGCACTCAGAGCTGTGCCTCATGTGCAGTTGGTGTTCAAAAAGTGGTAACTGCTACTGTTATTTTTGCTGTTTCTTGTAGGCCTTCTCCAAATTCGAGGCAGGCAGGGAGCTGCCCATCCCTCAGCTGCCTCAGCATTCCTGAGCCGGCTGCCCAGCAAGCTGCAAGGGCGTGGTGGGCCTGGGGAGGAATCTGAGAGGGGTGAGTAGAGTAGGTCAGGAATGCTCAGGCTGGGTTCTATCCATTCCTGGCCCCACTGCCTTCCCATCAGGGCCAGCTGATGGGGCAAGGTAGGGCAGGCCTCTGGAACTTGACAACTGAGGCATTCTGGGGAGATGATGCCAAGTAATTTAAAGCAATTATTATCATTAGAGCTTCTGCGAATTACGTACTTACCATGTGCCACACAATATGCTAAAGTTTCACTCCAAATCAAAATCAAAGTTTTAAAATATCCCATTAAAGGCTCTAGAGGATATGACCCTGATACCTCTGGGACCTCATCTCCTGCTGCTGTATTTTGCTCACTCACATCCTTGTTCTGGCTACTACATCAGCCTCCTGCTCTTCTTGAAATAGTCCAGGATGCCTCTCACTTCAGGGCCTTTGCATTTGCTGTGCCCTCTGCCTGGCGTGCCGTTCTCCCTTACCTTTTTCAGGCATCACTCAAATGTCAACTTGTCAGTTGACATTTCAGTCTATCCCTGAAGTACCCTCTTTAGACTTACAACCCTGCCTTCCACCCCCCACGCCTTATTTTTGTGCAGCATTTATTACTCCTCACCGTACTGTACTATATATTTTATCTAGGTGTCCTGTTTAATGTCTTTTTCCTCCTTCTTCGCACCCCTTTGAGCATAAACTCCACGAGGATAGGGATTTTTGTCTTTTCATCACTGCTACATCCCATTCCATAGAATAGTGGCTGCCACATAGCAGATATCCAATAAATATCTGTTGAATAAAGGTGCTTTACAACTCATCAAGGCAGATTTCGTAACTTCCTTTTTGGAAATGTGGAAATTGAGGCCCAGGGAGGTGGGGTAAGTCACCCATGGCTATGCCCAGACACTAAGCAGCAGAACCAAGATAATCCAGGACTGCCACATGTGGCATCTTATTCACCCTTGACAGCAGTCCCAGAGTGGTTGTGATTAACCCATTTCAGGAGCAAACTGAGGCTGGAGTGTGGCAGAGTTGAGAGATGGAACTGGTACTGTCTGTCCTGACTAAACCATTGTTTCCTAGACTGTGGGCTTCGTGCCTGTGGTGGGATGTGAGATGATTTTAGGTGATACATGAGCAAGGTATTAGAATATTAAATGATCCTGAATCACACACAGAGAAAGTTATTCTATTTTCAATTTTCTTTCAATCTTGCTTGCACCAAGGAAAGAGTCCTCCACTCCTTTTTTGCTTTTAGTAAATCTTTGACATCTTTAACCAGAGAAAGAAGACCTAGGATTTAACGACATTGTTCCATTGTCATTGTTTTTATACTTACTTTCTAGTATGACAAATGATGCTGGCTTTCCATTTATAATATTGTTAATATTTTTATTTAAAATGCATTTCTTTAACTTTTAAATAGTGAGTACATTTAAAGAAACAATATTAAGTAAAGATTAGTGAAGGTAGAACTCAGAGATGCCATAAACAGTGAAGGTGGTACTTCAAATAATGAAGCTGGAAAAGCTAAATCGATGCTCTGCATTTTATCTGATAGGTTCTTTCAAAGAGTGTTCACTTTCTTTGAGGAGGGCCAGTTTATAACCAGAAAGTGAAAGAAGAATCAAATGCTAATCTGAGTATTAAAATTTACCTACAGTTTAGGGAAGAGTGAGAGGGAACTTTAGGAGCTAGAAAAATCTAAGCAGGCTTCCTGAAGGAAGAAGCCCTTTGAGTTGGCCTTGAAGGATGTATGGGAGTTGGCTAAGGGGCTGAAAGAAAGGAAGAGAGAAGGCAGGAAAAGAGCGGTTATTAGAATTTTAGAATGAAAAGGAATGGACTTGGAGAGTCCTATGTTTTTTCTTGCCATCAACTGAGGCCCTGAGGGTGGTTATAGCAAATAGATAGGGGAGCCCAGTCTGGTTTGGGTCTTAGCATCTTGTTTCAAGGGGAACCAGTGAAGTAGAAAAAAACAACCCAAGTCGAAGGGGCACGACCAGGGTGGCCAGGTCAGAAGAGATGAAAAGCACTAGAGTGGCAGAATGAGGAGGGTCGACAAGGGAAGACGCTTTGGGCTTGAGGCAGTAAGGCGCCACAGTGGACTTTGGAAAAGGGGAGAGAAGCCCCCAAGAACGGTAGACAGCACAGCAGGATGTGTAAGAGTATGGACTCTGAAGCCCCAGTGCCTGGGTTCAAGTCATTTTTCTGCCAGTCGTGAAAAGCTACAATCTCTCTGTCGTATCAGTTTCTCTACCCAATGAGATAGGAATAACAAGAGTGCATGCCTCACAGAGTTGCTGCAGTAGGTAAGTAATCAAGTTAATGCATGTAACACACGCAGCAAGTACTCAATAAATATTATCCTTATAGTTTTTATTACAGTTATGCACCACACAAAGATGTTTCCATGGACCGCACACATGCTGGTGGTCCCATAAGATGATAATGGAGCTGAATTTCCTGTAAGAAATGGAAGGATATGTGGTTCAGGAGGAATTTTTTTTCTCTGACAGGAGCAACAGCTGTGGGATATTGGCATTAGATTCCCTCTCGCTCACAGCACCTACACTCTGAGTGCACAGGTTACATCCCGGCCAGCCAGCCACTGACCTGTTTCAGCACAGAGGAGCCTGTCCCCCAGCGCTACATATTCAGATGGCGCTACAGTCCTCCCAGAACTAGCACGATGGTCTTCAGAGGGCATCGCTGTCAATTCTTTGTTGAAGACCTGAGATCCTGTACAAGGGCACAGGTCCTTAACAAGTATTAAGTGCCACTGTCACTTTAGTGAAAGCTTTCTGTGGTAGGATGGAGCCAGTCTGTCCATGTACTTTGGAAATATTTTCAGGTCGTAATGATGGAAAGCATAGATAACTTTTATTTCTTCCATCAGTTCAATGCCAGAGAGAGCCTTTAGTACCAGATCGGGTCAATGGAACCAAAAACAAATTTCCGAAGTCTAAATCTTGAGTTCTCAGTTCTACACACTCTCTGTATTAAACGCCTTTTTTTTTTCTTTTTTCTTTTTTTTAATAATGAAGACCACACAGTTCCTTAATCTGACCACTACCCCAACATATAATAGCCAAAACCACATTGCCATGATGCTGTCCTGTGTTCTCTCTCCATCCCACTGCTCCTCGGGCCGCCTTTCAATCTCTCCTGATAGTCACTATTATGGTGATCTATGCCTGACCCGGCAGTTTCTCCTCAATATTTCCAATTAATCCAGCACATGTCCCTATTCATGGAGCAGCATTGACAGCTTCAGTGTTCTATTTCTGGCCCTGTAGTAAGGAAGCAGGGGGAGGGCAGAAACAGAGGCAAACTCAAAATATTAACTGAGCAGAATAATGGGAGTACAGTGTGGTGGGCAGGGTTGCAGGATTTCTTAATCTAAACTCTATTCACGTTTGAGAGGGGCAATTCTTTGTTGTGGGTGGCTGTCCCATGTATTGTAGGATGTTTAACAGCATCCCTGACCTCTACCTTCTAGATGCCAGTAGCATCTCTACCCAGTTGTGACAACCAAAAATATCTCTAGACATTGCCAAATGTCCCCAGAGGGGCAAAAACATCCCTGATTGATAATCCCTGGGCAACAGTAACCAACACGAGATAGCGAGGCATCTTGGGATTAATACATGGGAAGCCATTACTACCCTTATGTCTAAGGGGCAAGTAGAGGAAATGGCCTTTGAGACCCCAGTGAGAGCTAGAGCTGTGGAGGAAGATCCACATGACAGGTGGCCATAGGTTACAGAATGCAGCCATTGCCAACCTCAGCGAGGGAGGGAGGGGATGGGGAAGTCTGAACTCGCTCTCCTCCCAGTCCCTTCTTTCAGTTTCCTTCCCTCAATTTAACCAGCTGAAAGCCAGAATACAGGGAGCTACACATACAGGTCCGGCTTCTGGGGCACAGAGTGATGGGGAGAGGGGAGGAGAGTGGATCTGGTGGGCCGAGGGGAATTGCCCAGTGCAGAAGACACCGCCGTCATCGAAGTAGGGCTGATGCTGGCTCGGGCAGAGGTGGTGGGAATGGACGCAAGTGGGTGGATTCAGGAATGTTTGAGAGGATCCGGTGGGCCATGAGTGAGAAGAATGTGTTAAAGATAAATGTTCAGGTTTCTGGCCTGGGGCAACTTGATCGATAATGGTGCCATTTTCTGAAATGAAGACAGAGGAGCAGGTAGGAGAAGGGCAATGATGAGTCTGGGTCTCAACAGGCCTTTTAAGGCGCTTATGGGACACGTAAGTGGAGATGTTCAGGAGCAGTTAGGTTATATGGGTGTGTGATTCTGGAGGAAGGTCTGGGCTGCATACAGGCCAGGGGACCCTGGAAGGGAAGGGCATTGGTGCCAATTTCCCGCAGCCTCTGTCCTGCTTCCCACTAGAGATGGAAGAGGGAAGTTGTGATCAGCTAGAGAGGAAGAAGAGGAAAAGGGAAGGAGAAGTGGTAGGCTTCATGTCTCAAAGAGAACCCATATCCCTTATTTCATATTTCTTACGTCTGCTCTGGAGTGGTTTCCTGGGGAAAGGAGTAAAGGCTGAGGGATGAGGCCTGATTATAGGGCATGAAGGAGAGAGCTTCAGACATTCTGCTTGCGTCATCTCATGAGCTGCCAGGCGGTAGGGGATTTATGGGGGGTAAGAGGAACAAGTTACCCCATCTGCCCCTGGTGCTTCCTGGCAGGCCCAGCAGTGAGAAAGCTTGAGGATGGAGCAGGATGCCTTTGTGTCAAACCCAGTACTGAAGATCTGAGAGACCACCCTCCACGCTGGGTGACCCCATGAATCAATGAGTCTAGAAGGGTTTTAACAAGAGCAGCTGAAGAGCTGTGAATAGCAAATAGCCAATCAGAACTTCAAAAGGAAATTATAATAAGTAAAGCTGTGATGATGATGATGATGATACCCTTGTCTTAAGAGCTTTCTAAATGCCAGGTAAGTCTACAGAGCAATTTCTTTTGTCCCACTCCAATCAGGTAACCAGAGAAATCTACTCTTTCTAAGACACAGATCCCCTAACATTCATTGTGCCATAAGACAAGGAACTTATGTTCCCATTTGACAGGTAAGGAAATTGGGGCTAAGAAACGTGGAGAAACTTGGTGGAGATTTGAACTCAGGACCTTTCAATTCCAAGATTCTTACACAGTCCACTTCGAGGCCCAACACATGAACCTCCCTTCGATGCCATCTTCCTCCTCCCTCTGCTACTGGCTCAGCCACCTCCCCCTTGGCCAGTCTTCCCTCCTTCTCCTCCTGAGATCACCCCACCCTTTTGTCTCTCCTCCTCGTCTTCCCTCTGTATGTCTCTATGGAAATGAAGTCAAGATTGTTTTTGGTGGAGTACATGTTACTTATGACCCTTGAGAAATACTTTAAATGTTGATCTCATATATTGTTTCCGTTAAGGAAAAAACAATAAAATCAAGTCATTTCACTTTTATATGTCACACTCTTATTTATTCCCTTTAATAATTCAGTTGACCCTCAAAGGGGAAGAAGTTTCCTTAATTCTAATCAACAAGCATATCAGGTTGCTCTTATTCCTACTGGCTGGAGTCAGAACAGGTTTATTTTTCTAGGGATATTAGACATCTCGACTCATGAGCTACCAGTGAATAACTTCAGGGTTTTGATTTCAGTTTCAAGTGTTTCAGAGGGCCGCTTACAAATACCCCACCCGTCCTCTCCGTGCCCACCAGAGTTCTTGCTTAGATGATCATAGTGGCCTTTCAGCTGTTTTGCCTCTCAAGGACTCCACCCCCCTCTGTGCCAGAGTGAACTTTCCAGAACACAGATCTCATCACGTCCCTTCTCTGCTTAAACACTTCTGTTCCGTTCCCATGACCTACTAGATGAAGTCCAAGTAGCAAGTCATATGAACCGTCCAGGCCCTGGCCTCAGTTGACCTTACAGTCTTAACTCCTGCCCACCCCTCACCTCTCCTCAGATACAGGCCCCACGAGCAACTCTGAACAATTCCCCTTCCTGGAATAGGAGCTTTCTTACTGTCTCACCTTTGTTTGTGTTATTCCTGCTACCTGGGGCACCTTTCCTTCTCACCCCACCCTTCCCCAAATCTGACCAAGTCCTACGAAAGTTTTCTCTGCAAAGCTTCCACAATCCTGAGAATGTCAGAATTAGCTGTTCTCTTGACATTTTTCCCCTTCCTTTAGTAGATCTCATCAGAGTCTGGTTCTTAGGCGTTTCATGTCCATCCTCCCAGTTAGATCTCAGGCTCACCAAAGGCCTCTGCTTTATTAAATCCAGCCTATGCTCTCACCTAAGCACTAAGCATAGTACCTGGGACCCAGGCAGGTGCTGAGAAATCGATGAATTGAAATCCGAGACTGAAAAATCTCTAAATCCCATCTTGACATTTCCAGTAAAAGGAGTCAGTGGCCAGTCTCTCGTCTCAAAGCCATTTTGCCTCTCCTTTAGCCTACAAGTGACTTGTTTCCTGTCATGATGTCACTTCTTCGAAGAAGCCTTCCAGGTTTGGCATCCCTCCTATGAGAACTTCTTTAGCATCTGCATGAATGCACTCATCACTCTGAAGTGTAAATGCCTCTTTACCTGTCCATTTCCCCGTGGTCTGAGCACCTTGAGGCTATGGGTCTAGCCCAGGGCAGGTACCTGGTGGTAGTTAACAATAATAAAATGCTTGCAGCATGCCCAGTATGTTTTGAGCACTTTACATATACTAACACACTTAGATGCCAAAAAACCCCATGAGGTGGGTAGTATCAGCTAGAAAGCTTCTAAATTTGCCCAAAGTCACACAGCTAGGAAGTGAAGGAACAAGGATTTTAATCAAGGCCATCTGATTCCAGTACCAGCTCTTATCTGCTGCATATTATTGCATAACTGAGTGAACGGAAGTGGGGCTGATGCTGAAGAGCCCAGCACACCCTGGACTCCTGCTCCTCTCCACCCAGGAGACATAGACCCACTCCAGTCTGCAGGGAGTTGCCCAAATGCAAGGCCAAGATCTGTACTAATACAGCATTCTTGGTGAATAGCGTTTTAATAAAGACTTGTTGTTCTCTGCCCTAGAAGCCACCCCATTTCCTGCTGCCCCACAGGGAGGTCCTGGGAATGGGTAACATTGCTTTGCTGATGAATAACCTCTGGAGTAGCTTTAGGAACAAAAGACCTCGCAGCACCAGGCCGGCTGCCAGACCTCGCAAAGACAGGCATCTCCCTCCTTGTTGGTGGGTACATATATGGCTCAACAACCTGAAATATCCACATAATCTTTGACCTAGTAACTCCACTTACAGAAATTTATCCTATAGACCTATCCATATAATCCTCAAAGGTTTATATATAAAGGAATACCTCATAACATTGTTGATAAGAACAAACATTGGAAAAAACCCAGGTCTATCAAAAAGGATATTAATAAATTATAGGCATCTAAACAATGGAAAATTATACAGCCATTAAAATGCTATTGGGAATCTATATTTACTGATGCGGTAGGCTGTCCCCAAACTGGTATTGGGTGAAAACACAGGTTACTCTGTAGAATAGGTCGAGAAAGGTAGTTTATTCCTGAAGGAGACACTGAAAGTGGGATCAGCAGTTGCCCGTGGAGTGGGGGAGAACAGAAGTGGCTGGGGGATCAGGGAGGAAGAATGACTTCTTAATTTTGAACTCACCTCCTGCGCACAGAATTAGATTAGCTATAATCCCTGGTTCATGATACACTTGTATTATTGGTCTGTGCGTGCCCAGTTGTCAATCTGATTTACTTATTCATTTATTTTTAACTCTCCAGCCAACCCAGGGAATAGAACATAATGATACCTTATATCTCCCTAGAGATCTTTCTCTACCCTACCCCTTCACATCCCCCAAGAGGTAACCAGTCTTCTGATGTTTGTGTTTTTCCTTTCTTTGTTTTTTTTTTGTGTATATAGACCATATATATAAATATGGTCTAACTCTAAATTATGTGTACTTTTAGTTGTTTCTAACCTTTAAAAGAAGAGTATCATGCTGTGTGGGATCTTTTGGAACTAGTTTTTCCATTCAACATCATATTAAGATTCATCATGCTGCTGTGCATGGCCGCAGTCCATTCATTTCTTCCTTGCTTTGTAGTCAGCCATTGTATGAATATACTGCATTTTTAAAATCCATTATCCCGTCAATGGACATCTGGGTTTTTCCAGATTTTTGCTATTATGAATAATGCATATATGAATAGTCTCATCCGGGTCTCGTGCTGCACGTGTTTCCGGTGTTTCCTCTGCTTAAATGCTGAGGAATGGACTTTCTGGGGTGCTGGGTTCATGAATGTTTAGTTTTACTAGAATTGTTCATTGCACTCCCACCAGCACATCAAAGAACTGTCGATGATCCAAGTTTTCTGCTACCTCAGGTTTAGTTAGACTTCTTAACTTGGGCAGCCGAATAAATGGGAAACTTATTCTCAACACTTAGCCTTTCATTCCTTTCAGACTTGGTACCAGGTGCATGTATTACTCAGATAAATAAATAAAAAATACAATTATATGTTTGTCTGAAGAGACAAAGTTTGGATATAACTCAAAATGTCAGCTGTGAGTAACCCTAGGGTAGGGTAATAGGTGATTTTTATTTGAATTTTTCTTTTTTCTTTTTACCTCTGCATAATTTTTTTTTTTTTTTACTGTGGATATTATGTCATTTTTTAAAAGAAAGAAGGAAGACATGTGATGCTCAACATTAGTCATTAGGTAAATACAAATTAAAATCACAATAAAATACCACTATGTTACTACTGAAATAGCTAAAATTTAAGACTGACCATGTGCTGGAGGAGATGTGGAGCCACTAGAACTCTCATATATTGCTGATGACATTATAAAATGGTATGGCCACTTAGGAAAAACGGTTTGGCCATTTCTTAAAAAGTTATATATGCACTAACCATATGATTCTGCAATTCTACTCCTGGGTATTTACCCAAGAAAAATGAAAACATATGCTCATACAAAGACACATGAAAGTTTCTAGCAGCTTTATTCATAAGAGTCCAAAGCTGAGAGACAGAGAGAGAAAATGAACGAGCAAGGGAGAATGAATTAAAATACATATATGCAGCAATGTAGATGGATCTCAAAAGCATTTTGCTAAGTGAAAGAAACTAGATACAACAGCCCACATACTGTATAATTCCATTTATAGGACATTCTGGAAAAGGCAGACTGCTGTGACAAAAAAGAGTTCAGTGGCTGCCAGGGACTAGGGGACTAGAGGTGGATGAAGAGGCTGTCTACAAAGGGCACAGGAATTTTGTGACATCACATCATGGAACTATCCTCCATCTTGAGTAGAGGGGTGGATATATAACTGCATGTGTCTGTCAAAACTCAGAGACCTGTACACCAAACATGTAACGCATGATTTAACTTTAAAAATGGGGGATGCAGAGGGAGCTAAACCAAAGAGAAAGACGGCTTGAAATCCGAGAAATTCTGGGCACCAAGGAAAGGGTATTTCCCATGTGTACCCTGAATCAGCTCTTTGTGGAACTTCCTTCAAATCTGCTGCATGCCAGGCCCAGCCTCAGAGCTCCGTCTCTGACTTACTTGGGCAAGTAGTCCTGGCTCCTGTGGCAGTGGCCATTCATTCATTCATTTATTCACTGAACAGATATTTAACTTTGGCCTGCTCTGTTCCAGGCCCTGTGCTGGGTACTAGGAATATAGTGACAGACAAGGCAGGCCTGGCCCCGTCCTCCAGGATCCTCATCCTGAGATGGATGAAAAACGGTTACTGTAGCACATAATAGCAACCTTTATATATATTGCTTATCCTGTGCTAGACACTTGTCTGAATATGTACCAGTTCACCTGATTTCTAGACAACCCTAAATGGGAGGTTTTATACCATCAAACCCATAATAGATGGGGAAATTGAGGCACAGTCAATAACCTGCACATAGTAAGTGGCAGAGCTGGGATTTGAGCCATGCTCTCTGCCTCTAGAGTTTATATATTTGAGCACTACCCAATTCCGGCTTTTGGGTGGTTTTACAGTATAAAGCATAGCGCAAAGACAGGTCTCATCAGGAATGGGATATGGAGGAAAGATAGGCTCACAAGTGGGGAAAATCTATTGCAGAGTTGACCCCAGCCTCTATCCACAGTCAGGCTATTTTTGACTCTTTTTAAATTTTGTAAATAGCTTTTTAGATTTTTAGGTCATACTATGACTAAGTTCTGTCTACTAAGAGAAACGAACTTCCCACCCGAGCCCCAGCAGGCACAGACCGATAACTAGCATTCAGAAAAAGGGAAGTGGTTTCTGGGGCTCCAGGCTGGACTGGAGCTTGCTGGCTAGCTCTGGGCTTTCACCCCAAGGGGCAGGCCCCAGGCAGACCATGCCTGCCACCATTTTGAGCTCCTTGGTCAGAGTGAACATCTCCCCACCCCCACCCCAGGTGGGTAGCCACCTCCTGATGCTGGGGAATCATGCTGTTGCTTGAATGTTAGTTTTTATGTGCCTAGTATCTGTTTGCTCTTCTCTAGGTGACAGCATCATCATTTTCCTTTAGGAGACCACAGCTCCCCTACCCTTAGTCCATGTGGTCCTGAGAGGCTGTTTTCTCTTGCCTCACTCCAGGGCTGGACACATGACCCAGTCTTAGGCAATCAGAACCACCCAGCTATCTCTGTGGCCACAGGATTGCTTCAGAGGTGTGCACCTGAGCCCACTCAGGGCATAAAAGTGAAACTTGAGACTTTTGCTCTACCTATCAGAAAAGTATAGTTCTTCATGGCTGGGATTGCTAAACTGTTAGGTCTCTGCCTTGACAGGAGAATCTAACAATCTGAGAATCTAAGAAAGTCAACATAGCAGAAAGCCAAGACAGAGCAAGACATCCCTGATGACATGATTTGACCACTTGACCACTTGGAGACATCTATGCCTGAAGTTTATCTATCATGAACTTTTTAGTACGTGAGCCTCCAGATTCTCTTATTCATGCTTAGGCACTTATGTTTTTGGCATTTACAATCCAAAGCGACCAATACAAATGCCAAAACACAGCAGAGTGGAGGGCAAAAACTCTGGATGAGGAGTCTTAATGCTTGGATTTGAGTCAAGGTTTCCCTGCTTCCCAGATCTTGAAACCTCCTGGTATTTCACTTTCTTCAACCGTGAAATGGGAAGAGTGTCACTGCCTACAATACAGTGCTGTGGTGGAAAATCAAACGAGCATGGATGGAAAGCGCCATGTAATCCATAAAGTGCTTGGCAAATTCCGAAGCCTCATACCGTACACGAGTGGGCAGCTTTGTTGGCACATGGTATTCAAAGGAGAAGGTGCTCTAGAAGTGAGCAATTCCTTTTGTGTCATGTCCAACCTGCTGCGTGACATCTGACAGGTGTTTTAAAGTTAATTCTTGTCTTTGGAAAAATAGATTCCTTCGTATCCCTTAGCGCAGCGGTCCCCAACCTTTTCAGCACCAGGGACCAGTGCTCCTGAGAGAATCTAACACCTGATGATCTGAGGTGGAGCTGAGGTGGTGATGCTAGCGCTGGGGAGTGGCTGCAAATATATGAAGTTTCGCTTGCTCACCTGCCATTCACCTCTTTCTGTGCAGCCCAGTTCCTAACAGGGACCAATACCAGTCCTAGGCCTAGGGGTCAGGGACCCCTGCCCTAGGGGATTTGCAAACTGTATCAGGTGACTCCCCGATCTTAATTAAAACCATACAGTGGCTCCCCATTGCTCTGAGGACATAGGCCAAGCTGCTGACCATGATTAACACAACCCCCCCACGCCCTCAACGCTGTCCTTACCTGTCCTTACCTGCCTCTCCTTTCTCCAACTAGACTGAATTACCTGAAATGCTGAGCCCTCCCCCATCTGTCAGGAACACTCTGGCGAACTCAACTTAGATGTCACTTTCCCGGGGAAGCCTTCCCTGAGCCCCTTGTGCCTCCCCATCACATACCTTGTTAATCTTGAATCGTTACCATCAGAACTGGTCTCCCACCAGGGTCACTAATATGGCTATTCTAGTTACTAAAATACTGTATTGAAATTTTTCCATATCAGTTGGTAATCAGCTGGCTTCCCTGAGTTCCTCAAGTGCTCCCCACACCTGTAGCCCCTCACATGACCTTCAAACCAGCCCCCCACTCAGCAACCAAAAGGCTGAAGCCTGGTACACCAGGGGACCTGGGAAACCTGCTCTGATTCTTAATGGCTGGTCAGTTTGATTGGCCCAGCACCCACGCTCTACCATTTGTTAAATATTATTCATGTCTTCTTTGCTGATTGCCCTGGATTGTAAATACCTGGTTTCCTTGTCTGTTTATTCCACTAGACGGAAGGCTCCTTGAGGCCAGGGAGATTCCTTCCTCACCAGCAAAGCACTTGGCACACACCAGGTGCCCAATGCGTGTTTACTAAATGAATGCATGGATGGGAAAGTGAATGAAAATTTGGAGAGTTACTTTGCAAAATGATAGGCCCCCCATCCTCAGTCTGGACTCAAGTTTTTTTCAAGGCTTGTGATGGAAACCTTGCTCTTTGTCCTAGTTTTATTGCTCTGAAGTTCTTCGCCCTTATAGGATGCTCTCTCCACCTGCCACATCTGACTCCAGCCTGGCCAGCTCCACCCTTTGCTCCTACAAGACTTTGACCCTCACTGAGAACTGCTGAGCCTGGGAAGGTAAAGATGTACTCCTTTCAGGAACCCGTGAGTAGGTGAGCACACACACGTATGCACACATACACACACACACATGCACAGGAAGGGACAGTCAACGGTGCTCACTGACTCTGGGAAGGTGACTAACTCATCCCAGTTTACCCAGGACTTTTCTGCTTTTAGCGTTGAAAAACCCTGTCCTCCAGGAACCCTCTCTGTCCCTGGCAAAAGGGATGGTTGGTCACCCTAGCACTGGGTTGGTTGGGTCATTCTTCATGGCCAGTGGAGGGCATGGTAGCCTTCAGGATGGACTTTGTATTGCTGGTGCTGAGCACGGGGCTGGGTACATGATGGGTTTGCTGCATCTCTGCCACTTACTAGCCGTGGAAAATCTCTTTACCTTTTGGTTTCCTCAAGAGGGGATAGGATAGTAGCTTCCCCATGGAGGTGCATATGCTGAAAATATAAAAGTGCCTGGAGCTAACACCTGGAACATAGTGTTATATAAATGAAAGCCATTATTATTGTTGTTGTTATTATAATTATATATGTGCATGGAAGACAGGTTTCTAGATTTTTCCATTCATTAAACAAAAACAAGAGGTATAGGGCTATAGAAGTGAACCACCACTAAGACTGTTCTTAGCAAGACAAGACCCCTCTTCCAACTTAAAGAAAACAGCTTTATTCTGATAAAATTTATTTTTTTATTCTTATAAACCACATCATTTAGCCATTTAAAGCATTCAATTCAATGTTTTTAGTATATTCACAGGTTGTGCAATCATCAACACAATCTAAGTTTAGAATATATTCATCCCCCTCTAAAAGAAATGCCATACTCATTATTACTCACTCCCAATTTCCCTCCTACCCCTCCCCCAATTCTGCCCAGCCCTAGGCAAACACTAATCTATTTTCTGTCTCTACAGATTTGCCTATTCTGGAAATTTCATAAAGTGGAATCATATAATATTTGGTCTTTTGTGTCTGGCTTTTTTCATTTAGCATATGTTTTCAAGGTTCATCCGTGTTGAAGCATGTATCAGAACTTCATGCTTTTCATTGCCAACCCCCACTCAATCCATTTTAGATACATCCAGAAAGGATTCAGTGCTCACCATATTCAGAACAAGCTTCTACTTGTGGAGAAAGAGATCAAATAATTTTTTATTTTTGCTATATCTATTTCTTTTATCTTATTCTTAAATTTTCTTTTGCCCTTATTGCTTTTTGTTTATTTTTTAAAGATATAATTTGTAATAAAAAGAGAATAAATATATCACATGTATTAGTTATAAAGCATAATAATATAATGAATAATTGTGAACTCACCACTCATCCCAAATTTCCTGCTCCAGAGAAATAACCATTGGAGAATGAAGATATAGTGTTCTTATCAAGCAATTCCTAATTTTTATTAGTTATATATTATTCATAATATTTCCATTTTGTTCTGTAACTATAATTAAGTCTTTTGTGCTTTGTCTGGAGGTTGAGTCTAAAAACTGAAAAGCAATAAATAAATAGCATCATGATTCCATAAATATCACTCACATGAGAACTCTTGGCCCCCAAGAGAAGGAAATGTGAACCTGGCCAGTGACACAATTCCCAGTCTCAAGAAGCTCAAAGTCAAGAGTTTTTAGAGGTAGAAGAAAATGAAAGGATCCTTCCAGGCCAACTGAATCTTCTTATAGACAGGAAACTAAGACTTGGGGAAGGAAAGAGATTTTGCTTCAATTCACAAGGTCAATCCCTCACACTGGGTTATAGCCACCTCCTGGAATTTGATAAATAAATAGTATTAGCCACAAAGTTCCTTTTTAAAGGGAAATTAAATGATGAGGACTTCGCATTATGGATTTAAGAGCATAAACTAAGAAAATAAAATAATAATTATAAAAAGTAAAAGCTCTTTGTTTCCAAGTATCTTTGATTTGGGGGGAGGCAGAATTTGGCAGCGAGTGATTTCACTGGCTGCTGAGCCTGGAGAGGGTTGGCCTTATCAAACCTGGAGGTAAGCTTCCTCTCTCCATCCCACATGGACTGAATTCTTGCCTCTGAGAGGAGGGGTGGAAACTTCTCTGCTTACAGGTGGGAGACAGGAAGCAACAGGTCTGTGGGGCCCCAACAACTATTCTACAACATTTTATCTGTCTTTCTTAAGTCATCAGGTACAAAGGTATCTGTGCAAAGAGAGGGCACCCAGCCAGCTGTGGAGCTCCATGGCAGCAAGCTCCCCCACTCTCAGTGGGCTTAGGGGAGGGTGAAGGTTAGGCTGGAGGGAGCTTGCTGCTCATGGCATCTGCTCAGGGAAAGCCCCAACTCCTGAGCATCATAGAATGTAAACATAATAATAGTTAATGTTTATTTAGCACTTCCTGTCAGTCACATTCACTTAGATTGTTTCACCTAATCATCCGATGAAATGGATGATGTTATTATCCCCATTTGTACAGATGCAGGAATTGAGGTCCGAAGAAAGTTTAAGTGACTCGTTCAAAGGCTTAGAACTAGTACGTGGCAGACCAGGATTCAGACCCAGGCAGTGACACACCAACTGTCATGCTGAGAACCATTTTGCCATGCTGGTCTTGTAACTGGAGCACCAGTCTCAAGCCTACCTCTGCCATGACCTGGCTATTCATCTCTCTGAGCCTCAGTTGCCTCCTCTGGAAAATGGGAAGAATACTTTCTGCTCTGTAGGCAGGTTGGAGGACCAAATGCTCCATCCAGCCCAGGGCCTGCTCCTCTGGTTCCAGCTGTCATCATCACCTCAACCCCAGCCCTCACTGTACTAGAAGTTCCAGCCTGGCTCAACAATCAGCAGCTCAGGCTATGCTCTTGCAACCTTCTCTTGGTGCCTTGGGGTCTAGAATTTCAGGTCAACTCGACAGACCATTTCTTGCTAAATTAAGCAGTATGCTCTTCAGTTCAAATAAAATAAAAGAAATAAAAGTCTGCTGTGACTTTTGCAGTACAACATGTAGACTAAGAATCTTTGGAGGCCCTTATCCCTGGGTTCAAATTTCAGTTCTGTCACTCTTACTGTATAAGCCTGGACAAATCTCTTGACCTCTCTGAGCCCTCGTTTCCAAATCTGTAAAACGGATATAGTGAGAGCACTCAAAGGGCTATGCGAGAGAAGCCATATTGAATACGGTGAGCCCCAATAAATGGTAGCTATCATTTTTATTACATAGCATATTGTAATTACTGGCATTTAGCACAATTCCTGGTACAGAGTCTACAATTAATAATATTTAGTAAATAAATGGATGAATGTTTACTTGTCAACATCCCTCACTAACTATGAGCTTCATAAGGGCAGGGACCGTATTTTGTTTATTTCTATGTCCCCAATGTCAGCAGAGTGCCTGGCACATGGGGGTGCTTAATAAATGTTTGTTGTTTGCCCTAATGAGCTAATGGATCTGGACAGCCATCATCCATGGTGCTAAAACCACAAGGTGAAAGGCTGATGGAGAACTCGATAATGGAGGGATCAGTTGACAACAACTGAATCTTAGTTATTCTAATAGAGACAACCAGGCACTTTCTTGTTTCCTGATATGATGCTACTCAGTATGAAATATGTTTTGCCTGAAAAACTGAATCTGAATTAAATCAAGCCTCTAGATCTAAGTACCAGTCTATGTGACATATGGGAAAGAGGGACATGTTCAACGATGCTGCGAGCATGTGTTGAACCAAATACAAAATGTAGGACATCTAACAGGTGACACGGTATCTTAAAAAACAAAACAAAACAAAAACAGTAGTAACAGTTAAAAAAAAAAAACTTCCTAAGTCCGGAATTATGTCAAAAATAGAAACTAACAAAAAAAGAATCTGTTTATCTTCATGATTGTGCTGATGATTTCACAGTGCATGCATGTGCCCCAAACTCGTTAAATTATATACTTTAAATATGTGCTGTCAATTATATCTCAAAAAAGCTGAACAAAAAAGCATGGGGAGACTGTTACAGATATAAAAAGACTAAGTGTATATAACAGCCCAGTGTGAAGTATGGCTCTTGCTTAGATCCTGATTCAGACAAACTAATTGTAAAAGAGACATTTTTTTTTTTTCAAATGTGGCCTAGCCATTAGATGATATTAAGAGACTATTGTGAATTTTATTGGGCATTAATACTAACAGGATGATGACCATGTTTTAAAAATCTTTCTCAGAGATGCAGACTGAAATATTTACAGGGAAAATGACATGTCATCTGGAATTTTCTTTGAAATACTCTGCCAAAATAAAAATAAAAATGCAGGGGTACGCACCAATTAAAATGTCCAAAATCCACAACACTGACAACACCAAATGCTGATGAGGATGTGGAGCAACAGGAACTCTCATTCATTGTTGGTGGGAATGCAAATGGTGCAGTCACTTTGGAAGACAGTGACAATTTCTTACAAAACTAAATATACTCTTGCCATACAATCCAGCAACCTTGCTCTTTGGTGTTTACCCAAAGCAGTTGAAAACTTACACACACACAGAGACCTGCACATGGATGTTTATAGCAGTTTTATTAATTGCCAAAACCTAGAAGTAACCAAGATGTCCTTTAGTAGGTGAATGGATAAATAAATTGTGGTAAATCAGACAATGGAACATTATGCAGCACTAAAAAGAAATGAGCTATCAAGCCATGAAAAGACATGGAGGAAACCTGAATGTATACTACTAAGTGAAAGAAGCCAATCTAAAAAGTCTATATACCTTATGATTCCGAGTACATGGCATTCTGGAAAAGGAAAAACTATGGTCACAGTAAAAAGATCAGTGGTTTACAGGAGTTAGGGGGGAAGGAAAGATAAATAGGCAGATGAAGAAGAGAAGATTTTTAGGGTAAAGAGACTCTATGATACTCTAATGGTGGATACATGTCACTATACATTTGTGCAAGCCCACGGAACATACAACGCCAAGAGAGAATCATAATGTAAACTATGAACTTTGGGTGATTAGGATGTGTCAATGTAAGTTCATCAGTTCTAACAAATGTACCCCTCTGATGGGGGATGTTGATAATGAGGGAGGCTGTGCATGTGTGGGAGCAGGAGGCATACGGGAAATCTCTGTACCTTCCTCTCAAATTTGCTGCCAACCTAACACTGCTCTTCAAAAAAGTCTTAATTAAAAACAAAATGCGGGGGCGAAAAGATGAAACAAGATTTGGTACAATTACAAAGTTTACAAATTATAAAATTATAGAAATTTCAAAAATAATTGTTGGAACTAGATGATAGATTCAGGGTGTTTTATTATACCTGGTATACATTTTACTATTTTCTTCACTTTGTTTTTAAAATAAAAATGTTTTTTGTAGACGCGAGTGGCTGAGCTGCAAAGGGTGGCACCCCTATCAGTTACCATCATTTTAGCAGGAGGCAGAGCAGGATATCCAGTTCCCTCCTCTGGGTGTTGGCAGGCGACCAGGCCCAGCGGAGGTGTCAGGAGCTCCTAGGATCAGTTAGAATGGATCCTCCCTACCCCACACCGCTGGGAGCCTGATCTGGCTGTAATCCTCCCAATTCTAATTTCCCTAGGATTCCACCCCAGACAGCTGGGGGGTTGGGCACCACTCGGCAGAGCCTGGAGCAGGCACTGCCTCTCCCAGCTGAATACCATTATTAGATTAATCATTAGCTCCAAAGCTGACCAGTTGCTAAGACACCCAGGAAGTGAAAGTCCTTCAGAGACACACCCTGCAATAAGGAAACCTGGAGTTTGTCATCCTAAGGATGGATACCCAGTTAGTACCAGTGGTAGTGTCGGTCATCCAGTTGGAGGGGCACTGGCCAGGCCTATAGTCAATATTCATTTTCCCTGTTGATGCCTGAAATTCTACCATCAACACTGGACAGGCCCTCAATGAGATCAGCTCCAAGCTCTGCAACTTTTCTTCCCATCAGTTGAGAAGCTAATGCAGGCATTGGACCTTACCACCTGCACTGACAGGTTTGCATACAATCCCAGGGTTTCCACGGACAACCTCCTAGGAGTCCATCCACACACCAGGTTAAGAATCCAGGGGGCCGTTTACTAGCTCCAAGTTTTCATTCTTTGAAAATAAAGCATACCCCAGAGCCCTCTTTAAAATGCAGATTACCCTGGGAGGGTCAAAATGACTAAACAGTCTGTGTGAAAGTTTCCTTAAGCGGAGGCCAGAGGTAGCCTGAGACTGATGGGGAGTGGGGAATGGAGAGCCTGGGGGTGGGGAGGCTTCATGTGGGCTCACAGTTTTGCCTGGGAAGGGAGGAATGTCCTGAGCCTAGAGTGCTAACAGGTAACTTTAGGGCATTTACAAGAACCTTGTGAATTAAATGTCATTAACATTCCCATTTTATAGACAAGGAAACTAAGACTAAAAGGGGTCAAGTGACATGCTCCCCCCCACCCCCACTCCCGCTAGCCACAGAATAGGAACCCTCCATCAGTATGAGACCAACCGCTGTCAGCAGCAGGGCTCCTTGGCAGCACAGGCTCACCTTCTGCTCATTTGATCCTCAGAATGACACTTCAATTTTTTTGATGTCAGAGGACACTGAAGCAATTCACTGAAGGCCACAGTCTCACAATGCTCTGCCTCCACGGGGTACCTCTGTGTGTCCCCTCCTCACCCTGGACAGCTGAGAGAGCGCAGCCCTTCACGGCCAACTCACTCCCTGGAGCTTGGAGAAGGACTTGCCGAGAAGTCTGAAGAGAGCTTCTCTCCTGACCTGTCCTCACTGCCCCTAATTGTTTTCTAAAATCCTTTTTATTGAATTATCAGAGTGTAATGGAAGAGTCGATGAGAGTCACTGCAGAGTTACAAGGCCAGGACTTGTTGGGCGGAGGAAAGCAGAGCCCTAAAGGCTCCCTGGGCCTAGTGATGGTATAAAATATGTATTTTTACATAACTGGGAGAAAAAAAATAAACGGACAAGGCTGCCCCATGGGGGAAACGCCTCTTTCTGTATTTCCATTATCTTGTTTAATGTGCAGTCCTGCAAGAGCCTCAGTGGGAAAGGAAATACTGGAGCCTTTTCCCTTTGAGCCTCCTGGTGGGTTAAGAAGCAGAGAGAGCCAAGATGCAGAAATCCAAATGGCCTGGGCGTGCGCTCAGAAACCCATTAATACCGAGGGGACAGGTTTTGGGAGGCGGGGGAAGCTGAGCTGACCTGAAACAATGTCTTGGTTTGAGACACCACCTCTCCTCTGGGCTTCAGAAAGTAGCCTCATTGGGCTCAGATTCATGGTTAACTATGGGTGAAATATTCAAAACATGGTCTTCCCCATGAGGAAGCGGGTAGGAGGAGGTCCTTTCCAAAGAACAACCTTCACACCAAACATTTCCTGAGCAGTTGCTACTAGGCGCCAAGTACTGTTTAGTGATTTTCTTGCATCAGCTCCTATCAACCCATCTGTATGGATGAGAACATGGGCTTGCCCAAGGCCGCACACCTAGTGAGCAGCTGACTCCACACTTTTGTAGTTCTGACCATGCTTGGAGGGTGAAGGGAAAGACGATGTCCTCATCAGGGTAGCCAAACCACGCTGTTGGGCCCGGCCCCTGCCAGTCAGACAGAGAAGTCTGACCTATCATTTGCATGTCTGTTCTTTTTGATCCTAAAATTATTTTACTGGGACATAATTCTCTAGAGGAGGCGGTGGTAGCTATGGTGTGGTGTTAAGAGCCCCTTCTGGGGATTAGGAGATCTTGGATTCTAGTCTTGGCTTTGATGTTGACTTGCTATGGGACATTGAAAGAGTTATTTGCAAATAACAGGTTTGAGTGATCTCTAAAGGGTCTCTTCCAGGTCGACATTAAAGGACAGATTGAAAATTGCAGCTTCAGCTGGAAGACCATCCAGGGCCACATAAAGTGAAGCTGATAGAAGAAAGGGCCCTGGAATCAGAAGAAGGTGAGAGTTCCAGTCCTCTGCCATCTCCTACTGGTTTCAAATTATTTATGCCTCAGTTGCCTCTCTATCAAATGGAAATTGTAGCACAGCTCTTGGGTTGTTTTGAGATGAGATTAAATGAGATGGTGAAAGTCAAATGCTTAGTTAGCACAGAGCCTGGCACAGTAACTTTCAATGCCCGGTACCTATTGTTATCACTCATATCTGTACAGGGCTTTTATGGTGCAGGAAACATTGTTCTTATTTATTGTATGACAACCTTACAACAATATAGGGAGATGTTTCTGATTATTCCATTTGGAAGGTGGAGAAACTGAGACTTGGAAAGATGAGTCTTGCCCAGTGAATTGGTTTGCAGACTCAGAAACCAGTAGAGACCTGCAGTTAAAAACTACAGAACTAGGTAAAGGATAAAGCCTAGGTGTTAGAGAGCTACCGACTGCGAGGCTGAGATTCGAACCCGCTGGTGATAGAAATCCTGTAGCCCCTGCACCCAGCCCAGCCAGCGGGTCACCGGGTCCGCGCGAGGCAGCGGGGCGGGATCAGGGGCGGACGGTCCACTCCCAGCCTGTGGAGGAAGCTGGGGTCGCGCCGCGCCGCGCATTGGCTGCGGCCTGCAGGTGCATCTTCAGCCAATCAGCGGTGCCAGGGGCGGGGCCTTCGAGGCTCACCTGGTGACTGAGGCACTGCCCAGCTCAGTGGCGTCGGTAGCCGCAGAGCACCTGAGTTCGCGCAAGTTCAGCCAGACTCTATCCCGGTCCAGCCCAGCCAGACCCGACCCGACCCGACCCGACCCGACCCGACCCCCGCCCGGAGCGCCATGGGCCCTCAGTGCCGCAGCCTCAACGCGCTCCTGCTGCTGCTGCAGGTACGTCGGATCCCCCTGGCTTTGTGGCGGACGCCTTCCTGGCGCATTATCCGCGCACCGGCCCCCAGTCCCTTCCTCTCTCCTGTCGTCCCCGCTTTCTCTTCCAAGAAAGTTTGGGTCCGAAGAGCCTGAGCAGCCTAGAAGCTGCGCGGCGCTCAGGACTCGGAGGAGGTGGGAGTGGGAGCGGGTGAGGAGCGAGCGCGGCTTTGCCTGCTGCCCCCGCAGGTACCAGAAGTGGGGGCGCGCCTCGCTGCAGGCTCTGGTGACTCCGGGATGGCCGCGGTATGGGCCAGGGGCTGGCAGTGGGGGGCTTGGAGCGTCGTGGGGGTCGGGATATGAAAAAGGGAAGCCCGGGTGCAAGTCTAGGAAGAGCCAGGATTAGTGGGGACGATCCCTGAGATAAGGAAAAGAGAATCAATAGAAATAATGGCACCTGCCAGGTAAAGAAAAGGTAGTAAATAGTAAATAAGTATAGGGGCACCCCTGGGATCAGAAAGTGGGGTCAAAGAGGTTAGGGCGCCCTCCGTATGAGGAATTAGGCAGGAGTGGGAGCCTTCCCGGTATAAGGAGAGTGGATTTGGGAAGAGTAAAGATGAGTCCACTGTAACTAAAAAGACGGGAAGGAAAGGGGTTCTAGGTCGGGAAGAGGTGACCCAGGAGCCCCCTCTCCCGGGCGTTCCTGGAGGCTTGGCTGCGGCGGGTCTCGGACTGAGTTTGGCGCGGCTGCCTGCGGGGCAGGGGTGGGGGGTTGGAGGTGAGTTCCTCCCACAATCCCGACGCCCGGAGCGAGGGAGAGGTGGCGCTGTCGGTTTCGGTGTGGGCTGGAGGAGACCCTCCCCCGCCCCCACCCAAGTCACTACCACGGTTCCATACCTTTCCCCTATCCCAGGTCTCATCATGGCTCTGCCAGGAGCCGGAGCCCTGCCGTCCTGGCTTTGGCGCTGAGAGCTACACGTTCATCGTGCCGCGGCGGCACTTGGAGAGAGGCAGAGTCCTGGGCAGAGGTGAGGGCGCGCCGCCAGGATCCGAGAAATTGCGCTCCCACGCCCCTGGGCTGGACTGGCCAAGCCCCTTTTTCTGTGGCTCAAATGACACCCTTGGAATTTACACAGATGCAGAGATTTAAGCTTTTTACCATGGTTGAGCACTGTGTTTGAGGGGGCTATCGTGATATGGTTAATTATTTTTGGAAGGGGGAAAGATATCAATTAGAGGCCTCCAGTGTGTCTGCTATTGTCCTGACCACTTTAGAGACAAGTCTGTCATTTCAGACTGCAAAAACTTAATACGTGGGAAGGGCGTGAGGGAAGTGGCAATTCCCCTTTCATAGATGAGCAAAGGAAGGCTCAGAGGGTGGAGTCCACTTGCCCAGGGTCAGCGGAGTGGGAATTTGAACTAGCATCTCACTCCCAGGCCCCATTCTGCACCATCTCTGGGATGACTGAGGAGCCCTCTCCGTTACTAAGCTGTGGCTTTTGCTCATAGAGATGAAAACATTTGATACAGGTACTATTCCCCCAAAGAATACTGATTA